>NW_006921925.1:2525324-2550881 GCF_000298275.1 Orycteropus afer afer | reverse complement strand
AACAGATCTGTCCTGGAGGAAGTGCAGCCAGAATGCTCCTTGGAAGCAAGAATGGCCAGACTTCGTCTCACCTATTTTGGTCATGTTGTAAGAAGGGAGCATTCCCTGGAGAAGGATGTCATGCTTGGTAGGGTGGAGGGTCTACAAAAGAGGGGGAGGCCTTCAACGAGATGTATTGACACAGTGTCTGCGATGATGGGCTCAAGTATAGCAGGGATTGTGGGCTGGTGCGTGATCACGCAGTGTTTCGTTCTGCTGTGCATGGGGTCACTATGAGTCGGAAACCACTCGAAGGCACTTAACAACAACAACACCACCACTATGGCTGTGGAGTCATCTATTTTACTTTTCCATTCAGTTGAAGTATAATTTATCTATTTTGGGTCTCTATCATTGGATCCATAGATACTTATTATGGTTAAAACTTTTTGTTCAATTAATCCCTTTATTGTTATATAATGTCCTTCCTTGTCTCGTATGGTGGCTTTTGTCTTAAAGTCAATTTTATCAGAAATTATTATTGCCACTCCTTCGCATTTTTGGTTGCCACTTATTTGATCAATCTTTTTCCATCCTTTGATTTTTAGTCTATTTTTGTCTTTATGTACGTGTCTCTTGTAGACAGCATATTGATAGGTTGTTTTTCTATCTATTTTTTAGCTCTCTGTCTCTTGGTTGGTGCATTTAATCCATTGATATTCAGTTTAATTATCAATAAGTATGAATTGGTTGCTGTCATTTTGTTACGCTTTTTTTTTTTTTCACGGTGTTGCTGATTTCTTTCTTCCATATAATTTTCTGTGCAGAGCTCATTAGGTTTACAAATCGTGTTATCATTTCCTTTGTTTGTATTGTTTTAATATTTTTAAATATTTGTGTTTGTCCTGTTTTTTACTATGATGTGAAGGTTTATCATTTTTCTTTGAGGTTACCCTGTGATTTATAATTTTCTCCCCTAGTTTAAAACAGTCCATTTATCTTGAAACTTTCTTGAATTCTTCACAATTTAAGTTCTGTAGCTACACTATTTTTTCCCTCTTTTTGGTTTTATTTGTCCTCCTTTGCCAATTGATGTCTCTGGTTCCCTGCTTACAATCTTGTAAGTTTATTTTACTTTGGATACTTCCATAACAGGGTTGGTTTCTGGGTTATGTCTATTAATAGGTCTTTGTTGCTTGCTATTATTGGTTCTTTGTCGAAAGGACTCCGTTTAGTATATCTTGTAAGGATGGTCTGGTTTTAACAAATTCCTTTAATTTCTGCTTGTCTGGAAATCTAATTTCACCATCATATTGTTGGGTATATAATTCTTGGTTTGAAATTTTTCTGTTTCAAGGTTTTAGATATACCATCCCACTGCCTCCTCACTTGTATATTTTCTGCTGAGAAATCAAAGCTTATTCTTATTGATTGTCCTTTGTAGGTAACTCTTCATTTTTCTCATGCTGCTTTCAGGATTCTTTCTTTGTCTTTGGTTTTGATGAGTTTGATGATGATATGTCTTGGTGATTTTCTTTTGGGGGTCTATCCTGTTTGGGGTTCATTGGACTTATTGAATGGATATGTTTTCATCTTTCATCATATCAGGGAAGTTCTTATAAACAAATCCTAGATAATTTTCTCAGGGGTTTTCTTTTTGTCTTCCTCTTCTGGAATTCCAATTCCGAACCAAACCAAACTCACTGGTGTTGAGTTGGATTCATCTCATCGAGACCCCTCTTTGGGTTTCTGAGGCAGTATCACTATGGAAGTAGATTGCCCAACCTTCCAAATATACATAAGTTATTCCTTTTGATGGTATCTGTTCTGGTTATCTAGTACCTCTCTGACAAGAGTATACCACAAATAGGATGCTTGAACAAATAGGAGTTTATTCTCTTACAGGTTGGGTGCTTTAAGTCTGAGTTCAAAGTGCCAGGCTCTAGGGACTGGGTGAAAGCTCCCCAACCTTGGGCTTCAGCTCTGCCTCCTGCTCCCAGCCCACTGGAGCTAGAGACTTTTCTTCACTCAGACAGCTGCTGGCTCCTGGGACTGACAAGCCCAAGGTTGACAGGTAAAGATGCACAATCCCAATGTTACCAAACTACATGGCAGGCCATTAATTCAAGTCTATTAAAAGCCTCAAGGTCAGCAGAGCATAGCAGGCTGCTGAACAGCACCACGGCTACATGCAGGGTTCAAGAGTGCCACAAGCTAGAGATCATTCCCAAAGCTGTTTCTTTTATACGGGAAGCAGACCACATCCCTAAAGCAGCTACTCAGCTGCTTGTGGTAGGTCCCACCATAGAGTTGATTGCCAGTCTCATCATGGAGAATAACTACCACCAGCTGCCCAGCCACTCAACCAGGCCCAGCCTAGTTGACACACAAACTTAACCACTACAGTATCCCACATGAAACTTAGGTTTTCCTCATTTTGTTTTCATCTTTTTCTGATTGATTCCTTTCGAAAGAGTGTTCAGGTATTTGTCTGCATTATCATTAATTCTGTCTTCCGTTGATTTGAGTCTACTCCTTTGCCCTTTCAATGTGTTATCTATTTCTGAAAATTTAGTATTAATCTTCTGGATTTCTATCTGTAGATTTTGTATTGTTTCTAATTTTTCATTTATTTTGTCACTTTATTCTTGCATTTTCTTCTGAAATTATTCTGTGTTTTCCTTAATTTTGTTAGTGTTTTTCTTGATTTGTCTCTCAAGCTTTTGAAGGTACCAAGTATAATTCTTTTGAATTCTTTATCAGGAGTTCCAATATTCCTTTTTCCTCAGGGATGTGTTTTGGGTCTGTATCCTCCCCCCCTGTTTCCACCAATTTATCTTGCTTCTTTGTGTGGACAATTATGGTTTGTTGTCTCTGAAACATTGTGACATTATTGTATTTAGATCTCTGTTAACTGTTTGTGAAGAGCAGTTAAGGGTGAGTCAGGCTCTTCTTGGTGGTCATTTATCATAGGTCAGTGGGTGGATAAGGAAGCAGTGGCTCTCACTCAGTAAGTTGAGCTGCAGGAGGTGCAGGTGTGTTGTGCTGTATGGGCACAGTTGCTGTCTCCCACTCAGACAAAAACACAAATTGAAAAGCTATCAAAAGAGTAAAAGCAAGTTGAGAAAATACACACCACATAAACATACAGGAACAATCACCAAAACCAGAAAAAAGAAAAGAAAAGAAATAAAACCCTACAATATCTGGGGAAGGGGCAATTAGAGAAATGAGGTAGAGTATAACAACGAAGAACAAATGGGAAAAATTCAAAAAGTAAAACAAGGAATGAGGTTAATCATGAAGAAAAATAAATGGGAACCAGGAACAGGGAAGTGAGAAAAAGCTGAAAACTAGAACCTGGGAAGAGAAGAATAAAGAATAATAATAAAAAGTATGGATGATAATAATAATTTTAAAACAGACAAAGCAAACAAATTTAAAAACAAAAGGGGGAGAAACAATCTGGGCAGGGTGGGGCAGGACACCCACGCTCCATCAGAACACACAGACTAGGATGGTATTCCTGCCAGCCCAAAAGGTGGGTGGGAATGAGTGATGGCCATACCTCTGTTCACCAAGAGGATGTGTGGTATAAGAGTAACAAGGGGGATATTGTACCTTTCTAGTCCTCAGTGTTTGTTATGTCCTTGCAGTCCCTGTCAAGTGGAGCCTATTCTTAGGTCCCTGGAATCTGAGGGAATGCTCTCCATATAAATATCCAAAATGGTCAAACTGCTTGTAAGCATTCAAAATGGCTGCACCCTCCAGACAGCCAAAAGTCCATGGCCTAGCCCATCTCCCTCTTCACTGCTTCCCCTTTTATTCATCACCCACCAGTGCAGTCCTCCATGCAGTCCCTGGCTAGCAGGGCCAATTTTTAGGTTAATTCTTAGGTCCTAACACCATTTGGCAATATCCAAGCTATCCTTGCTGTCAGGATCTGTGACAGACCACAACTCCATATGTCTCCTTTTTTGGTGTTTTCATGCATGTTCTTCTACTAATTGGAGTTTAGTCCACTTCTGTATCCTTCTATTCAAATCTCAGGGCCCCAGGATTATCTTCTGTATCTGTTTTAATTGGTTCCCCTTTTCTTTGTCTAAGAGGGTCTTTGTGGTTTGTCTGCCTTTTCCACCATCTTACCAGAACTCCCCTTAATCCAGTTCTTTATCCTTCCCTTCACATCTCAGGGTTTCAGGATAATTTTCTAAATTGTTTTTTCATTGCTTTGGTGCAGAGAGTTTGTTTAGCTTGTCTGCTTAGTCAGTGATCTTGACAGAAATGATCCTTTCTGATATTTTTTAAATCTTATTTTTAATTTTTTAATTGTTATTTGAGTAATTTACTGAGTAAATTCATTTCCCATTCAACAGTTCATACACATTTTGTTTCATGACTTTGATTACATTCCCCAAAGCTCTCCTTCCACTTCCTCTCTGTGGCCACCATTTCCCTGTGTCCTTCTTGCCTATGCATTCCTGCCTCCCTACTTTTCTCCCTGTGCAATAGCTGCATTTCTGATGTTCCAGGGTTGGTTGTTCTAAGAAGTGCATTTCCCTGCTGTAGTTATTCAGCTTATAGGCTTGTTCTATTATCTGTCTGAAAGTTAAGCTACAGGAGTGAGTTCAATCCCAAGCTAGAAGGTGACCATTGGCCATAATCTTGGTGGTTCCACCAGTTTTTACCCAAGCAGTAAACTTTTTTTTTTTTTTAATTTTGTTCCTCATTTTTTCTCTCCCACTTTCTCCAGGATCTCCAATTTTGATCCCTTTCTGAGTGGTTAGCACCATCTAGTTCTTCCAGTTTCAGGGTCATATAGGCTGAAGTTTTCATAGTCCATTAGTTCTTTGGACTGTTTCCATGTATCTTTGATTTTCTTCACTATTCTTTGTTCCAGATGAGAGAACAGTAACTCCATCTTAGATGGCTGGCTGCAAGCTTTTAAAAACCCAGTCACTACTCACTGAAGATGTACAACAATATTTTTGTGTACCATGGTGTGTCAATTGAATTTGATGTCCCCTGGAACCATTGTCCCCAGCCTGTGGGCCCAGCGAATCACTCCCTCAAAGTGTTTAATTGTGGTTAAGAAGTTATCCTAACTTTGGCCCTGTTAGCTGTAAACTGCATATGGACATTTTTTTATAGCACATACAAATACATATGTAGGAATATCATCTGCCAAACCTATGTATGGTTGTGGTTATATACCCATTTGCCTACCTATGCATGACAAATATGTATGAAGAAATGTTATCCACTAAACTTATATATCCCCTTTGACCTATGCATACCTAATCATTTTGCCTGTCTCCCTAAATATCCATCTATAGATTAATGTGTATTATTATTGATGATGCAATATTGTGTATGTAAAATTTTTACCTTCATTGTCTGTACCTCTTACACACTCTTTGTGTCTTCTTCTTTCTTTTTTTTTTTAATTATGTGTGCATTTATTGCTATAAATTGTACTCAGACTACTGCTTTTGCTGTGTCACAAATATTTTGGTATGTTTTGTTTTCATTCTCATTTGATTCAAGAACTTTTTTATTTCAGTTTTTATTTCTTCTATTACCCATTAGGAACTCTGCTAATGTAGTGCCTAAGGCACTTGACTGCTAACCAGAAGGCTGGCAATACAAACCCACCAGGCATTCCTCAGAAGGAAGGTAGGACAATCTACTTCTATAGAGATACTGCCTTGGAAACCCGGGGGGGGGGTCGTTATGAGTCGAATCTGACTTGACAGCAGTGAGTTTGGTTTGGTTTTTGGTTTTATTACTCATTAGTATTTAAGGAGGGTATTATTCAGTTTCCACGTGTTTGCTTCCTCCCACCCCCTTATTGTTGATTTTTCATTTTATGGCATTGTGATCTGGGAAGATGCTTTGTAGTATTTCAGTGTTTTAAATTTATTAAGGGTGGATTTGTGGCTTGATATATAACTTATTCTGGGGAATGTCCAATGTGTGCTGGAAAAGAATGTATATTGTACTGTCACTGGGTGGAGTGTTTTGTATATATCTATGAAGTCAAGTTGGTTGATTGTGTTGTTTGGATTTTTTGTATCTTTGCTAAGTTTCTTTCTAGTTGTTCTGTCCTTCATACAAAGTGATATTAAAGTCTCCTACTGTTATTGTGGAGTTTGCTATTTCCCTTTCCTATTCTGTTAGCATTGGATTTATGTATTTTGAGGCCCTTCTATTGGGTGCATAGATATTCATTATGGTGGGATTGATCCTTTAATCATTACGTAATTTCCTTCCTTGTCTATTTAACTTTTTTTCCTGAAAGTCTATTTTATCAGAAATTATAATATTGCCATTCTGCTCTTTTTTGGTTGTCACTTTCTTGATATATATTTTTTCTGTGCCTTGATTTTTACCATATTTTGTCTTTGTCTCTGTTGTGTGTCTATTGTAGGCAGCACATTGATGAGTCATGTTTTCATATGCATTCTGCTGCCCTCTGTCTCTTGACTGGTGCATTTAATTCATTTAAATTCAGTGTAATACTTGATACATAAGAAGTTACTGCTGTTATTTTGTTGTGCTTTTCGTGTTCATGAGTGATACTGATTATTTTTGTTCCATATATTTTTCTGTGCTGATGTTAATTTAGTTCACAGATTTTCTTATCCTTTCTTCATTGCTACTGTTTAGTGTTTACTGAATCCTTATCATATTCTTCTATTTTGGTGAGAAGGTTCATTAATTTCCTTTCAAGTTACACAAGGGAGCTCTGGTAGTGTAGTGCCTAAGGCACTTGACTGCTAACCAGAAGGTTGGCAGTTCAAACCCACCAGCCAGTCCTCGGAAGGAAGGTTGAGCAATCTACTTCCATAGTGATCCCACCTTGGAAACCCAAGAGGCGTTGCTATGGGTCGGGTCTGACTTGATGGAACATAACAACAACAACATTGAAGTAAACTTGTAATTTATTATTATATTTCCAAGTTTAAAACAGCCCATTCTATCTTATATCATGTTGACTTTCTCTCCATTGGAAGTTCTGTGATTATACCACTTACTCCTTTTTTTTTTTTTTTTTTTTTGCTTTGTTGTTATCATTATTAATGTCTCTGGTTCCCAGTTTTCCATTTTGTGGGTTTATTTTATTTTTAATATTTCTACATCTGGTTTGATTTCTTGGTGATGTTATCATGTGTCTTAATCTTAGGTGGTTGCCAGATTTTGTTGGTTCTCTGTCCATAGGAGTCCCTTTAGCATTTCTTATAAGATTGAACTTGTTTTTAAAAATTATCTTAATTTCTGTTTACCTGGAAATGTCCTAATTTCACCATTGTATTTGAGGGACAGTTTTGATGTATATATAATTCTTAGTTTGTATTTTTTTTTTCTTTTTATGGCTTTATACATGTCATCCATTGCCTTCTTGCCTACATGGTTTTTCTGCCAAGAAATTAGAGCTTAGTCATAGAATTTTTTCTTTGTAGGTAACTTTTATTTTTTTCTGAGCTGCTTTTAAGACTTTTTCTGTCTTTGATTTTGGAAAGTTTGATTATGATATATCTGGGTGATTTTCTTTTGCACTCTATCCTATTTGGAAGTTATTAGGCTTCTTGAATGCATATCTTCTCTTCTTTTGTGAAATAAAGGAAGTTTACTTCCAATAAATCTTGGACTATTTTTTTTTTTTTTTTTTGGTTTTTTTTTTCCTCTCTCTTTCCCTGTTCGGAAATTCTGATCACATGCAAATTACTCCACTTGGTAATGTCCCATATAGTTCTTAGAGTCTTAGGCTTTCTTCATTTTTTTTTTGGTTGTTATGGAATTATGATTAAATATAAGTTATTCCCCTTGATAGTGTATCAGATAATTCTTAGGCTTTCTTTGTTTTTTAATTCTTTTTAATTGTTCCTCTAACATATTACTATTAAGAGATTTGTCTTAAATTTTGCTAATTCTATCCTCCAGTGATTCAATTCTATTCCTTTGCTTTTCCAATGCATTATTTATTTCTGTAAATTTTAATATCAATCTTCCTGATTTCTAATTGCTGTTTTTGTATGATTTCTAATTTTTCATTTATTTTTTCTGTTTATTCTTGTAGTATTTTCCTGATTTTTTCTAGAATTTGTCTCTGTCTTCCATGATTCTGTCAGTGCTCTCCTTGATCTGCTTCTCAATCCATTGAAGGTACTTAAATATAATTATTTTAAATTCCTTATCAGGTAGTCCCAATAGCATTTCTTCCTCCAGAAGATTTTTATCATTCTATATTTTGGTCATTTGTTTTAGTCAGCCTGTCCTGTTTTGTGTATGTGTGTGTGTGTGTGTGTGTGTGATTTGAATTAGTCTGTTTGCTACAAGACACAGTAATGTTATTGTACCAATTTTTTGATTGTATGTTGGTTTGCTTCACCCTGATTTTTTGTTTTGCTTTGTTTTGTTTTAATATATCTGGGAAACAGGGCAAGTGGACTACTCTGGTCACTAGTTTTGCAGCACTAGGGTGCTCACTACCTGTCTCCAGGTGGATTTGGTAGCAGTTGGGAGTGTGGCCATGTCTCTGATCATTGGTCATGCAGAGCAGCTGAGGGCAGACTGAGCAAGGGTGGTACTTGGCCAGTGGATTGGGTGGCAAGTATGGTTATATGGCTGCATAGGGTCATTGGATTGACTCCCAACTGCTGGGGAAAAATAGAAAAAAAGAAATACTTGGATAAAGTGGAAGAAAAACAGAAAAAAAAAAAAAAAAAAGGAGGATGCTTGAACAATTTCTCTTAGAAAGATCAGCATGAGGCTAGTCCCCATGAGGCAGAGGTCAAGAATGTCCCAAATGTCCAAACTACCATACCACTCCATCATTTCAGACATTAATCCCTCCTCCTCCTCCCAGTAATTTCCCCAGTCTTAGGGTTCTGAATTTCACTGTAACGCCTCACAGGACTCACAAACACCCAAGGGTTTGTTTCACATAGGAGTGGTGGAGGCTGGCAGGCTGGCGAGTCCTGGGTCCATGAGTAGGAGTGGTGGAGGCTGGCAGGCTGGCAAGTCCTGGGTCCGTGAGTAGATCTGGCGAATCCTCCCAACTCTCGGGGTTTGATGAACCCCGATCAGTAGATCAGACGCGGCTATTGTCCCAAATCTAGGGGTGAGATGACGATGATCCAAGAAACAGAAACCGGAGCAAGAGGAGGAGCGAATCTTCCCAGGAGATCCACCAGCAATGTTCCAGCCCAGTCTATCAGTTATAACTGCCAAGGTCTGAATTCCAACTGCCAGTCATTATAGGGAATGACTACTACTAGCTGCCCAGCTAAGTTGATACCTGAACTTAACTATCACACCACCCCAAACAGGCATAGATAATGGAATTTACAAAACACCACAGAATGGAGGGCAATGGCTAGAAGGGCCACATCAAGCAATTCACTGCAGAGGAAAACAGGTCTTGGGAATACCTAAGAAGAAAGGAAAAGAAAACAGAGATGAAGAAAAAAAAAAAAAAAGCAGCATAAAATCAGCACAAATGCAAGCTGCTAATCATATTGTGATAGGAATGAAGCACTTGCTCTGTGGGAGTGTGTACCACTAAACATACAGGCTCAGGGGCTGGTGCTACTGAATATGAATATGGCAAGGGGTTGTGCACCAGCTTCATAGTATCAAAAATAAAGGGAGGGAAAAGGAAGAATAAAAAGGCAAAGAAATAAAAAGAAAGAAAGGAAGAGGGAAGAACTAAAAAGAAGGAAAAAAAGGGAAATATAAATGAGAAGAAAAGAAAATGTGAAGCAGTATTGGTACAAACATTAGTTGCCAAACACTCCTGCAATAGGCATTCAGAGCTTACTCTGTGGGAGTACACACGGCTTTCCACAGAAGGATGGGGACAGGCATTGATGACCATTGGGGGGCACCCCGTGTGTAGGATCAAAATCAATAAAAGGGTGTGAAGAGGAAGAAAAAAAAAGGAAAAGAAAAAAGGGGTGAGGGAGAAGGAAGAACTAATAAAAGTACAAAAGGGAAAAGAAAAAGTAGAACAGTACTGGCAAAAGTATTAGCCTCCACACATGTCTGTGGTAGGAACATAGCACTCACTCCATAGGAGTGTACACTGCCAACTGGGGAAGGGTGTGGGTTGGCACTGCTAACAGTGAAGGCAGTGGTGGGGTGTAAGACTTCTGCTCTGAAGGATCAAAATAGAGGGGGGGGGCAAGGGAAGAGGAAGAATAAAAGATAAAAAGAAAAAAAGGAGGGAAGAACTAAGAAGAATGATAAAGAAAAATTAAAAAAAAAAAAAAAAGGCAGCACAGCACTGACAGTGGGGGTTGGGTGGGTTGACCAGCCACTAGGTATGGGTTGAGGGGCCATACTTCTGGTCACCTGGAGGCTGTGCTAGGTCAGTGGGTGACACTTCTCTGGTCACCCATCACTTATGTGGATGCTGGTGCTTTCGTGGGTGAGCAGAGCCAGTTATCTGGCTCCTGTTCCAATTGTAATGCTGCTAGCAATAATTCAAAATTTCCACACTATGCTAGTGGGCAGTTTATGGCTTCCATATGCTTTCTTGCTCTCTGCTTTTATTTAGTCTCTTCCTCTCAATGTTATTTGATCTACTTCTTTATCCTTTCCTGTGAAGTGCTGGGTTCCAAGATTGTCATCTATACTCACTTCACTTGGTTTCATGAGTCTTTGTTATAGGTCTGGAGAATGTATCTGCCTACTCAGCACTCTTGATTCCTCCTGTTCTGATTGTTGTGTTTCTTCTTTTTCTTTCTTTTCTTTTTTTTTTTTTTTGAGAAGAAAAGGAAATGTGACAGGTGAAAATAGAATTAAGGCTCTTTCTGATAATTCCTTCTGTTGTTTCAAAATATGTTTAGCAAAATAATGTAGCTTGTTTTATTTTGAAATACTTTTGAACCACAAATAATGGACACATAATGTTGACAGATACTGTCCAGTGCCGAAGAGCCCTTAGTCACTGGCTTCAAATCCAGTTCAAATGCCAACTTAGTCACTCATCAGTCACATGACCTTAGAAAAGGGATTGTGCTTAAGTCTTGGTGCCATATTTTTTTTTTTTTTGAAGACACTGAAAAACAGAGCAAACAAAATGGCAAGGGAGTCTGGGGAGAACTGTTTGCCAGAAATAGTTGAACAAAGCACTATATTTAGTCTGCAGAAAAGATAACACCGTGGGGATGTGATTGCTGACTTCAAATACCTGAAGAGCTGTCATGTGGAAGAGGGAGTAGCCGTAATCTAGTTCATGCCAGGGAAGAGGATAGATAGAAATCACACAGAGGCAGTTTTCAGCTTTAAGATGTACTTCCTAATATTTACAGCTTTTTAGTGATGAACCTGACTTCCATCTGAAGTAACAAACTTACTGTCATTGGAAGATTTCTAGCATCAGCCAAATGACCATCCTTCATAAATGATGAAAGTTACATGTTGAAGTCCTAGACAGGAAGGAAGGGGACTAATAAATGGAATTTGAGGGACCTGTGAAGAGAAAACAAGGCTGAGCCTCCCAGAAGCCATTTTGGAGCACTGCTTTAAATTCTACACAGGGCACTGCCATGGACAGGACAAGACTAGAAAATTACTGAAAAATGGGACCCACAGGTTAATTCATAAATAAAAAAGAATATTTTGTAAAGTTTTAAGTGACCCACCTATGAAATCATATTTTAATTTATTCAAGCTCAAGAATTGATTCATCTTAAATGTTGTTGTTGTTGTTATGTGCCGTCAAGTCGAATCCGACTCATAGCGACCCCTTCTTGGGTTTCCGAGGCAGTATTGCTATGGAAGTAGATTGCCCAACCTTCCTTCCAAGGAGTGGCTGGTGAGTAATAACTCCTAAAAATAAATCTGTGATTATTTCTCTAGGTTGTTGTTGTCAGTTGCTGTCGAGACAACTCTGACTCATAGTGACCTTACATATTCCAAAATGAAACACTGTCCCATTCTGCACCATCCCTACAATTGTTGGTATGATTAAGTTCATTGTTGTATTGGGTCAATCCATTTCATTGAGGGTTTCCCTTGTTTTCATAATCTTCTACTTTACCAAACATGGTGTCATGTGCTAGTGATTGGTCTTTCCTGGTGACACATCCAAAACAAGTGACCCAAAGTCTCACTGTTCTTGATTGGAAGCAGCATTCTGGTTGTATTTTTTCTAAGACAGAATTATTATATAACTCTCTTTTGAATCTATTAAAAGAAATAGTTTTTCTTTAGAAGTGTGTGCACCACTAGTCTCATAATAGAATTACATAGTTATTAATTTGTTTATTTTAATTTAAATGTTATCCCTTAGCATACTCTGCTTTGCAGAACTTAGCTTATGTAAGCAGTATGCAGGAGAAAGCATGATTCTTCTGAAGAGCTTTTATTAATTCTCATGCCATGTGCCCCAAGGACACTGTGGGTACTCCAGTAGAGGCCTTGTTGTAATAGTCAAAGAACACGACTGCTGTTAAGTCAACCCATAAAAATTAAATATATTTTTAATTTAAATCCCAACTAGTGAAGAGCTTTTTCCTTCTTTGTTCTTTGTTTAGTTTCTCTGGGTTCAGCTGAGTAGTGGTCTCTTGTTTAAACTATGTTTAAGTTCTACTTCATTCTGAGGTTTGTTTGAAAACTTGTAGGTGGAGACTCCATGGATATTAATGTCCCAGAATCATTGACTTAAAAAACGATCTGAACAATTTGCACAGCCAAACATTTGGGAACACTAACTATATTAAAAGATGCCAAGTCAGTGCTTTGTGAACTGACTCTCAAGCTGCCGTGAGTTTTTATTGGTGGCTGGATCAAGCCTCCTGCAGCCACAATGACCTGGCATCACCCATTCCCTCCTCCATTTATAACTTTCCTCAAGAAGAAAAGTTTTCACAACTCTTTGCATTGACTAGGTTTTACCAGTTGGCATCCATTAGAACAGAGTAGAATCGGACTCCATAGGGTTTTCAGTGCTGGTTTTTTGGTGATAGATCACCAAGTCTTTCTTCCAAAGCACTGCTATGTAGACTGGAACTCCAAACTGCTGGTTAGAAGCCAAGTGTGTCAATCATTTGTGCCACCCAGGACCTCCACTGAGTAAGCTAACCCCTTGATGTTGTGTTGGGCAGAAATGCTTTTCAAGTTTGTTTATCCAGCAGGCTCATCACTAAAGCCTGCTAGACAACAAGTTCCTTCTAACCAGTTCCTCTCTGCAGTACTCAGGAATTTTTCACTGAGTAAGAAAGAAGTAGAAAGTTTTGTCAAATGTTCTTAGAAGTAAAAGAAAAAAAAAAAATTCATAAAGTCATAAAGTTTCAGGATATAAACAAAGAAAAGTAGACCAGTTATAGTTAGATAACTTGAATTCTAATCTTGTTTTTGTTAATAATTATAGCACTGCTCTTGGTTTTCGCAAATATAAAAAGCAAATGCTGGTATATTAGCCTGCTATGATGAGCAGTGGTTGTGTTTGGCTCTCTCACATATGGACTTTTCTATGTGAGAAATTCTCAAGATCTACATCTTAGTGGTAAGGGGACCCACCCAATACTAGGAGGCCACAAAGGTCAGATCCTCATGTACCATGTCCTTGGCAAGCAGAGTGTGGGTGTGACAGAAGCTTGGATAATCTGGTTCTGTCTGGACTTTCAAATTTTCAGTGCCTGCAGTGACTTCTGCAGTCTAAGCACAGCAGAATCAGTGATCCACGGCTGCTGCCTCTTCCTCAGGCTGGTCATGGGGGTCATGGCAGCTGCAGGGTCCTGTGCCCAGTGCTACACTGCTGCCTTCACCAGATTATTCCCAGGCATTAATTTTGCTTCTGGTTGCCCAGGCTTTTTGTTCATTTTAACTTTCTGAGCTTTATTCTCCAGAAATTTTGGGAGCAAAATATTTTCATTTCTTCTTTGTTTAATTCAGTCGAAGCCAGATTCTGTTCTTGCTACCAAGAAAATTTAATAACATATATCAGAAACCTGTTGTGAAATCTAAATGAGTTATCGCAAGTGAACATGCTTGGGAAACAATAACATTTAATGTACTGAGAATTTAATAAGGCCTTTAAGAAGGCACAGGATGAGCAAAATGCAGGCTACGTGTTTAAGATGCTTTCAAAACAGTAAAAGGAACAACCATAAGGACATATAGCACTGCATGTGGTAAGATTGGTATCATAAGAGAAATACAAACAGAAGAGTGTGATTGGTGCAGGGGAAGAAAATGGTGAAAGAGAGTCAAAAGATGCATAGTTGGGTAGATTAAACAAACAGCTTATGGAGGAAAAAGTACTTGGCATTATCCATAAAGGTTGAATCCTACCTATCTATACCAAAAAGAACAAGCAAACTCAGTGCCATCAAGTAGATTCCAACTCATAGTGACCCTATAGGACAGAGTAGAAGTGCCCCATAGCATTTCCAAGACTGTAATCTTTACTGAAGTAGACTGCTTCATTCTCCTTCCATGAAGCAGTTGGAGGGTTTGAACCATGGACCGTCTGGTAAGCAGCCCACTGCTTAAACCATTGCACCATCAGAGCTCCTTTACCTATGTGTAACGGAAGATGAAGGACACTGGCTGTGGAGTTAGAAAACTGTCTTCTTTTCCAGCTCCTCTCTCAAGTCTTAACCTCCTCGTTAGCTTCAGTTTTCTTACCTGTAAAATGAAGAAGTTAAAATAAATGTTTTTTAAAGTTTTTATAGTTCTAAAATTTCTGATTGACCCCAGAGGTAGGTGGGAAAAGCACTGCAGGTATAGGGAGCTTTTTGAAAAGTTAAGGTGAAATATGTAAGATGAACAAATGTCTACAGACAAGATGGCAGTCTCAGACACAAAACAATGTGCAGCTCAGTATGGAATATAAAGGTGAAAAGAATGAGTTTAATTTAATGGGCAATGGGAAGCCAGAAACTATTTTAGCAAAATGCTATGATAAAAGATTGACTTTTGTTTTACATAGAGCAATGTGTAGGATGACAGGCACAACAATAATGAACTAGCATTTGAAGAAACCTAGATGAACACCACTGGTAAAACTAAGCTAGGGTGATGACAGACAGAAATGGAAAGAGGATAGTCATCAAAGACATTGGAGAAACAGACTCTACGTACTTGATGGTTGATTGTAAAGAATAAGGGAACTGGTGGTCAAGTTAATTTGTAGGGCCAGTTACCTTATAAACAAGAAAAGATTTAAAAAACCATTGAGTGGATTCTGACTTACAGCGACCCTATGGGACAGAGTAGAATTGCCCCCCAAGGTTTCCAAGGCTGTAAATCTTTATGATAGCAGACTACCATATCTTTCTCCTTTGGAGTGGCTGGTGTATTTGAATTGCTGACCTTATGGTTAGCAGCCAAGTGCTTTAATCATTATGCCACCAGAGCTCCAGTCACCTTATAGGAGATAATTAAATATTTACAGTGAGAAAGTTGAAGTTGCAGATATAGAAGATGCCAGGAGATTAATGATAAAAAAGACAGACATGTGCATAGTTTAAGGAAGTATCAGTATTGAGGGAGATTATTTTGTTACAGACTATAATCTGTAGAAAAATGATTAAATTAAATCTGTAGGTAAGATTATATCTATAGATTAGAATTAGATTAGATTTATTCTAATCTGTAGATTAAAGTCTAAGCAAGATATTAATAAAAGGGGATGCAATTAGAAAGACTGGAAATGTAGGTAAGAAAGGAGAGTAATTATCAGATACAATTAATATGTTATTAATATTCACACAACCCAGTCTTTCATTAATAAGGTACTAAGAAACGAGTCCAGGAGATGAGATAAGGAGAACAATAGAAAAACTATGTGCCTAGACCTCTGGTAATTTGGCAGAATAAATAGAGAAGCTACACAAACCTCCACAACAAAGAAACAAGAAACTAATTGAAAAATATACAGAGTAATTGTGGAACGCTAAACTTCAAGGTTTGGCAATCCTACTTCTGTAGTGATACTGCCTCGGAAACCCAAGGAGGGGTCACTATGAGTCAGGGCCGACTCCACCGCACGTAACAACAACAAACTTCAAAGGGAAGGATAAAGAAGTGGATTAAATACAAACTAATAGAACAATCCTACTTCCGTAGTGATACTGCCTCGGAAACCCAAGGAGGGGTCGCTATGAGTCGGGGCCGACTCGACGGCACATAACAACAACAACAACAACAATAGAAGAACCTAATTAAAAACAGCAAATAAGGAGACAAACAGAACTGTGGACAATGTGGCCATTTTGAATATTTGCAAGTGGCCTTCCAATCCAGGAAACAACCTAAAAATTGACTCTGCTTTCAAAGACTATAGGGGCAACTGTAGGAGTGGCTGATGACCAGAAAGGAGAGTTATTCCCCTTGTTCCTTGTATTCCACACCCTCTCAGTGAACGGAGATGTGGCCATTCCCCACTCCCACCCACCTTCTGCACCAGCAGGGATTCCATCCTGGTCCTACCAGGCACCTGGTTCCCAGCTACCTATCAGATCAGTAGGAACTTTTTTCTGAGACCATGTACCCTATATCCAGCTGGCTTTTGGAATTGTGGGAGCTTTTGTCAGGAAATGGGACCCTGTGCCCTCTTGAGACAGAAGGAATTTTGTCTGGGACTAGATTCCTTGCCTACAGATGCTTTTTGAGCTGGTGAGAACTCCCTCTGGAACCAAGTGTCTTGGTTTCAGTAACCTTTTGGACCATCAGGAACTCGTTTGAGATCAGGTGCTCTGTTCCCAGTTGCCTTCTGGGTAGATAGGACTAGTTCCAAGATCAGCCTCCTTGCTCCCAGTTGCATTATGGGACAATAAGAACTTCTTTTTCTGAGACCAAATGCTCTGTCCCAAGCTTCATTTTGAGTTGGCAGGATTGTCTTCTGGAACCATGTATCTTATCCCACAAGTTGGGCTTGCAGGAACTTTTTCAAGGTCCAGGTGCCTTGCCCTCAGATATTTTCTGGGTCAGCAGGTACTTCTCTCAGATAAGGCACTGCTTTCAGTTGCCATCTGGGTAGGCAGGAACTAGTACTAGGACCAGTTGTGCTGCTCTCTGCCACCTGTTTGACCAATAGAAACACAGTCTAGGTACCCTGCCCACACCCCAGTTTTTCTCTTTGTATCTTTTCTAAATTATTCATTTTCTGCTTCTTCCTTTCTTTCTTTCCTTTTATTTTGTTTTCATTCACTTCCCTGGGTTCCCCCCCCCCTTTACCTGATTCTCAGATTTTTTCTTTCTTTTTTTCCATTTCTCTTTTAATTCTTCCCATGCCTTGTTTTTCTTTTAGCAGTTTTCTAATTTCCTTTATTATTCTTATCTTATTCCTCCACTCTAAGAAGATTTTGTTTTCATTTTCTCTTTGTCCTTATTTAATCTTTATATATATATTCTTTCTTTATTTTCTTTTTGTGACTGTTGATGCTTATTTATCCTGTTTATGTTTTTTGTCCTCCTGTATTTATTTATTTATTTTGGTGTTGTTGTATTATTATTAACTTTTTGCCCCACCTAGTAAGAGACAGCAACCATGCCTAAATGAATCAACCACATCTGCACCTCCTGCAGCACCACCCACTGGGCAAGGACTACCACCTGCTTTTGCTCCAACTGATCAATGACAGACAGTGGCATATATCAACCCAACTGCTCTACATGAACAGCTAAGAGAGATCTGTGCACACATTCTTATCCTCTATCAAACCTAACAAGAGATGAATGATGAGTGCCTAAGTGCTGCAAAATTAGCAAACAGAATAGCACACCAGTCCTGCTTGCTGACATATAGGGAAAAAAATAAAGGGGGAGGGGGAATGGGCAAATCACATCAACATACTAATCACCAATTAAATATGAATACAATAACATCACAGTGTTTTGAAGACAACTGATATACACAGTTAACACAAACAAGCAAGATAAAATAGTATGAACAAGAGATCAAAATACAGAACCAGAAAACCTCCCTAAGGAAGAATTGGCATTGGAATTACCTGATAAATAATTCAAATGAATTATATTTAGGTACTTTCAACAAATTGAGAGACAAATCAAAGAAAACACCAACAAAATGAAGAAAAACACAGATAAAACTCTAGAACAATTCAGGAAAACAATAGTAGAACAAACTGTCAAAATAAATGAAAAATTAGAAACTGCAAAAACAGCAAATAGAAATCTAGAAGATTAATAATAAGATATTCAAAAGAAATACACATTGAAAGGACAAAGGAGTAGAGTCAAATTAATAGAAGACAGAATTAGTGAGACTGAAGACAAATTTCTCAATACTACTTTGTGGAAAAAATCGATCAGGACAAAAATATAAAAACAAAATAAAGAAAACCTCAGATTTATGTGAGACACCAACAAGAGAAATACCTTACATGTAATCAGAAATCCAGAACAGGATGAGACAAATAAAACAACAGGAAAATTGTTGAAGATTTCCTGGAAGAGAATTGACCTAATATGATGAAAGATGAGAAGATACTGATTTAAGAAGTTCAACAATCCCCAAACAGAATAGACCCCAAAATAAAATCACCAAGACATATCAAAATCAAACTTACTAAAACCAAAGAATTGTGAAAGAAGCACAGAAAAAGCAAAAAAATATATACAAATGGCAACTAATAAGATTAAGTTCATATTTCTCAGCAGAAACCATGCAGGTAAGAAGACAATGGGATGACATATAAAATCCTGAAAGAAAAAAAAAATTCCAACCAAGAATTATATACCCTGCAAAATTGTCCCTAAAATATAATGATACAATGGTGAAATTAGGACATTTCATATGAAAAGAAATTAAGGGAGAATTTGTTAAAATCAGAAGAACTTTACAAGAGATGCTAAAGGGAATCCTTCAGACAGAGAACTAACAACAGCAGACAATAACCAATGATTGACACACATGACAACATAACCCAGAAACCAACCCAGATATAGAAGTATCCAAAGTAAAATAAGCTTATAAGACTGTAAAGAGAGAACAAGAAATATCCATTGGAAAATGAGGACAGCTACAAATCAAAAAGAAGTAATAAATAGTATAGTACATGTACTGCAGAGTTGCCGAGACACCAGGACACGGACTTGTTTCAGAGGAGTAGTTTATTAGGACTCCCAGGCGAGGTTCTCATGCCCTAGTATCAAGGCCAGAGAAGTCGCACCACCGGGCAGGGGGAATAGATTCTTATAGACGCAGAGAGGACTTAATTGGGGACATTAAGGAAATGGCAGGGTCCAATTAGCTGTTGGCACGGGTCTGCACTTAATTAGCATGAGGGGGCTTCACAGGAGGAAGTTTGTTATTATGTGGGACTTTCCAGCCTGGGCGGGTTTTGTCACCTCGCTTGCCTTATCAGACTGTCTCATCAGGGCCTGACACCCGGAGTAAGCTGCTAACTGAAATGTTGGTGGCTTGAGTTTATTCTAGCCTAACATTCTAACTTCTTTTAATGGATAAAGGGTGATGTGATCCTCTTAGCTTCTTCCTGCTGAACGGGGTCGGAGAGGGAGATAGGGGTTTCATAGGTTGGAGTCTGAAAAGCTGGGGTCGTCAGTTGGCAACTTGGTGTAAGGATGTAGAAGTTGATTCACCGTGACTTGAGATATTTCTTCAAGTTGGCTTCGGAGAAATTTGAGGAGGTAAGGGGTAAATTGGAAGAAGATGGTAATTAGCATAAATGGGTTTATGAGGGGAAGTAGTTATGAGGTTAATGGAGATTGAAACTACATGAGAATGGGGAGTTGTTGATTTTTGTTTGTTTGTTTGTTTTGCATAGGTTTTCATTCAGATGGTTTAAGGTATTAATATTCTGTTTTATCAGACCAGGTTCATTGATATAATAATAGTATTTTTTCTCAGGAAGATACAAGTTTTACTTTCTGCTGCTGTTAGTAGGTCTAGGGTTTTCGGGTTCTGCAAAGAAACTGGGGCTGAAGAGGTTAATTGTTGCTGGAGGGAGGTTAGGGAGTCTGTAGTGGTTTTTACTAGGAGTTGTAACTGATTTTTTAGTTCTGGTGTTGATGTGATACTGTGTTTCAACAGCCAGGGTGGTGGAAGCTGGAGAAAGATTAATTATGATAGGAAGGAAGGCTGTTTTTTTTTTTTTTTTTTTTGGATTAGTGTTGTAGAAAAGATGAAGAATTCAGTTTTTGTGTAGAGTGTAAGTTGAGGAATGAAAGTTACTGGGAGGTATGTGGTGGATTAAAAGATGAGGCGTTTTCAGTGGATGTCTTGGTCTAGTAGTAAGGTCTGAAAGTTCGTTAATAAACACCCCAGAGGGGTTGTTGGATCTATTTTGGAGTTTTGATTACCCATTGGTTTTGAGTTTTTCAGATAGGGCCACCAGAACCCTATGCCAGCTGGACTGTTTTGCGTAGGTGGACATCTCTGCCTGACGCTAGACAGTTGAATGAGGGGTGCACCCTCAGGGGAGGTAGGATGTCAGGCGTCCCCAAGCAACCAAACTCCCGGACTGTGAGGATTTAAGTGAGTCTTTGGCTAAGGTGTCTCCATATAAACCCCGGAGTGGAGGGCACAGCCACACCGTTGTGCCGATCTGACTTCAGACGGAAATCAACTGAGGGCCCACTCAGACTCCACGACTTAGATCTTGGAGCATCACAGAAATATTCACACAACTTCTCAGTCAGACTCAGGCAGGTTACAACAGAACTAATTTAAATCGTCTGGTAGTAGGCACTGGTTCATCGCCCAGAGCTAAAAAATTAAAATGGCCCACAGGATGGAGGACAGCAAAATACAAAATGTATGTCCTCTGGTAGGCATTGAGTAAAGGATAAGATGTGACTTACCGGTAGTGGATGCAGGGGGCTGGAATTCCCTGGTCCGGAGGGAAAAGGGAGAAGGGGAATAAGAATTCCCTCAAGTTCTACTCCTCTTCCTGGGTTTCAGCACCAAATGCAATGCAGAGTTGCCGAGACACCAGGACACAGAGTTGTTTCAGAGGAGTAGTTTATTAGCACTCCCAGGCGAGGTTCTTGTGCCCTAGTATCAAGACCAGAGAAGTCACACCCCCGGGGCAGGGGGGATAGATTCTTATAGACACAGAGAGGACTTAATTGGGGAAACTAAGGAAATGGCAGGGTCCAATTAGCTGTTGGCATGGGTCTGCACTTAATTAGCATGAGGGGGCTTCAAAGGAGGAAGTTTGTTATTACGTGGGACTTTCCAGCCTGGGCGGGTTTTATCACCTCGGTTGTCTTATCAGGCTGTCTCATCAGGGCCTGACACCCAGAGGAAGCTGCTAACTGAAATGTTGGTGCCTTGAGTTTACTCTGGCCTAACAGTACAGAACTTCCAAATGGAGAAGAAGTTAAGACAATTGCAAGATAGAACAGAATGTTTTAAACTTGAGAAGAAAATAATAAGCCATAGGATAACATCAAGAAAATGAATAAACGGTCTCATCAAAATAAAAAAGTAAAGAAACACATATTTAACAAATACTAAAACAAAAGCAATGAAGGAAATGATACCCCCCCCCCAAAAAAAAAGCACTGCCATCGAGTCAGCTCTGACTCATAGTGACCCCTCCTGGGTTTCTGAGGCAGTATCACTGTGGAAGTAGATTGCCCAACCTTCCTTCCAAGGAGTGGCTAGTTGGTTTGAACAACCAGCCTTCTGGTTAGCAGTCAAATGTGGAAATGATACAAAAACTCATAAAATAAGTTCAACACAGAAAATTTTATGGAACAAGGAAATCATTAACATCATGAAAATAACACATAATGACTGCAATACATTCATACTTACTGATTATTACACTGAATGTAAATGGATTAAAGGCACCATTGAAGAGATAGAGAGTTGCAGACTGAATAAGAAAATATGACCCATCAACATGCTGTCTATAAGATATCGACCTTACACCAAGACAAAAATAGACTAAAAGAGAAGGCTGGAAAAAATATGTCATGCAAATGGCAACCAAAAAAAAGCAGGAGTAGCAATGTTAATTTCTTCTAAAATAAACTTTAAGACAAACACCACATGAGATAAGGAAGGACATTATATAATTATTAAAGGATCAATTGAACGTAGGAACATAACCACAATAAATATCTAAGCACCCAATGAAAAAGTCCCAAAATACATAAATCAGATTTAACAAAATTGAAAGAACAAATAGATGACTCCACACTAAAAGTAGGAGACTTTAATACACTGTATTCAATGAAGGATAGAACTAGAAAGAAACTCAGCAAAGACACAGAAGAATTAAGAAATAGAACCAACCAGCTTGACCTTATAAATGTATACAGAGCACTTCACCCAAGAATAGCACAATATATATTCTTTTCTACTGCATATTAACATTTTCAAGAATAATTAATGTGTTAGGCCAGAAAGCTAGCATCAATAAATGTAAAAGCATTGAAATACTGAAAAGCATCTTCTCAGACCACAATGCTAGCAAATTAGAAATCAACAATAGGAAGAACAAAGGAAAAAAAGCAAACAAATGGAAACTACGTGATACCCCCTTAAAAATTAAATGGTTATTAAAGAACTAAAAAAGCAATTTAAAAAATTCATTCAATCAAACAAGAATAAAAACACAACATACCAACATATTGGGAATACAGCAAAAGTAGTGATCAGAGGGTAATTTATAGCAATAATTGCACACATCAAAAAAGAAAAAAGAGCCAAAATCAGTGACTTAAACAAGATCCCCCCAAATTAGAAAAATAACAGCCCCCAAAAAAAGGTCTATAGTCACCAGAAGAACAGAAATAATGTTCAAGCAACAGAAATAATTAAAACAGGAAAATAGCAGAAAGAATCAAGAAGACTAGACATTGGTTCTTTGAAAAGATCAATAAAATTGACAAACAACTGGATACTTAACAAAGGGAAAGGAGAAGATGTAAATAACAAGAATAAGAAATGAAATGGGTGATGTCAAAACAGAACCAACTGAAATACAAAGGATTATATCAGGACACTATGAACAAATATGAAAACCTAGAAAATGTAAACAGACTTCTAGAAACACACAGCTTACCTAAACTGACACACTGAGGTTGAAATTTGAACAGACACATAAAAAAAGAAGAAATTGGACAGGTCATAAAAACATTACCAACAAAAAAGTCCTGTTTCAGATGGCTTAGCTAGACAATTCTACCAAGCATTCAGAGGAGAGCAGATGCCAATCTTTCTCAAACTATTAAAAACAGAAAAGGATGGAATCCTTTTAGGAAGTAAGCATAACCTTTATACCAAAACCAAGCAAAGACACCACTAGAAGGGAAAACTACAGATAAATATCTTTCATAAATATGGATGCACAAATGTTCAAAAAATCCTAGCCAATAGATGCCAACAACATATCAAAAAAATAATGCATCATGACCAAGTGAGATTCATACCAGGTATGTAAGGATGGTTCAACATTAGAATAAAAATTCACATAATCAAGCACATAAGTAAAACAAAGGAAAAGAACCACATGATCATACCAATTGATGCAGAAAAAGTGTTTTCTAAAATCCAACACCCATTCCTGAAAAAAACTCTCAGCAAAATAGGAATAAAAGGGAAATTCCTCAACATAATAAAGGGTATATGTGGAAAAGCAACAGCCAACATTATTCTCAACGGAGATAGACTAAAACCATTGCTCTTGAGAATGGGAACCAGACAAGAGTGTCCTCTATCACCACTTCTATTTAACATTGTATTGGAAGTCCTAGCCAGGGCAATAAGGCAAAAAGGGAAATAAAAGCCCTCCAAATTAGTAAGAAAGAAGTAAAGTGTCCCTAGTTGCAGATGATATGATCCTATACATAGAAAACTCCAGAGACTCAGCAAGAAATTACTGGAGCTAATTGAAAGATTCAACATAGTGGCAGGATATAAGATCAAAATATAAAAATCAATTGGATTCCTCTACATCAACAAAGAGATCTCTGAAAAGAAAATAAGGAAAACAGTACTATTTAGGATAGGTACCCAAAAGATAAAACACAGGAATAAAAATTACCAGGGACCCAAAACACCTATACAAGGAAAACTACAAAACACTACTTAAAAAAAACTAAAAGAGATCTTCATAAATGGAAGAACATACCATGTTCATACATAAGATTGAACATTGTAGAAATGTCAATACTACCTAAAGCGATCCATTGATTTAAGGCAATCTTTATCCAGATTCCATCAGTATTCTTTATGGACATGGAAAAAACAAACACTAATTTTATTTGAAAAGGAAAGAGACCTCAGATAAGCAAAGCACTATTAAAGAATAACAAAGTTGGAAGTTTCACACTCCCTGACCTCAAAATCTACTATACAACCATGTTAGTCAAAACAGCCTGGTACTGGTACAGTGACAGACACATAAACCAGTAGAACAGAATTGATAACCAGAAATAGATACACTCACAGGCATATGAAGTAGGCATATCTTCAACAAAGGGCTGAAATCCATTCAGTGGGGAAGAGATGGTCTCTTTAATAAATGGTGTTGGTAAAATTGGATATTTATTTGCAGAAAAATTAAACAAGATCCATATCTCATAGCACACACAAAAATGAATTCAAAATGGATAAAAGACTTAAATGTACAACCTAAAAGTATGAAGTTCATCAAATAAAAACTACAGGCAAACTTAGATTTATACATGGCATAAATATATAAATAATAAATATAAATAAATAAATAAATATTTATACATGGCATAAATAGACTATCAAACATAAGTAAAAATGCACAAACAGTGGAAGATAAACTAGATGACTGGAACTTTCTAAAAATTAAATTCCTATGTACATCAAAAGATATCTTCAAAAGAATAAAAGAGAACATACAGACTGAGAAAAAATATTCAGCAATGACATATCTGATAAGTCACTTATCTCTAAAATTTATAGACAACTCCAGCACCTCAATATTAAAAACACAAACAATCCAATTAGAATGGGCAGAAGTCATGAACAGACACTTCACCAAAGAAAATATCCAGGTGGCCAACAAACACATGAAGAAATATTAGCAATCATTAGGCATTAGAGAGATGCAAATCAAAATAACAATGAGCTATCATCTCACCCTGGTAATAATAAAGTTGAACTAGACAGAAAACAATAAATGTTGGCAAGGTTGTGGAGAGATTGGAAATCTCACACACTGCTGGTGGGACTGTAAAATGGCACAACCACTATTAAAACTGTATGGTACTTCCTTAAAAAGTTGGAAATTGAAATAGTTTGATCCAGCAATCCCAGTTGTTGTTGCTGTTGTTAGGTGCCATTGAGTTGGTGCTGATTCATAGAGATCCTATATACAACAGAACAAAACTGTGCCTGGTCTTGCGCCACCCTCACAGTCCTTGCTATGCTTGGAGCCATCATTGCAGCCACTGCGTCAATCCATCCCATTGAGGGCCTTCCCCCTTTTCACTGACCCTCTACTCTACCAAACATGATATCCCTCTGCAGGGACTGATCTCTTCTGACCTCATGACCAAAGTGTTGTTGTTGTTGTTGTTGTTATTTGCCATCGAGTCGGCCCCGACTCATAGCGACCCCTCCTTGGGTTTCCGAGGCAGTATCACTAC
>NW_006921925.1:2476353-2524968 GCF_000298275.1 Orycteropus afer afer | reverse complement strand
GGTGACCAGGTTTACTGGTGTGATAGAGCCTGGTGGAACCACTGAAACTATGGCCCTTAGCTGTTCTTCAGGTCTCAATTTGAACACATACCTGTGGCTTCCAGCCAAACAAAAGACAGGCATGTGAGTTGAACATTTACCTGAGGCAGACACACTCCTTGGAGAGAAAAATCATGAGAGAAAGAAGGGCTGTTATGCACAAGGAGACAGTGCAGGGTATAGGAGTGCATGGATGGATGTACACAGGGAAGAGGTAACTATCAGGAGGAAGTGGGAGGGGAGCTGTTGCGTTGGAGTAAATTGTAGTCAATGTCAGGAGACAAAGTATATGAGAACTGCTGTATGGAAAGTGAATTTGCTCTGTAAACTTTCACCTAAATCACAATAAAAAAAGAAAAGAAAGAAAAAGAAAATACAGTGGTTTGGGTCAGGTGCAATTTAGTCTTCAAAGTGATATCTTTGTTCCTTACCTCTTTGAAGAAATCTTTTGAAGCAGATTTTTGAAGCAGGTTTTCCCAGTGCAACATATTGTCTGATTTCTTGACTGCTGCTTGCATGGGTGATTGTGGATCCAAGTAAAATGAATCCCTGACAACTTCAATCTTTTCTCCATTTATCACAATATTGCTTATTGGTCTAGTTGTGAGGATTTTTGCTTTCTTTATGTTGAGGTGTAATTTATAATGAAGATTGTAGTCTTTGATCTTGAGTGGTTTGGCAGCTAAGTGATGATGTAATTTGGCATTTATGTATTGATGTAGTCATCCACCATTTTGTGATCTGATGTGGTCATCTTCCACTTTCATATAATGCCGATTTTCACGTAATGACCTGGCCTTTGGAATCTAATCATTGTCGATAAGTAAAGAGTGGATTCTCTTTGACTCCCAAGATTTTCATTGGTTACATTTCATAAGTAGATTGCCAGGTTTTCTTCCTAGTCTGTCTTGGTCAGGAAGCTCTTCTGAAATATATTTATCATGGGTGACCCTGATGGTATTTGAAATATGAATGTCATAACTTCCAGAATCATAACAACATATTAGCCACCACAGTACAACAAACTGACAGACTGGGGGTGGACATAGTTACTTACAGATGCTGTGTTTAAAGTACTCACATGAATGAGTGCATATGTTCCATATTTTTTAAAAAAAAAAAAAGAACAAATGACCCTTTTGCAAAGGGCAAGAGCTCTGAATTCTGGGTTTTCTGACCTAGTCACCATGACACATTTTTATTAATAGAGTCAGTCTTTGTGGCAAGGTGAGCTATCACCTATGACCACAGAACAAGGGAAAGAAAAATGGCAGGTCAACTGTAACCTTGATTTTATGGCACTCATAGAAGTTTAGAACTAAGGGGGAATTTTTTCATGAAGGCCGCTTCCCTTGCTTTACAATTGAGGAGACTGCAGTTGCAAAAAACATAAAGAGGATTGATGCAAATCACATAGTAGATGTGAGAGCCAAGGCTGGAACCCAACTTAACTCTTCGTTAACTAGCCGGGAGTTGTTTTCACTTACTACTTCAGCATTGCATTGTAATCAGCCAAGTTTGGTGTTTATAGGATAGCTATGGTTTTCAAGCTATTGAAAAATAAAATTCTGTCGAGACTAGTAAAGACAATTGTCATGAAGCTCCAGTCATTCATTTTAAGGTGCCAAAAGGCAAACTCTATTGGAGCCTGTGATCCACTACAAGAATATGAAGAAAATTAAATAAAAATCTGTAATGAAAACTGTAACATTCTAAATATAGTAAAATCTGTATCTTCAGCTTCAGCATGCCTTTAGAGTCCCAGACCTGCCTTCCAATTTCTCCTGGAATATCCTGATTGCATTTGTCTTGGAAGAGGTACAGACAGAATTCTCCTTAGAAGCAAGGAGGACAAGATTTCTTCTCAAATATTTTTGATACTTTATTTAAAAAGCCAAACTCAATGCCATTGAGTCTATTACAACTCATAGTGACCCCCTTTGGGTTTCTGAGGCAGTAAATCTTTACAGAAATAGATTTCCCAGTCTTCCTTCTGTGGAGCAGCTGGTGGGTTTGAACCACCAACCTTCTGGTTAGCAGTCAAATGCCTTAGGCACTACACCACCAGAGCTGCTTTGGATACGTTATTAGGGGAACCAATCTCTGGAGAAGGATATCATACTTGGTAAAATAGAGAGTCAGTAAAAAAGAAGATCGTCAATGAGATGGATTGACACAGTGGCTGCAGCAATGGGCTCAAACACAGCAACGATTGTGAGGATGGCACAGGCCCAGGCAATATTTTATTCTGTTATATGTGGAATCACTGAGTCAGGGCCAAATCAACGGCACCTAACAACAACAATATCTTAAATTTATCATATTACCTCATTTATCTTAGGAAACAAATTCTTATTTGCTTGGCCTTAGGATAGAAATCATTGGACTTTTAACAATAATTGTGATTTTCATTAAGTTGACATGAGGAGACACCTTGGTGTATTTTCACATACTAAGCAAATTTAACTATATTTTTAAAAACATTTTTTTTTCCAGAATGTTTACAGAAGTACCATAAAGCTTAAGGAAGTAAAAACTGAAGTGTTAAGTATAGATTTGAAAAAGGAAAAAAAAATCATTTTGCTAGTTTATTTTCTCTCTTATGGGCCCTTTAAAAAAGATCAGAATGCTGGCTGTAAAATAATTATTTCCTTGCTAATTTAAATATAGAAACCTTTCAGCATTGAACGTTCACCTTTCAGAGAGATCATCATTGCCAATATGTTTGTTCTTGGGTAAGAATTTAGTATTTCAGTATTTTATCAATGATCATCAGTGCAAAGTACATTTAAGCAGATATTAGCATAAGCTGGCTTCTGTATGCTAAAAGCAATTAAGTAAAAAAATTATATAAAAAGTATTCTTAAGAATCATTTCATTACTTCAATCAAGGAAAGCTAAATCAAAAAAAAAAGAGAGAGAGAGAGAGAGTTCATTGATTTCCTTAGACCCCTCAAAAATAAATATGGGCCTGTATTCCGCTTACCATAAACAAAATATTGAACTATGCCCTTTAGGCATGCTACCATACTTCAAATGCTGATCTTATCATTGCTAACAAGTCAAACAGACCTGGATTTTAAAAGGAAGAAAGAAAAATCCTGGAGCCAGGAGGAAGCACTAAGAAAACATATAGTTGGTGGGGTCAAAATATACACAGGTCACAATGACTGCAGTTGACATTTTTTCAGTTAAAATACATAACCAATATGAAATAGGCAAACTTCCAGAGTCAAAGGTTTATTACTGGTCACCAGGGGTAAGAGGGAGAAGAGGTAAAGAAGGAGTTGCTGTTTAGGGAACTGAGTTTGCCTTGATGGTGGTGGAATGAATTGGAAAAGGATCATGACAGTGGTTGCACAGGAGGAAGATTGTAATCAGTATCACTTACTGAATTATAATGTAAAAATTATTGAATTGACAGATGTTCTGTTAGCATTTTACCACAATAAAATAAATAAATAGAATGAAGAAAAAGTGGAAATAGCCCAAATGTCTAATAGAACTACATAACTAAAATTTTAAATATAATATATAAAAAGCCATATCCTGATGCTGATTTTCCTTTTCACTTGGCATCTTCCTATTTATTTGTGA
This sequence comes from Orycteropus afer afer, assembly GCF_000298275.1. Lineage (NCBI taxonomy): Eukaryota > Metazoa > Chordata > Mammalia > Tubulidentata > Orycteropodidae > Orycteropus > Orycteropus afer. The sequence continues at coordinate 2,521,332 of NW_006921925.1, read as the reverse complement.
ACAAGAAATAGTAGAATGTTTTTGTCATTGCAATCTGAATTTTGTATGCAATAATAAATAATAATAATAAATTATAAAATACAAGTAGTCTTTGACTTTCTATGGGATTCCCTTCCCATAACTCTGAAGGAAGTCGGTTATGACATAAGTCAGATACCTCTTTTTTTTTTTTTTTTTTAGTTTTCATTATTATTGTCTTTTATTGTCAATATCTCTATAAATCTGATCTTTATTTGTCTTTGGGGCTTGAAATATTACATATAAACATCTGCAAATGAATATCTAAGGATGATAACATCAGCAAATTACACACTGCAACATTGTATGTGGTAAGAAAAGTAAAGGTCTTAAAATGTGGAAAGCGTTTGTCAGAAAGTGTGGTTTGTCAGAACTGTAATATGTGGTAAGTTAGGGACTACTTGTAATAACATCAAAGACTTGCACATTCATTAAAAGATAGAGGGGAATTTTCTCTTGTGATTGAAATAATGAACACATTCTCTCCAACATCCCCAACGTTTATTTTGTACTAAATTGTGAAATATGACAATCAACTTTACATGAGAGTTAAAAGCCCTTCAAACAGGCCAAAGCATGGAGAATAAACTCAGTTGCTATTCAATTAACTAAATGTTTTCTTAGTTTATTTGTTTCTTTATTTGGGTGAGTGACTCCCTTTAAATTAATCTTTGGGCTTTTTCTGAAAGAATTTAGAACTTCTCATCTGTGACTTCCAGAGACAGACACTGCCCCGTGGACTTCTTGGAGCAAAATTGAATTTGTCCCACCTACACTTAGGTACAGAGGTTGTGCTGTGCCCTGGAAAATAGCTGTGAGAAATGGAAATCTTGGCTCTGAGGAATTCAGGATAAAGACACAAAAAGTTCAAAAGGATTGTGTACTTCTTTCTGAAATCTATCCATTTTGTATCTTCAAGTTAGACTAAAACCTAAGGCATCAGAAGTTTTGGACAGTCCTGCCTTTCCAAAATCCAACATATCTTTGAGCAGGAAATGGGTAAGATGACTATTATTCCGATTCTATGTTCCAGTTAATAATCAGATTTGTATTACTGGAAAGAAAAGAACATTGCCCAAAGTAAAACATTTGGCTAGAATAAGCAAGTCTGACTAAGAAATCAATCTGAAAATGGCTGAGTTTTACCTAGGAAGGTTGTGGGGTGGGGTTGCGGTGCAGAGTAGAAAAACTTTTTAAAAAGGAATCTACACACTAATGAGATGGGACAAACACAAGGGGGCAGGAATAGCTCAAGCTCTGACTTCAAAACCGACTGAACCTGGATCTACCTTATTTTAGTTCTCCCTCCGGCTATTAATCAATTGTCTTGGCATGCAAAGAACTGTGATGCTGACAAGTGGGCTTAGTTTGTACTTGGTCTGATTACTGCGAAGAGAACAGGAACGTCTCTAATGACAACTGCCTTAACAGCAGTGGCTCTGAGACAGCCTGCGGCGGCATTCCCTCGAATTTACTCTTCAGCGCGAGTCTCTCGATTCTGACCAGACTGCATTTCTCACGCATTCCAAATGCCCATTTATCCCTTTACTCGGTGAACTTTGGTGGCATGGGAGGGGCTGATTAAAAACGTACCAATCTCAGGACTATGCCCATTGTCATTTCCCAGGAGGAGGAGGAGTGAAACGGATGCAACCTGTTCTACTTTAGGCTTTTAATCCCATTTGTTTTCCTTTTGCAATAATGCCCTAAAAAACAAAAAACAAACTCGCTGCCATAGAGTCCAATCCAATTCACAGTGACCCCTCCTTGGGTTTCCCAGGCGACATCACTACGTAAGTGGATTGCCCAACTTTTCTTCGGAGGAGTGGCCGGTGGGTTTGAACCGCGAGTCTTCTGGTTAGCAGTCAAATGTTTTAGGCACTACGCCACTAGAGTTCGAAAGTCGCCTGCAAAACTGCTATGAGTTTTGGTTCAAACCCAAGTAGCTTTGAGTCTCATTTTCAGTCTGGGCTACAGAGGTTTGCAGGATTGCGGGAGAAATGACCACCCTTGCTTGGGATTCCACTGAATTTGGGAGGTGATGTTTTACAACGAGGAATCTCCTTTTGTCGGCCATTAAAGGGTTGGGTACCGCTGGAGCTGCGAGTTCAGGATCCCTTGAAGGAATCCGCTGCAGCCTCGAGCGAGGAGCGAACCTGGATGGGCAGCCTTTGCAGAGTATCTGCTCACTTCTGAAACAACCTGTTGCGCCTTTCCTCTCCCTGCCTGCCTTTTCCCCGCCTCGGCCCTAGGAGCTGATTGGCAGAAATTGCTGCCCAACCTTCGACTCCGGTCCTCCTCCCGGGACCGGCGATTGGCCCCTGGGAGGGCTAGTGCCAGTGGGTGTAAGGGGAGGGGTTTCCCTCAAAGTGCAGGGTCCCGGGACCCGGTAGGGAGGAGGAGAGGGACTCAGTTGTAGCAAGACGGATCCTGGGAGCGGCGGAGCCCGACTGGCTAGCGGGCTTAGTGTCCTGGGTGGCAACTTCACCCAACGGCGCTGCGCAACTTTACCATCCTTTTGGCCCAGCCCTGGCTACTGCAGGACTCCTCAGGCAGCGTGTGGAGTCCTGGCACTTTCTGGGGTGTCTTGTTCCCTGACAAGGGACTGCCTTTGCATACTTGCGAGCAGATCTATCCGAGCCCTAACCCTCGACCATGCACGCAGCCGGTACCTCCGCGAGCACCTCCCGCGCGCGCGGTGCAGCCAAGCGCTCCAGCTTACAGCCAATGCCTCCTCCGCTGCCCCGACTGCTGCTGCTGCTACTCCTGTCGCTGGTAAGCCGTGTTTTGGCACAACCCGCAGCCCCTGGCAGGGCGTTGCTGTCCCCAGATCTCGCGGGGGCTGTGGGGGTCCCCTCCGAGGAAGCCATAGTGTTGGCTAACCGCGGACTCCGGGTGCCCTTTGGCCGTGAGGTCTGGCTGGATCCGCTGCACGACCTGGTCCTGCAGGTGCAGCCTGGGGACCGCTGCACGTTGACCGTGCTAGACAACGATGCGCTAGCTCAGCGGCCGGGCAGCATGAATCCCAAACGTTTTCCTTGCGACTATGGCCCTGGGGAGGTGAGCTACTCTCACCTGGGAGCGCGCAGCCCGTCGCGGGATCGTGTCCGACTGCAGCTGCGTTACCATGCGCCAGGCGGGGCGGTGGTGCTGCCTTTGGTGCTGGAGGTGGAGGTGGTGTTCACCCAGCTGGAGGTTGTGACTCGGAACTTGCCCCTTGTGGTGGAGGAGCTGCTGGGGACCAGCAATGCTCTGGACGCGCGGAGCCTGGAGTTCGCCTACCAACCCGAGTCAGAGGAATGCCGGGTGGGCATCCTGTCTGACTTGAGCGCGCTGCCTCGCTATGGGGAACTCCTCAACTACCCGCAGGTCCCGAGCAGAGTCAATGAGCGGGGTGCCCTGGAGCCTCTCCTGATGGATTGTAAAGCTTTCCAGCAGCTAGGCGTGCGCTACCGCCACACAGCTCCTAGTCGCTCACCAAACAGAGACTGGGTGCCCATGGTGGTGGAGCTGCGCTCCCGGGGAACTCCTGTGGAAAGCCCTGCTTTGAAACGAGAACACTTCCAGGTGCTGGTGAGGATCCGAGGAGGGACTGAGAACACTGCCCCCAAACCCAGTTTTGTGGCCATGATGATGATGGAGGTGGACCAGTTTGTACTGACGGCGCTGACCCCAGACATGCTAGCAGCTGAGGATGCTGAGTCTGCCCCTGACCTGTTGGTCTTCAACCTCACTTCTCCATTCCAGCCTGGCCAGGGCTACCTGGTGAGCACTGATGATCGCAGCCTGCCCCTCTCCTCCTTCACCCAGAGGGATCTGCGCCTCCTGAAGATTGCCTACCAGCCTCCTTCTGAGGACTCTGACCAGGAACGTGTCTTTGAATTGGAGCTGGAGGTGGTGGACCCTGAAGGAGCAGCCTCAGACCCTTTTGCCTTCATGGTCGTGGTAAAGCCCATGAACACATTGGCTCCAGTGGTCACCCGGAACACTGGTCTCATTCTCTATGAGGGCCAGTCTCAGCCTCTAACAGGACCTGCAAGCAGTGGACCACAAAATTTGGTCATCAGTGATGAGGATGACCTAGAGGCAGTGCAGCTGGAAGTGATTGCTGGGCTCCGGCATGGTCATCTCATCCTTCTGGGTGCTTCCAGTGGTAACTCTGCCCCCAAGACCTTTACTGTGGCCAAGCTGGCAGCTGGCCAGGTGGTCTACCAACATGATGACAAAGATGGTTCACTGAGTGACAACCTGGTACTTCGCATGGTAGACGGAGGAGGCAGGCACCAGGTGCAGTTCCTGTTCCCCATCACCTTAGTACCTGTGGATGACCAGCCACCTGTCCTCAATGCCAACACAGGGCTGACACTGGCAGAAGGTGAAACGGTGCCCATCCTTCCTCTCACTCTGAGTGCAACAGACATGGACTCAGATGACTCTCTGTTGCTTTTTGTGCTAGAGTCACCCTACTCAACTACAGGGCATCTGCTTCTTCGTCAGACTCATCCTCCCCTTGAAGAGGAGGAGCTCGTCACGGGCCCTTGGAGGAAGCAGGGGGCATTCTATGAGCGCATAGTGACAGAGTGGCAGCAGCGGGACATACTGGAGGGGAGGTTGTTCTACAGGCACTCTGGGTCCCATAGTCCTGGACCAGTCATGGACCAGCTCCTGTTCAGAGTCCAGGATAACTATGACCCTCCCAATCAGTCTGGGCTACAGAGGTTTGTTATACGTATTCATCCCGTGGATCGCCTACCTCCAGAGCTGGGCAGTGGCTGTCCCCTTAGGATGGTGGTACAGGAATCCCAGCTCACACCACTGAGGAAGAAGTGGCTGCGGTACACTGACCTAGACACAGATGACCGAGAACTGCGTTACACAGTGACTCAACCACCCATGGACACAGATGAAAACCACTCGCCAACCCCTCTGGGGACTTTGGTTCTGGCTGACAACCCCTCAGTCACAGTGACCCATTTTACCCAAGCCCAGATCAACCACCATAAAATTGCTTACAGGCCCCCAGATCAAGAACTGGGAGTAGCTGCCCGAGTAGCCCAGTTCCAGTTCCAGGTGGAGGACCATGTTGGAAATGTAGCTTCAGGCACTTTCACTTTCTACTTGCAACCTGTGGACAACCGGCCACCTGAGATCCTCAACACAGGCTTCACAATTCAGCAGAAGGGCCACCACATCTTAAGTGAGACTGAGTTGTACGCAACTGATGTAGACACTGATGTGGCCCACATCTCTTTCACTCTCACCCAAGTTCCCAAGCATGGCCATATGCGACTGTCTGGCCAGAGACTGCATGTGGGTGGGATCTTCCGCTTGGAAGACATCAAGCAGGGCCAGATTTCCTATGCCCATAATGGAGATGAGTCCTTGAGTGATAGCTGCTCCTTAGAAGTCAGCGACAGATACCATGTGGTACCCATCACTCTCAGAGTACATGTCCGGCCAGTAGATGATGAGATGCCCATGCTCAGCCTTCCTGCTGGCACACTGGGGTCCTACTTAGATGTTTTGGAAAATGGGGCTACTGAAATCACTGCCAATGTTATCAAGGGGGCAAATGAAGACACTGATGATTTGATGTTGACTTTCCTCTTAGAAGACCCACCCTTGTATGGGGAAATCCTGGTCAATGGAGTTCCTGTAGAACAGTTTACCCAAAGAGACATCTTGGAAGGGTCTGTTGTCTATGCTCACACTAGTGGTGAGATAGGCTTATTGCCCAAAGTGGATTCTTTTAACCTGAGCCTGTCAGATATGTCTCAAGAATGGAGAATAGGGGGTAATATTATCCAAGGGGTTACTGTGTGGGTGACCATCCTCCCTGTTGATAGCCAGTCTCCAGAAATTTCTGTAGGTGAACAGTTTATTGTAATGGAAGGGGGCAAAAGTGTTATTACTTCAACACATATAAGTGCTGAAGATATTGATTCCCTAAATGATGACATCTTGTGCATTATAGTCATTCAACCTACCTCAGGTTATGTTGAAAACATTGCTCCAGCACCAGGCTCTGAGAAATCAAGGGCAGGAATTGCCATCAGTGCCTTCACCCTGAAAGACCTCAGGCAAGGTCACATTAACTATGTCCAGAGTGTCCATAAAGGGGTGGAGCCTGTGGAAGACCGATTTATATTTCGTTGTTCTGATGGCATTAATTTTTCAGATAGACATATTTTCCCTATTGTTATCATTCCCACAAATGATGAACAGCCTGAAATATTTATGAGAGAATTTATGGTGATGGAAGGCATGAGTCTGGTGATTGACACCCCCATCCTCAATGCTGCTGATGCAGACATACCCCCAGATGACTTAACTTTCACTATTACCCAATTTCCAAGTCATGGTCACATCATGAACCAGCTAATAAATGGTACAGTTGTGATTGAAAGTTTCACATTAGACCAGATCATAGAGAGTTCCAGCATTATTTATGAGCATGATGACTCAGAGACCCAGGAAGACAGTTTTGTGATTAAACTCACAGATGGCAAGCATTCTGTGGAAAAGATGGTCCTCATTATGGTTATCCCTGTTGATGATGAGACCCCTAGAATGACCATAAATAATGGACTAGAAATAGAAATCGGGCAAACCAAAATTATCAGCAACAAAGTATTAATGGCCACTGATTTGGACTCTGAAGACAAATCCTTAGTTTATATTATTCGTTATGGTCCAGGACATGGCTTATTACAGAAACAAAAACCTACAGGTGCCTTTGAAAATATAACATTGGGCATGAACTTTACTCAGGATGAAGTGGACAGAAACCTAATTCATTATGTCCATTTTGGGCAAGAGGGCATCCGGGACCTAATTAAATTTGATGTAACTGATGGGATCAATGTCCTTATAGATCGTTATTTTTATGTATCCATTGGCAGCATTGACATTGTCTTCCCTGATGTGGTAAGTAAAGGAGTGTCTTTGAAAGAAGGTGGTAAAGTCACCCTCACTACAGACCTACTAAGCACAAGTGACTTGAACAGTCCTGATGAAAACCTAGTTTTTACCATCACTAGGGCTCCCATGAGAGGCCACTTAGAGTGCACAGATCAGTCTGGGACATCCATCTCATCTTTCACTCAGCTCCAACTTGCTGGCAACAAAATCTACTATATCCACACAGCCAAGGATGAGGTGAAGATGGATAGTTTTGAGTTCCAAGTCACTGATGGACGTAACCCTGTCTTCCGGACATTCCGTATCTCCATTAGTGATGTGGACAACAAAAAACCAGTGGTTACTATCCACAATCTAGTTGTCAGTGAAAGTGAAAACAAGCTTATCACTCCCTTTGAACTCACTGTTGAGGACAGAGATACTCCTGACAAGCTCCTAAAATTCATTGTCACTCAGATGCCTGTTCATGGTCATCTCCTGTTCAACAATACCAGACATGTCACGGTTTTTACCAAGCAAGACTTGAATGAAAACTTAATCAGCTACAAACATGATGGCACCGAGTCAAGTGAAGATAGTTTTTCCTTCACGGTAACTGATGGCACCCACACTGACTTCTATGTATTTCCTGATACAGTATTTGAAACCAAGAGACCTCAAGTGATGAGGATCCAGGTCTTAGCTGTTGATAATAGTGTGCCCCAAATTGCAGTGAATAAAGGTGCCTCCACGCTTCGCCTTCTGGCCACTGGTCATTTGGGGTTCATGATCACAAGCAAAATATTGAAAGTGGAGGACAGAGATAGCTTACATGCTTCTCTTAGGTTTATTGTGACAGAGGCCCCTCGACATGGATATCTCTTCAACCTTGGCAAAGGCAACCACAGTGTCACTCAGTTTATGCAAGGTATGATTTACTTTTCTATCCTTATAGCCAAATAATATTCCAGGTCTTATATTCTGAGGCTATGGCTGTCATTGACCTCGGAAGAAGAGCATCAAATTAGAATCCAAAGGACAAGGAACAGGAGGGAATAATTGAAGGGAAGAGAAGGAGAAGGGAAAAACCTAGGGAAGCACTTCTTCCTTCTTGCCATTTGTTCCATGGTAGCGGTATTCATTAGTTGTTGTTATTGTTGTGCTATTGAGTTGGACCTGACCCATAGTGACCCCTCCTTGGGTTTCCAAGGCATTATCACTAACGAAGTAGATTGCTCAACCTTCCTTCCAAGGTGTGGCTGGTGGGTTTGAACCACCAGCCTTCTGGTTAGCAGTAAAGTGGCTTGTGCACTATGCCACCAGAGCTCGTAACATTCATTAGAGGGAGCTTCAATATATTTTGATTATGGCAATGTATGCTCCCAAAGCAAGACTAAACTTTGGTGAATTAACACTCTCCAACCCTGATCCTGACACCCCTATCCTTGAGCATCCTCTGTTTGTGTGCTGTAGATATGCTGAAGTATTTTAGCTCCTTAGGGAAAAATGTGCTATCTAAATACTAGGCATTTAACAATAATACTCTGTATTATGGTTATGGTTATCAATTACCATTACAAAAACAAACAAACAAATAAAAACCTTCAAATGTACTTCACTTTGGTTAATTTTTGAGAGCATTGTTCTGATGACACTTATGATTGCTAGCAACATTGTAACTAGAAGTACAAGATTGATTCATATTTATATAAACAGTATTGTAGATACTTTTAATAGTTTTTTACTGTTTCATGACTTAGGAAAATACCTGTCCAATGACATAAGAGTTACCTTTCTAGAGTTATAACAATTACATTTCTAGGATTGGTTACTATGATACACACAAACATGGAGAGTATGCTTAGTGATGTATAAGAAGACTGTATGTTCATCACCAAAATATACAACCACTTCATTGGTAAGAACCTGGAGATATGTTAATAAGGTTAATCATCATTGAAAGAGGAAAATTTTTAATCATTTCAAACTTCCTCCCTCCAGTCCCACTCAAAGCACAGTAACAAACACCTCTTATGTCATGTATCAGTGTGTGTTTGTTAGGCTGTAGAATTTTTCTAACCTGGATTTCCTTTGTGTGGGGGCACAGTCTGAGACATAAAGGGCAAATGCCCTATGAACAGTTACTCAGTGACGGAAGGGAGAAGCCCATTCAGTATGTTGGCTTGAGAGTGACGGCTGTGTTCTCTAGTCCTGTGGCTTTCATTACAACAGGCCTTGGGTTGCTTTCATGAAAATCTCACCATGCCAGAGTGGAAATTGGATCTATTCTATGTGGGCTCTGTGGTTAGAGATGGAGCTTAACCCCAGGGCGTCCCCATGGGGGTGTTGTTTTCCTGCAACAGTGTTGTGCTCTGAGATAACAAATACTTTAACAAACATGGGTGTCTCCAAATGTAGTGTTAAAGTGAACTACTTCTCTGTTTTAGATGCTGGCAAATCTCCCCACACTCCAACCTCCTGATTCTTGGCTGAAAGCCTGAATATATCCTAGGGCCTGCAGGGACAGGAAAACCTCAGAATGCCAAGTGTCATGCCAGACCAGCAAGAGACTTTGTATGAAGGCTTTCCGAGGATAGCAATGCCATGCAATCTTAGACTGATTTATTTTCATGGAAATTGAAGTGGATGAAAGGAATATAGCAGAGGATATAAAATGTTTTTTCTAATCATTCTTCTGGCTTTCAAAAAAGAAAAAAATTATTTTAGACATTATAAAATGATTTTTTTTGCATGAAGATAGGCAAATAGGCAGATAATTTAAATTTATATGACCAAACCCACAGCTAAAATTATTGGAATATCTTTACATACATATTGAACTCTAAGGTTATACTATTTTATAATAGACCATTGCTCTTATCTCTCACTGACTTTGACTCATCATCAATTATGTTTATGGTGGTTTCTAAATATAGTAGTTGTAAGGAGCTGTGTAGTTGGTAAGGCATTTAGCTACTAACCAGAAGGTCAGTGGTTCAAAGCCATTAGATGCTTCACAGGAGGAAGATGAGGCAATCTACTTCCGTAAAGATTTACAGTCTTGGAAATCCAATAGGGGTCACAGTGAATCAAAATTTACTCGATGGTAGTGGAGTTTAAATTTATTATAAAAATTGAAGGTAAGATTTTAAGATTAGCTTCTAAAAGTTAATTATCAGATTCCAGTAGGAATCCAAATATTGACTAGGAAAATTGTTGATACTACATTGCAAAGCCCTCAGTCGAACAAGTTGAGGCTGGTATTTGGATTGGAGCAGTTATTTATGAATATTAAAAATGTGAATAAAAGAGGGAAGGCACCATTGTACAGCTATCATGGCTGCCATTCCAACAGGAGAAATGAAAGCAATCTCTAGTGTGAGGATTATGTTGTGTTTTTATTAATTATTTTGTTTCTGTTTTGTGAAGCGATAAGGGAAACTGTATTTTGATGGCTAATTCAATGAACTAAGTCAGTGTAGCAGATGTGGCCAGAAAAGATTATTCCCAAATTGATTGAATAAGTGATCTTGTTATTGTTGTTGTTAGCTACCATTGAGTTGGTCAGACAACAATGGAACAAAGACTGCCTTGGTTCTGAGCCATCCCCATGATAAGTTGCTGATCTGACCATTATGATCCAAGAGTTTTCACTGCATGATTTTGGGAAGTAGATCACCAGGCCTTTCTTCCTCATCTGTCTTAGTTTGGAAACTCCACCAAAATCTGTTTGGCATCATAGCAACATGAGCTGCCATGGACAGATGGGTGGTAGCAAAATAAGAGGTGCTTTGGTTGAGAATCAAAGATGGGTCTCCTGCATGAGAGGGGAGAACTCTATCACTGAACCAACAATGCCCACTAACTGGTCCCTGTTGTTGTTGTTCATTCCTGTTGAGTCAATTAGGACTCATGATGACCCCAGGTGTGTATAGTAGAACTGTGCTACATCACACTTTCAAGGCTTATGAAAGCAGAACACCAGGCCTAATTTTGAGACACTTTTGAGTGGCTTCTAACTGCCAACCTTCTGTCTAGTAGTTGAGTGCTTAACTGTTTGAGACACCCAGGGACTCCCAAATGATCCTTGGGAGAAAAAAAAAAAAAAAATCAGTTCTAAAATTTACTGAATTTCATTATTAAGAAAAATTATCAAGGCAGAATTTACAGAATGCAGAAATTAATTAGTTATATTTAGTTATTTCCAATTTCAGCTTTTCCTCAAGTTGCCCCTGCACCCTTTGCTCCAGGTCTAAGTCATTTGTGTTAAGTACCTGGATTTTTTTCTTTATAATAAATGCATGGTAGTATCTTGTGTGGGATAATTTATAAATTGTTTCTAGAAAAGCAAAAATGTCCCCAAAGAGTTTGAAATAGGATGTGGTTACTGGGAGTGTTTGTTAACTTAGAATCAAAACCAGCCATAGTGTAGATAGCCTGAAATAAATTTAATGCATGTTTAACAATCGAAGAAAATCTAGTTCATTCTCAGGTGTTTTCTTAAAGAAGGTAGCATTTTGGCTATTAGGTTTTTATGTTCCTAATACTTCTCTGCTTTAAGAAACTGAATGTTTACATATTTTCATTGTATTTTTTATGGTATATTTAGGGGTATCTGTAGAATACAATAATAGTTGTAATAAATTCATAGTTACTTGAAAGTAAAAGCAAACACACGTCTTCTTTAATTATGAATTTTTAACAGAATTAAAAGGAAAATGAAAAGGGATTCAGTTTGTTCCAACTAATCAATATTACCCTAACTTGGAGGGAAATTTTGAGACTTCAGTGTCAAATAATTGCTTTTATGTTCTCTTTATTTAAAAAAAAAAATGTTCTTAAAAATCAGAGTAGTGATTTATTTCAATTAAACTGTCATCTAACTACTGCAATTTTTGCTTATGAAAACGTTGATACAGAGCTTGAGTACACTACATACATAGTTTTATCAAGTTGTTTTCTCATAGTAGAGCCTTTGGATTTTTCTTTTAACATTAGGAAGAATGGGAGGGTTAAGGAAGAGTCTTTCCCACATGACCAGAGGTCATTGTCCCTATGCTAAAAAGATGTGATTAGACCAGAGTTCACTTTGTTCTTTGCTGATAAGTTGAAGGTTGTAAAAGTTGAGGGTTGTAAGAGCCAACATGCAAAAAAACTGTGCAGGGCCTTCACTGAGCTACTTAAGCATCCAGAAACATCAGATATGAGATGGAATGAAGTGCTGAGGGAGAACAAAAGATCCTGGACTTCATCTCCCAGCACCTCTATTAGCAAGAAAGTACCATCAACTGTTGAAGGACTGTCAATTGTGTAAGCAGTGTGTGATTGGCTGCTAACCTAAAGGCTGGGAGTTAGAATTCACTCAGTGTTGCTACAGAAAAATGGCCTGGTGAAATGCTTCTGTAAAGATTTGGTAGTGGTGGTGGTGGTGTTAGTTACCAACTGCACTCCATAGGATTTTCAAGGCTGTGACCATTTGGAAGCAGATTGCCAGGCCTGTCTTCTGAGGTACCTACCTTTTAGTTAGTAGTTGAGTACTTAACTGTTTGTTCTACCTAGGGACTCCATAAGGATTACAGTCATGAAAACTCTGTGGAGAAGTTCTACTCTCTAACACAAAGGGTCACCATGAGTTGGGGACTGACTTGAAGGCAGTTAACAATGTTGTTGTTGTTGTTGTTGTTTGCCGTCGAGTCGGCCCCGACTCATAGCGACCCCTCCTTGGGTTTCCGAGGCAGTATCACTACGGAAGTAGGATTGCCCAACCTTCCTTCCGAGGAGTGGCTGGTGGGTTTGAACCGCCAGCCTTCTGGTGAGCAGTCAAGTGCCTTAGGCACTATGCTACCAGAGCTCCTGTGTGTGCCAAAGTAAAGCATAAGACTCATGTCTGTAAAGTGGAAGCATAGAATTTAATGGATTAATTTGTAATTTGTTGATTCTAATTCTTTGCATCATTTGAGATCATACTTTCATGAAATCATTTTCTTAAATATAACTCCCTAAACTCAATAGCTCTGGTAGCATAGTGGCTAAGGCACTTGACTGCTAACCAGAAGGCTGGCGGTTCAAACCCACCAGCCACTCCTCGGAAGGAAGGTTGGGCAATCCTACTTCTGTAGTGATACTGCCTTGGAAACCCAAGGAGGGGTCGCTATGAGTCGGGGCCGACTCGACGGCAAATAACAACAACAACAACAAAACTCAATAGCATGAATCTAGTAGAAGTCTTAGGAGATGCAATGACCCAAGAAAACACTCTAAACAAATGAAGTTTATATTCATTGTTGAAGCTATTTTGAGCTGTAATCTTGATTTTATATAGCTTTGGAAATAACTACTCACTTATTGGCCCAGATCAAATAATGGTGTATTGTGAATGATTATCATAGACCAGAATATTTGTTTTATGATGGATTATTTGATTTACTATGTTGTCTGTGTGGCATTATTGAGAAGAGAAAATGGTAACATGGGTGAAAGCATTTTAAAAATACTGAAAACAAATCTATGCAAAAGGATATGATTGTGAGAAAGTACTATAACATTTCTGAAGCAGTATAAATCTATTGTCACAATGAATAAAGGCTTCAAATTTTATTAGATGTTTTCTGTTTCAAGTTCTCTCTGATATTGAGTCATACTAGTTATTTTAATCTGTGGGATTTTCTTTTTTTTTTTTTTTTTTCCCAATTCTCATCAATTTTTCCTTTTAAACTTCAGAGAACTTAAAAGCAACCAACTGTACCATAAGAGGTAAGAAATATTCACCAGAGTAAAGGAACAGCCTCTTTGCACTGAAGTCCAGTTTTATAAAGAAGCAAAGGGTTTGATTTCAGGAGTGCCAGGAAATCAGCCAGGCCTCAAAATATCTCCTTTCCACCTGTCATGGTGGTTGGCATTCCATATTTAGATAGTCATTCCTTTAGTGCATGAACATGCAAATACCACTGGGAGTGGCAACACCTTGCTATTATTATAACTTAACTCTTTCATTCTGTTTCTCTGTGTAAGGAATCAGATTTCCATAAGACAGCTGAAACCAAGGGTCTGGAGATAAGAGAAATAAGATAACACTGTTTCTCTTAGGATGGGAAGACAACATATATATGGTTACAGAAAAGCAATACTAACAATATTTACCATAAATAATGAGTCATCATTTTTGTCCCAGTAATTCATCATCTTGTCCTTTGGTTATTTTCTAGCTGACATTGATGATATGAAAATATGCTACATCTTAAGAGAAGGAGCTAATGCCACAAGTGATATGTTCCATTTTACAGTTGAAGATAGTGGTGAGTATTCAATTCTCCTGTTAAGGTAAACAAGGAAAGTGACTTATGTTGTTGCTGTTTGACACTTTTATTGCAAGGAATCTGTATCAAGTATTATTTTATTCTCACCTGAATTCATACTGAGTGGATTTGGGATTTGTTGTAGAAAACTTTATAGTCTTAAACTGATAAAATTCTACCCTGCAAAGACTATAGGTACACATTCTTGTCATATTATATATATTTTTTTAGTCTTATGATTTGTGAAACACTAAAGAGAAAAATATATTATAAATGGGATCCCCATGTGCAGTTGTTCAGGTTTTGCACTGCACAAGAGTGCCTGCTTAAGGCAATAAGAGGATGCTGGAATTTAGCCCCAGCTCCATTTACAAGCCATGCGCCCACCAGAGTATGTCTGCTCAAAGGGGTGACTTTTTCTACTTTGCATCCAAATGCTGGTAGGTAACGTGTTACATTCACCAATAAATCAGTTCTAAATAAATGTACATTTATCTCGTCAACTTCAGTGTTTCCAATAAATTTCTAATGATTTTCTTAGTTTTGGGGATTTTAGAATTTACTCTAGCTAAAATTTTCTTGTTGAAGTTTGAAGCAGAGAATGGGATGCAACCTGTAGTCTAAATCTTTTCAGTGTTTGTTTTGACATTTCTCTTTCAAAGTCCTGACTCCACCACTCACACTCTTCAGCTGTTGACCATTTTCATTATAACCTTACAGATGAATAGAGAAACTGGCTATTTCTAGATTCATCAGAAAGATTGTTTTCTTATCTAATCCACTCAGAAAAAGTAAGAGAATCTCAGGGAGTATGTGTTTGGTGTGTACAGAGCACAGAGAGAGGAGGAAACAAATGAGGGAGAAGAGACAGAGGAGAAATGATACAGATCATACTATTCCCTCATGATGCTTTTTTAAAATGGCACAAGATTATGCCATTTATCTCCAAAACGTACATCCTTACTCTATTTCTGAATCATTAAAAGCATTTGTTTAAAATATCACTGGACAAGTGTTCACTGCTCTGAGAAATGGCATCATTTGGGTGGGTGCCAGAGAAGTAAAATAGTAGGTTGACTTGGGTTCAACATATTTGATTTCTGCTATAAATCAAAGGTTTAATAAATCTAATTCTTTATGTTTATAGTAACCAAGTCATAATTAAGTATTCTACCTATTGATAAAAGGGACCTTCATATGAAGTAGTGTTCTAAGAAAGGAACTAACTTATGAAAAAATAAGTATCTGCTCTTTGGATCTTGCTGCTCCAATGGGAAAAGCTACTGTAAATAGACTTTAGGTCCTAAAATAATTCAAGTCTGTATAGCATATCAAAATTTTAGGACTAAATTTTTGATTCAAGACACTATATGTATTTTTCTTTCAGAATAACTGAATAGACCTTAATAGAATATATGTGATTTTCTTTTAAATGACAAAATAGTTTCAAAATTCAATGTGTACAATTATTCTGAAACATTAAAACCCATATAATTTTTGCATTTTGCTTTTTGTCCGTTATTTAAAAAAAAAAAAAAAAAAAAAAACAGCATGTACTGTATTATTCTATACATTTCCTTAGCTGTGTGGAATGGTAGCATTTACTTTAAACTTTTGTCTCTATCCAAACTTTGCAAAACATTATGCAGTATCATACATTATGCAGTATCATATTTCAAAATATTATGTGAGGAATGACTGCCTGGAGAAGATGGATTTATTTTTGAATTTGCTGAAAATGTGCCTGGGCCTTTAAAGAATGTCTTAGAGTTTATGGAAATTGGAGCAAATCATCTCAGGAGCTTTAGTTTCACGCGAGAAAGACAAATTCCAGAGAGATTGCTCTTCAGCCTCCTCTTCCCCACTGAGATGATAGCATTACTTGTGGGACTCTGGAAGATTTCAACAAACCGTCTATTGTACAGAATTTACATTCATTTCTCTGATATTAAAAAAATCCCTTTGGCAGAATAAACACATTAGAGACCAGTAAGATTAAAAAGAATAATTTAAAAAAAAGGCCATATACATATTTCAAAATTGTTTCACTCTCTGATTCTTACTATTTTAGTATTATTGCATTATTTATTTATTTATTTTTTAACATCTGGGCCTCATGCTTTTCTTATTTTTTTAATTTGTGAGTTAGGTGAAAGTTTACAGAGCAAATTTATTTTCTTTATAGTGGTTCATACACATTTATTTTTTATGATGTGGATTTCAATCCCCATAATATAACAGCTCTCTTCCCACTTCCTCCCTGTGGTTATCTTTTCCCTGTGTCCTTCTTTCCTATGCATCCCTGCCCTCTGAGCTATCTCCCTGTGCACATTCTGGAGTCCCTTGATTAGTGGTTCTAAGGAGTATACCTACCTGGTTATTACAATATGTTTCAAAATATTTTAGCATTTGAATAATAAATACAATATTATTTAAATTTACAGAGTGTTTGGAATGAAATTCTGCTCTCTGGGAAGTATGAGGTATTTTGCCAAACATAAACTTTCAATGTTTGTAGTAGAAAGGAAAAAAAAAAACAAGACATTATTCCTTTCTATAAAAGTAAGATTTATGCCTAACAATTTTGAGTATTTGTGTGATCCAACTATATATATACATTTTTTCTAGTAATTCAGTTACTAATTTAACCAGAATATACTCTAGAAAAGAATTTATTTTGTGGATTGCAATATAAACATTTAAGAGTCCCTGAATGGTACAAATGGTTAAGTGGTTGGCTCCTAACTAAAAAGATGGCTGTTTGAATCCACTCGGAGGTGCCTTGGAAAAAGGCCTGGCAATGTATTTCCAAAAGGCCATTGAAACTCTATGGAGCAGATCTACTCTGACACACAAGGAGCTGCCATGAGTTAGGGTCAACTCCTTGGCACCTGGTTTGATTTTTAATATGAATTTTATTTTCAAAATAGTTAAATTTAGCAATTTAAAACTTCATGTGATAGACAACAGTTTGTGAGGCCACACGTAGGATACTTTTGACAGTTCTCAAAGATACATATATGTCTCAGGAATTACGCTAGGTCCTTGGATCCTATGAGCAAGGCTTATTATCATTGTTCAGTTAGAGGGGTCTAGGGCTCAGAGAAGTGAGGTAACTTCCCCAAATGCATCCACCCAGAAGGTGATAGAGCCCTCTTAAAGGCACTGCTCTTCCCATCTAGGTGATGATAGACTTTTTTGGACCTATGAGCTTGGCTACTGAATTCAAACTATCTTCATGAAATGATACCAGATTTCACATCTGGGAATCAAGTTAAGGCACTGTGGAATAAAATTAAGAACTTTATACTCTCAATTCTCTTTTCGGTCCACTAAGTTCACCTTCTTTGTGTCAACAAGACTGGCTATAGAACAGTAACGTTCTAAGGAAATTACTAGGGCAAACAATCCTTGAAGAATCTTAAAATGAAATGTAACATTGAATCTCAGGAGTTAAGAATGAAAGAGAAGATTGAAAACAGAAGGCTAAAACCTCTTGTTTCAGATTTAATCCTATTATCATAAGAACATGGCTGGGTGCAGGATACTTCTGTGTTATGATGTGGTAAAACATTAGTGACCATTCACCATGATGGAGTGATGCTTAGGACAGAGTACTACTTTTGGTTTTGGGGAAGTTTTGCATCTATTACCACATAGAAGCAATGAAGAATACACTATTGAAGGATCAGATAATGCCAAGAGTTTTGTTTCACATGATTCTACTGTGTTTGAATTTAATAAATATTAGTTGATATAATACATGTGTAAATACAAACACACACAGATCCTTGTATCTTAGGGTTAATTAAATGAGATCCTAAACTTTCTACATAATATACTGTTATTTATGTAATTTTTCCTTCATAGTATTCTGTGAGTTTTCTAATTCCCTTTGTGTTTATTATTCATATTTGAGTTATAGAAATGAGAATTAATGCACTCAAGTTGCACAGCCAGACAGTTAGAAGCTGATTGAATCCCAGATTCTTTCCCCAAACAGTGATAACTTCTACACTATTTAGGGTAGGCATAAGAGGGAGTAAAGCCCTTGAATTTTTCAGGGTTCTCCAGACCAAGTATCTATTATTGTTGTTAGGTGCCGTGGAATTGTCTCCAATTCATAGTGACACAAAAGAACAAAACCCTGCCTGGTCTGTGCCATCCTCACAATCTTTCCTGTTGGAGCCCATTGTTGCAGCCACTGTGTCAAGCCATCTCATTCAGGGTCTTCCCTTTTCTAAATGACTCACTAGTTCATCAAGCATGACATCCTTCTTCAGGGACTGGTCCCTTCTGACATGACCAAAATACATTAGAGGGCCTCTAGCCATTCTTGCTTCTAAAGAGCATTCTGGCTGTGCTTCCTCCAAGACTGGTTCATTCTTCAAGCAGTATATGGTATTTTCAGTTTCTTCACCAACACCACAATATGAATACATCAATTTTTCTGTGATCTCATTTATTCATTGTCCAGCTTTCACATGCACATGACGCTACTGAAAATACTGTAGTTTGGGTCGGGCACACCTTAATTATCAAAGTGATCTCTGCTCCTTAACACTTGAAAGGGTTTTTTGCAACAGATTTGCCCAATTCAGTATGTTGTCCATGGACGTTGACTGTGGATCCAAGCAAAATGAAATCCCTGACAACTTCAATCTTTTCTCCATTTTTCATGGTGTTGCTTATTTGTCAATTTGTGAAGATTTCTGTTTATTATTATTATTATTATTTATGTTGAGGTATAATTCATATTGAAGGCAGTAGTCTTTGATCTTTATCAGTAGGTGCTTCAAGTCTTCCTCACT
The DNA here is from genome assembly GCF_000298275.1 of Orycteropus afer afer. Lineage (NCBI taxonomy): Eukaryota > Metazoa > Chordata > Mammalia > Tubulidentata > Orycteropodidae > Orycteropus > Orycteropus afer. The sequence goes on along the minus strand of NW_006921925.1, from coordinate 2,502,308 downwards.
TTCGGCAAGCAAGGTTGTGTCATCTTCATACCTCAAGTTGTTAATAAGTTTTCCTCCAATCTTGATGCCATCTTTTTCTCCATATAATCCAGCTTCTCATATTATTTGCTCAGCAAACCAAATATTTTGGAATGTTTAGTAGGTAAAAATAGAATCAGTGTAGGATCTGTGGATGATGTTGTTGGTTGAATCAAGTTGGTTCTGATTAATGGTGACCCTGTGTACAACAGAATGAAATGTTGCCTGGTCATGTGCCATCTTCATGATTGCTGGTGTGTTTGAGTCCACTGTTGTGACTGTGGTGTGATTCCATTTCATTAAGGGGTTCCTTTGTTTTTGCTGACTCTCTATTTTACCAAACATAGTGTCCTTTTCTGGTGACTGGTCTTGATGACGTATCCAAAGTAAGCAAGTCAAAATCTCAACATTCTCATGTTAAGGAGTATTCTAGTTGTATTTCTTTTATGAATGACTTGTTCATTCTTCTGGCAGTCCACGGTATGTTCAATGTTCTTTGCTGACACCACACTTTGAACACAAGGATCCTTTTTCTGTCTCCTTTTTTCACTGTCCAGCTTAGAAGCTGGTCATAGGGTAGACAAAACAATTTTCTCTTCTAGAGTGTGAATTTTTATTTTAAATTTCCTTATGGTCATATCATCCTAATATTAATAGTACTCTTCCAGGGGATCATAGTATAATTTTTAGAACTATAATGTAGCTAATGAAATATGAAATTGGATTATTAGAGAAGAGCATGAAAATTGTATTATTAGAGAAGAGCATGAAAATGTTATGTCAGAATAATCCATTCATTCAGGTGTCTGGGGCCAAGTGACATATATGAATCATAATTGGAGTCTACATGGTCAAGCTTTGAAGTATGGAGCTGCATTCCAGTTATCTGTGGGCTCATCTAACAATCTCTGATAAATAGCAATCACCTATGGATTTCTCTACAACTTTTCTCATTTATTTTGATTTGTGAAGGAATCACTTAATGGATTTAGTAAAATCAACGCCATTTCTTTTTGTTTTCACCCTTTTTAACCTTCATGATGGTAATTCATTATGTGATATTAGTAAAGACTTGGGGAAATGCATCCACCTTTGAGAATTGCTTCTTTGAATTCTAATTCTAGATCCAATACTCTAAAATTCATGGAGGGAAGAGAAGAGAGGGAGCATGTATTCTTTTTATCCCCTTCATAGTCAAATATATTTTTACCTGATTCATTCTTAGCCTTCCATTCTCTATAAATTTTCTATGAAATTTACACAAAAGTGCTTCCATTCTCTTTTAGTTTCCTCTCAAAGGAACTTGTCTAACTCTTTATGGTGATGTGAAAGCCAATCTCACATAACTATTCCAGGTATGTCCCACCCTCAACCTTAATGACTGTTAATCATTCTTCAATGCCTGGCTCAAATGTCATTTCCTCTCCAGCAATGCTCCCCACATCATGGTGGCAAAATCAGTCATGCCTTCTTTTGTATTTCTATTCCTACCTTTTTTTACTGCAAGAATGTTGTATTATAATTATCTGTTGATGTGAAGACCCTATGAGTAGAGAAAGTAGAGAAAGAGAGAACCCTTCACACACACACACACACACACACACAAAGTGTATTCATTTTTGTAATCCAGTGTTCACTGAGGGTTGAGCATCTGGTCAATATTTAACAAATATTCAAATGAAGCAATGTATAAACTGGAAAAGCAGCCCCCTTTTTACACAAGGATCAGTTAAATGATATTCTAAGAAAAGCACCTATAAACAATTGCAATGGACTCTCTGCATTCCTTTTATTTATGTTACTCCTATCCTAGAAGTAATATAAATCCCTGAGGCACCAAGAAAGATTTTCAGTAAATCTTTCACATTTCTAAACACATGAAACCAACTTTTGTGAAAATTCCTTTGAAACCTTCACTGAAATATGCTTAAGGTTGAAGATTCACAGTAACCACCAGTTGGGACCTCACATTATTCGTAAAGAATTATTTTCCAAAAAGAAGTTAAGCCTATATATAAACAATGATACACTTTAAAATGGAAAGGAAAACAGATATTTTCTATGAATTACTAAAACTCTAAAGCTAGAGCCACTAACTTAACTGTTTTTAGTTACCACAATGTTTTTCATCGTGTAATATGATATAACATTAGAAATAGAACAGTAGAAAGCTATAGCATAAAATATTGCTGATCCTCATTAAAAAGTCATTGTGTACATGTTTGCTAGTTTAAATTTTGTTTTGTTTTGTTTTACATTTCAAGCCCTCAGCATTGGGTCTGAGATATTTCTTGTTAGGCATAAGAAAGCATTAAGATATACAGTCATCTGGCTTGATAACATGTGTAGGAGGAGCCCTGCTTCTTTCTTCATTATGAAAACTGGTTTGCTGTTTCCTCATTTGAACTCTCATGTGACCTGCCATCTCAGAAAGTAAGTTCTGCCTATTAGTTTTTGGCAGTGAAACTAGGGCATCAGACATGAGAATGTTTGGCCATTATAATGTATCTGGCTGGACTTTTTTTTTTTTTTTTACCTCTGTCTATGATTCTTTTGGGCCCAATTTTACATCCAATAGGATCCTTAATTCATACAGTATTGAAACATATAAATAGCATCTTGGCATAGCTTCTTTTAAGAAGCTGCAAAGTCATTTCTATATATGAAAAGTCAGTTAAGGTCAAGCCTTTCAGAGTTTAATTCCCTATTTGACAGTGGAATACTCAGATACAAGGAGACCGCAAGTTCTTCATTCTAGATAGAATTCATTCTAGATAGAACACAAGCTTTAGCTTGAAGAAGACCAGTGACTTCAAGGTTCAAGGCAAGACAATTACCAATAATTAGCTTGATTTAAAGCGAGGTCTAGAAAAATATATATAAGTGTAATGAGTAGGAAAATGAGGTCTAAGTACAAGCATTAAAAGATTATACAGACATATTCAGCTTAGAAGAAAAAAGTAAGCATTCTTGGCAATAAAAGTAATTGCTAATGGCATGAGAACTAGAGGAAAGGTACCACTGCCTTGAGAGTTGTAAGACAAGGAAGCCATGTCAGGCACTAATACAAAGATTTTTAATCTGAAAAGTAGCCCAAGATCCATTAGAACACAGGCCCTGGGAGGGGTGTTGACTGCTTTTCTTTATTCATTTAGCAGTTCAAAATAGTTCAAGTCATCAAGCTCTTCTGATGATAGATTTTTTATTTTACTTTATTTATTTATTTATTTTATTGTGCTTTAGGTGCAAGTTTACAGAGCAGAATTTATTTTACATTCAACATTACATTACGTGAACATTTAGTTTCACTCCCCACTTACCATCCCCAGCCCTAACCCAGTCTCCTCCCCTTCCTGCTCAGTAACCCACCTCCTGCCCCTGTGTGCCTCATAGTTATGTACTCTTGTGTGTCCCACGTTTCCTCTGTATGAGGAAATGTTGCCCCTCTGGTGCCCTGTGATGGATTGCTCCAAGGGATGCTTTTCCACAGAGTAAGTGAGTGGGTCACCCTGGGTTGAGTGGTCTGCGTGTACATCTTGTTTATTATTGGGCTGAGCCCATGGGAGTGAGTTTTATTCCAGCCCAGAATGTATCCCAGGACCATAGTATTGGGGGTCCCACCAGACTCCATCTGACCAGTAATTCTGGTCATTTTTGAGTTTTTGGATTTTGTTCCACATTTTTCCTCCCACTCTATGCAGGATCTCCAGATTCAATCCTTTCCTGAGTGGTTGGCATTGGTAGCTGGGCACCATCTAGTTCTTCTGATCTTGAGGGCTATCATGTCCTAGGGATGATTGCTTCCAAATGCCCTTGTTTTTTTGCATTCTTCTTCACTTCCTACCATAGGAGACCATTAGCTGCATCTTAGATGGCCGCTTGAAAGCTTTTAAGACCCCAGTCACTACTCACCAATGTAGAATGTGGAAGAAGAATTTTGTGTGTTTTGTTGTGAGATTCTTGATTTTAAAAGCATGACTTGCTAAGATATCTGTACTATGTCCATGAAAGAAATTATGCCTTTTAAATAGGAATGTATGCAGTAAATTTATCAGTTATTCTTTAAGTTCATTACAAAGATATAAAAGTGTACTTCAAATTGAATGTAGTGCAAAGAGAACTTTTCTTAAATTTTAAAACTTTGAGTAAGTATGAGCTCTTACTGGCCATGTATCTAGAGGTCTAATATATATCTGTATTTGCTTTCCAGACAGTTATAGTCACCTTTTAAAAAATAAAGTTTTTATAGGTAATGAGATGATGTCATCTTAAACCCAAATTTTATTTCCATTATTATTTTTTAAATGTTTATTGTGATTTGGGTGAAAGTTTACAGAGCGAATTCACTTTCCATACAGCAGCTCACATACACTTTTGTCTCATGACATTGACTAAATTTCCCCACAGTACAACAGCTCTCCTCCCACTTCCTCCCCATAGTTACCTCTTCCCTGTGCTCTTCCTTATCATGCACTCTTGCCCCCTAAGCTGTCTCCCTGTGCATACACATTATTGATCACTCCAAGGAGGGTATCTACCTAAGGTAAATGTTCAGTTCATATGTTTCTCTCTTTTTGGCTGGAAGCCACAGGATTGGGTTCAATTTCAGATCTGAAGAGCAGCTAGGGGCAATAGTCTTAGGGGTGCCACAAGGTTCTATCAAACCAGCAAACCCGGTCCCTTTTGTTTTTATGATTTTCAGGTTTTTTTTGCATTGTTTTCCCACTCTATCCAGGATCTCCTGCATAGATTCCCCCTCCAAGTGGTTGGCAGTGGTAGCCAGGCACCATCTAGTTCTTCTGGCCTTGTAGTCCTATAGGCTAAGGAGTGCATGATGTACCAATCCCTTGGACTGATTGTTTCTATGCATCTTTGGTTCTTTGCTCTGGACAAGGAGAGACCCATAATTGCATCTAGATGGCAGTTTGCAAGTTTTTGACATCCCAGTCACTACTCGCCAAAGTAGGATGTGGAACAATGTTTTTGTGTAGTATGTTATGCCAGTTGAGCTTGATGTCCCCTACAACCATGGTCCTGAGCCCACAGGTCAACCTACTCACTCCCTTTGTGTAGCTGACTGTGCCCAAGAAGAGAATATAGCCTTATCCCTTGTCAGCTCTACTACGTACCTGGAAATTCTTACAGAACATACAAATGCACTTGTAAAAACATTGTCTGCCAACCCTATACATGGTCATGGGCACATTCCCCCTGCATAGACATACCTAATCGTTCAGCCGGTCCACCCATCTATCCACCCATAGATCAAAATTTATCATCACTAACAACACAGTACTGCATGTTCAAAAGGGTTCATCTTTGTTTCCTGTACCTACCTGTACCTACGACTCTATATGTTCCTCTTCCTCAGTGTCACTGTGTTGATCACTCATATTTGGTACATTGTCCTTCCCTTCACCCAAATCAATACCTGTCTCTACCTGTCTTTCACTGTTCCCTCCCTCCCTTCTCACCCTTGGTAATGAACAAAGAAAATTTCCTTCCATATATAAATATTTCCTTGACTTTTTACAATAACAGACCAATATAATATTTGTCCTTCTGTGATTGACTTATTTCACTCAGCATAATGTCCTTCAAGTTCTTCCACATTCTGTGGTGTTTTGCAGATTCTACATTATTCTTTAGGGTTGCATAGTATTCCACTGTGAATGTAGCATACATAGTTTGCTCATCCTTTCTTCTGTTGATGGGCACCTAGGTTTTTTCCATCTTTCCATCTTTTGGCTATTGTAAATAGTGCTGTGATGAACATGGGTGAGCATGTATCTGTTCTTGTCCGGTCTCTCACTTCTTTACGATATACACCTGGTAATGGAATGGCATTCAAATGGTATTTCTAATTCCAACTTTTTAAAGAATCTCCATACTTCTTTACACAGTGGTTGTATCATTTTGCAGTCCCACCAGCAGTGTATGAGAGTTCCAGTCTCTCTGCATTCTCACCAGCATTTGTTATTTTCTGTCTTGTTGAACTTTGCTACTAGTGCTGGGACAAGATGGTAGCTTTGTTCTTTTGATTTGCATCTCTCCAATGGCTAATGATCATGAACATTTCTTTGCGTGTTTGTTGACACCCTGAATATCCTCTTTGGTGAAGCGTCTATTTATGTCTTCTGCCCATTGTTTAATTGAAATATTTGTTTTTTTGTTGTTTAGGTGTTGGAGTTTTCTATAGATTTTAGAGATAGATCCCTTGTCAGATATGTCATTGCTGAATATTTTTTTCTCAATCTGTAGGTTCTCTATTTACTCTTTTGAAGAAGTCTTTGGAAGCACATACAAATTTAATTTTTCGAAGGTCCCGTTTGTCTAGTTTGTCTTCTGCTATTTGTGCATTTTGGGTTATGCTTGATAGTCTATTTCTAATGTTTTAGAGCTCGCAAATTTGCCCCTATTTTTCCTTGAGGAACTTTGTAGTTTTTGTTTCACATTTAAGTCTTCGATCCATCTGGAGTTAGTTTTTGTGTATGGTGTGAGGTACAGATCTTGTTTCATTTTTCTGCAGGTAACCAGTTTTGCCAGCACCATTTATTAAACATACAATTTCTTCCTCACTTAGTGGATTTCAGCCCTTTGTCAAAGATCAGCTGACCATAGGTCGATGGATCTATTTCTGAGTTCTTGATTCTATTCCATTGGTCTATGTGTCTGTTTTGTACCAATATCAGGCAGTTTTGACTACTGTGGCTGTCCAGTCGGTTTTGAGATCCAGGGCTGTGAGACCTCCTTTGTTCTTCTTCAATAGTGCTTTGCTTATCCAAGATCTTTCTCTTTCCTTTCCACATAAAGTTAGTGATTTTTTTTTTTTTTTTTTCATATCCTTAAAGAATGTGGATGGGATCTGAACTGGGATTGCATTGAAAGTATAGATTGCTTTGGGTAATACTGACATTTTCACAATGTTTAATCTTCCTATCCATGAGTATATTATGTTCTTCCATTTATGGAGATTTCATGGTTTCTTGAAATAGTGTTTTGTTCTCTTTATACAGATCTTTTGTGTCCCTGTTGTTGTTGTCGTTATTTGCCATCAAATTGGACCCGACTCATAGTGACCCCCTCCTTGGGTTTCTGAGGTGGTATCACTATGGAAGTAGATTTCCCAACCTTCTTTCTGAGGAGTGGCTGGTGGGTTTGAACCACCAGCCTTGTGGTTAGTAGTCAAGTGTCTTAGGCACTACACTACCAGAGCTCCTTTTTGTGTCCCTGGTAAGATTTATTCCCAATTATTTTATTTTATTGGTAGCTATTGTAAATGGTATTAATTTCCTTATTTCTTTTTCAGCAATCTCTTTGCTGGTGTAGAGCAATCTAACTTTTTTTTGTATGTTGATCTTGTGTCCTGCCACAATGCTAAATCTCTCAATTATTTCCAGTAGTATCTTTGCTGAGTCTTTTGAGTTTTCTATGTATATGATCATATCATTAGCAAATAGGGATAGTTTGACTTCTTCCTTACCAATTTTGATTCCCTTGATTTCCCTTTCTTGCCTTATTGCCCTGGCTAGGACTTTCAATAAAATGTTAAATAAAAGTGATGATAGAGGAAGGACATCATTGTCTGGTTCTTATTCACAAAGGGAATGGATTCAGTCTCTCTCCATTGAGAATAATATTGGCTGTTGGTTTTGTATATATGTCCTTTATTTTGGTGAGGGATGTCCTTTATATTCCTATTTTCCTGAGAGTTTTGATCAGGAATGGGTGTTGGATTTTATCAAATGCCTTTTCTGCATCAATTGATATGATCATGTGGTTCTTTCCTTTGTTTTATTTATGTGGTGGATGATGTTGATTGTTTTTCTAATGTTGAACCATCCTTGCATACCTGATATGAACCCCACTTGGTCATAATGAATGATTTTTTTGATATGTTGTTGGAGTCTATTGGCTAGGATTTTATTGAAGATTTTTGCATGTATATTCATGAGGGATATTGGTCTGTAGTTTTCCTTTTGAGTGATGTCTTTGCCTGGTTTGGGTATCAAAATTATGCTTGCTTCATAAAATGAATTTGGATGGATTCCATCCTTTTCCATGTTCTGGAATAGTTTGAGTAGGATTGGTGTCAGCTCTTCTCAGAATGTTTGATAGAATTCTCTGATGAAATTGTCAGGGCCAGGACTTTTTTTGTGGGTAATTTTTTTATGACCTGTTCAATTTCTTCTTTTGTTATGAGTCTCTTCAACTTTTCCACCTCAATCTGGGTTAGTTTAGGAAAGTAGTGTGTTTCTAGAAATTTGTCCATTTCTTCTAGATTTCAAATTTGTTGGAGTACAGTTCTTTATAGTATCCTGATATTATCCTATTTATTTTAGTTAGTTCTGTGGTGATGTCACCCAATTTGTTTCTTATTCATGTTATTGGTGTTCTCTCCCTTTTCCTTTGTTAAATTTGCCAGTTTGTCAATTCTGATAATCTTTTCAAAACAAGCAACTTCTAGTCTTGTAGATTTTTTCTGTTGTCTTTCTCATTTCTGTTTAATTGATTTGTGTTCAATCTTTATTATTTCCCTTCTTCGGGTGACTGTAGACTTTTCTTGCTGTCCTTTTTCTTATTGTTGGAGATGTTGGTCCAAGGTGTTGATTTTGGCTTTTTCTTCTTTTTTGATGTGTGCATTTATTGCTATAAATTGGCCTCTGATGACTGCTTTTTCTTTGTCCCAAATATTTTGGCATGTTATGTTTTCATTCTTGTTTGATTCAAAGAATTTGTTAATTTCATTTTTTTATTTCTTCTCTTACCCAGTCTTTCTTAAGGAGGGTTTTGTTCAGTTTCCATGTGTTTGCTCTTTTTCCATTGATCTTCCTATTGTTGATTTCTAATTTGAGAGCATTGTGATCTGAGAAGATGCTTTGCAGTGTTTCAATGTTTTTAAATTTATTAAGATTTGCTTTATGACCTAACCTATGGTCTATCATGGAGAATGTTCCATGTGCACTGGAAAAGAATGTATATTGATTGTGCTGTTGTTGGGTAAAGTACTCTGTAAAGATCAAAGGTCAAGTTGATGGATTGTATTATTTTGTTCTTCTGTGTCTTTGTTGAGTTTCTTTCCAGTTCTATCTTTCATTGAAAGTGGTGTATTAAAGGCTTCTACTAAGACTGTAGTGTACTCTATTTGTCTTTTCAATTCTTTGAATGTATGCTTTATGTGTTTTGGGGCTCTTTCATTGGGTCCATAGATATTTATTATGGTTATATCTTTTTGTTCAAGTGATTCTTTAATCATTATATGATGTCCTTTCTTGTCTCTTATGGTGGTTTTTGTCTTAAAGTCAATTTCATCACAAATTAATATTTCTACTCCTGCTCTTTTTTGGTTACCATTTGCTGATATATCATTTTCCAACCTTTGATTTTTAGTCTACTTTTGTCTTTGTCTCTAAGGTGTATCTTTTGTAGACAGCATAGTGATAGGTTATGTTTTCTTATCCATTCTGCAACTCTCCATCTCTTGAGTGGTGCATTTAATCTATTAACATTCATTGTAATTATCAACATGTATGAACTTGTTGCATCATTTTGTTATGTGTTTTATCATGGTATTCCTGGTTTCTTTGTTCCATATAATTTTCTGTGCTGAACTCCTTATGTTTATAAATTGTGTTATGATTTCCTTCATTGCTGTTGTTTTACTATTTGCTAAATATTTGTACTTGTGTCTTTTTTGGGGCTCTAGTGGTACAGTGCCTAAGGCATTTGACTGCTAACCAGAAGGCTGGTTGTTCAAACTCACCAGCCACTCCTTGGAAGGAAGATTGGGCAATCTACTTCAGAGGTGATATCACCTCAGAAACCCAAGGAGGGGTCACTGTGAGTTGGATCCATCTTGATGGCAGTGAATTTGTTTGTGTTTTGTCCTCTTTTTTTTATTGTGATGTGAAGGTTTATCGTTTTTCTTTGATGTTACCTTGTAATTTATAATTTTCTCCCTGAGTTTAGAACACTTCATTCTATCTTGCAACTCCTTTGACTTCCTCACCATTTAGAAGTGCTTTAACCACACTATTTTTTCTCTCTTTTTGTTTTTTAATTATCTTCATTTGTCAATTGATGTCTCTGGTTCCCTGTTTACAATTTTGTAAGCTCATTTTACTTTAGATACTTCCATAACTGGGTTGGTTTTTGGGTTATATCTTCATGTGTATTAATTGTCAGTTGTTGTTTGCTATTATTAGTTCTCTTTTCGCAGGACTCCCTTTAGCATCTCTTGTAAGACTGATCTAGTTTTAACAAATTCTCTTAATTTCTGCCTATCTGGAGATGTCCTAATTTCACCATCATATTTGAGGGACAATTTTTCTGGGTATATAATTCTTCATTGGAGATTTTTCTCTTTCAGGGTTTTATATATACTATTTCATTGCCTTCTTACATGGTTTCTGTTCAGAAATCAGAGGTCAGTCTTATTGGTTACCCTTTGTAGTCAACTTTTCATTTTTCCCATGCTGCTTTCAGAATTCTTTTTCTGTCTTTGGTTTTGGTGAGTTTGATGATTATATCTTGGTGATTTTCTTTAGGAGTCTATCCTGTTTGGGGTTCATTGGACTTCCTGAATGGATATATTTTCATCTTTCATCATATCAGGGAAGTTCTCTTCCATCAAGTCTTGGGGAATTTTCTCAGTTGTTTTATTTTTATCTTTCTGTTCCGGATTTCCTATTATACATAGGTTATTTCTTTTTACGGTATCCTGCATGAATCTTAGGCTTTCTTCATTTTGTTTTGATCTTTTTTCTGATTAATCCCTTTCCAAAAATTATTCAGGTATTTGTCTTCAATCTCATAATTCTGTCTTCCATTGGTTCAATTCTACTCCTTTGTCCTTTCAATGTGCTATTTATTTCTGAAAATTTAGTGTTAATTTTCTAGATTCTCTCTATAGATTTTGTATAATTTCTAATTTTTCATTTGTTTTGTCACTTTGTTCTTGTACTTTCTTCTGAAATTGTTCTAGGGTTTTCCTTAATTTTGTCATTGTTTTCCTTGATCTGTCTCTTAATCCATTGAAAGTACCTAAATATAATTTTTTTGAATTCCTAATAAAGGAGTTCCAATGCTGCTTCTTCCTCAGGGATGTGTTCTGAGACTGTATCCTGCTCCTTTGTTTCTACTGCTTTATCTTTATTATTTGTGTGAACTGTGATTGTCTGTTGTCTACATGACATTGTGACTTTGTTGTATTTATATTTCATTGGTAATTGTATGTTGGGGTGATTTGCCCAAGATTTTCATTTTCTTTTTTTTTTGTTTGTTTGTTTGGATGTATCTGAGTAAGCAGGGTAATATGCTCCTCTGTTCACTCATTGGAAGCACTTATGCACTCATCACCTGTCTCCTGATAGTTGTGATAGATATTGAGAGTGGCTGCACAAATCTCTGTTAACTGTTTGTGAAGATCAGTTAAGGGTGAATCAGGCTTTTATTGGTGGTCATGTATCATTGCCCAGTTGGTGCAGAAGGAAGTAGTGACTCTCTGTCATAAATGGAGCCAATAAGTGGAGCCTCAGGAAGTGCAGATGTGGTTGTGTTGTATGGGCATGGTTGCTGGCTCCCACCCAGTTAGACAAAAACAACCATTGGAAAACCATCAGAAAAGTAAAATCAGGAGGACAAAAAATGCACACTGCATAAACACACAGAAACAATCACAAAAAAGAAACAAAAGGAAAAAAAATAGAGGAAAGGCAATAAATGAGAGAAAATATTTAAAGAAATACTTTAAAAAGCCAAAAGAAATATAAATAGAAAAGAAGAAAAAATCTGCAATATCTGGGGAGTGGAGAACAAGAGAAAAGAGGTGGAATAGGAGAATAATGAAGGAAAAAAATGGGAAAAAAAAAAAAAAAAAAAATGGGAACCAGGAAAAGGGAAGAGAGAAAAAGCCAAAAACTAGAACCTGGGAATGGATGAAGAAAGCATAATAATAAAAAGGACAAAATAATAATAATAATAATTAAAAACATACAAAAACAAACAAACCAAAAACAAAAAAAAAAAAAGAAAGAAAGAAAAAGAATTCTGATTGGGGTGGCCAACGGTACCCAGGCTCTGTCAGATCACACAGACTGGGATGGAATTTTTGCTGTCTCTGAATGTGGGTAGGAGTGAAAGATGGCTGCACCTCTGTTCACCAAGAGGGTGTGGGGTATAAGAGTAACAAGGAGAATATTGTACCTTTCCAGTCCTCAGTGTCCAGTATGTCCTTGAAGTTTCTGGCAAGTGGAGCCTATTCTTAAGTCCCTGGAATCTGAGAGAATGTTGTTACTTTAAATACCCAAAATGGTCAAACTGCTTATAAGCATTCAAAATGGCTGTGCCCTCCAGACAGCCAAAAGTCTGCAGCTCAGCACATCTCCCTCTTTACTGCTTCCCATTTTATTCACCAACCACCAGTGCAGTCCTCTGTGTAGCCCCTGGCTAGCAGGGCCAATTTTTAGATTAATTCTTCAGTCCTAACACCACTCGACACTATCTAAGCTGTGCATGCCATCGGGATCACTAACAGTCCGCAGTTTCGTGTGTCTCCTTTTTTGGTGTTTTCATGCAGGTTCTTCTACTAGTTGGAGTTTAGTCCACTTCTGCATCCTTCCTTTCAAAACTCAGGGCTCCAGGATTATCTCCTGTGTCTATCTTAATTGGTTTCTCTTCTTTTTGTTGAAGAGGGTCTGTGTAGTTTGTCTGCCTATTCTGCCATCTTACTGGAACTCCCCAGAAATAAATATCTATTTCCATTATTTTTACATAACTCAATTACCATTCTATCTCATTTATTTTTCTTAGGGTAAATGGCAAAAATGGAAGGTGGTATTCAGTGTTCAAGTTTTTGGTTATAACTGGTATTCTATGTTTGCTAGAATATATGAGAAAGCAAAAGACAATCAGAATGCAATATAAGAAAAGGAACTAAATTTCTATGGTGGTATTTGTTTGCAAAAAAAAAAAAAAAGAGGAAAAAAAATTTATTTATTTAAACTGTTCAGTCAATATGTATATTTTTAAAATTTTTATTGTGATTTGGGTGAAAGTTCACAGAGCAAGTTCATTTTCCGTACATCAATTCATGCACATTTTGTCTCATGACGTTAACTGCAATTCCCCACAATGTAATAGCTCTCTTCCCACTTCATCCCCACAGTTACTTCATCCCTATGTCCTTCTATCCCATACAATCCCACTCCCCGAGCTGTCTCCCTGTGCTAACACTGCCTTTCTGTTCTCCTAGTATTGATCACTCCAAGTAGTGTATCTACCTGATATAAATATTCGCCCCATATGCCTCTCTATTGTGTGGCTGAAAGCCCCAGGAGTGAGTTTAATTCCAGACCTGAAGGGTGGCTAGGGGCTATAGTCTCAGGGGTCTTACCAGGCTCTATCAGACCAGTAAACCTGGAACCTGGTCTTTGTGTGTGTGTATGTGTGTGTGTGTGTGTGTGTGTGATTTTGTGTTTTGTTCCACATTATTTTCCCACTCTATCCAGGATCTCCTGTACCAATCCCCCTCTGAATGGTTGACAGTGGTAGCCACACACCATCTAGTTCTTCTGGTCTCATGTTCATGGAGGCTGAGGGTCACTTGTCTATCAGTCCCTTAAACTGCTTGTTTCCATGCATCTTTTGTTTTCTTCATTCATCTTTGCTCTGGACAAGGAGAGACCCTCTGTTTCATCTAGATGGTTTCTTGCAAGCTTTTAAGATCCCAGTCACTACTCACCAAAGTAGGACGTGGAACAAAGTTTTGTGTATTATGTTATACCAATTGAGCTTGCTGTCACTTGCAACCATGGTCCCAAGCCCACAAGTCCAACTACTCACTCCCTCTGGGTAGCTGGCTGTGGCCAAGAAGCCACCACAAACTTGCCCCTTGTCAGTCTATTATACACCTGGACATTCTTACAGTAGATAAAAAATATATATATACATGTAGAAATATTATCTGCTAACACTATACATAGTCATGGACACACATCCCTGCCTAGATATACCTGATCATTCAACCTGTCTATCCATCTATCCACCCATAGATGAATGCTTGCCATCACTGACAACTCAGTACAGTACATGCAAAAGGGTTCATCTTTGTTGCCTGTACCTCCCATGTACCTCTCTATGTCCTCCTCTTCCTCAGTGCCACTGTGTTGATCACTCATATTTGGTACATTGCCCTTCCCTTCACACAAATCAATTCTTGTCTCTACCTATCTAGCAGTGTTCCTTCCCATCTCCTCCCACCCCTAATAACCAACAAAGAAAGTTTCCTTCTGTATGCAAACCTTTCCTTGTCTTTTTACAATAATAGACAAATACAGTATTTGTCCTGCTGTGATTGACTTATTTCACTCAGCATAATGTCCTCCAACTTCACCCATGTTATACTGAGTTTTATAGATTGTACATTATTCTTTAGTGTTGCATAAAATTCCATTGTGTGTATGTACCATAGCTTGCTTGCTTATTCATTCTTCTGTTAATGAGCACCTAGGTTGTTTCCATCTTTTTTCTATTGTAAATTGTGCTGCAGTGAACATGGGTGTGCATATATCTATTCTTTTCCTGGCTCTCACTTCTTTAGGATATATACCTAGTAATGGAATTGCTGGATCAAATGGTATTTCTATTTCCAGCTTTTGAAGGAATCATCATACTGTTTTCCACAGTGGATGTATCATTTGACAGTCCCACCAGCAGTCTGTGAGAGTCCCAATCTCTTCACATCCTCACCAGTATTTGTTATTTTTGTGTTGTTGAACTTTGCTATTACTGCTGGGGCAAGATGTTATCTCACTACTGTTTTAATTTGCATCTCTGCAATGGCTAATGATCATGAAAGTTTCTTGATGTGTTTGTTGGCCTCCTGCATATCCTCTTGGTGAAGTGTTTATCCAAGTCTTCTGCCCATTTTTCAATTGGATTGTTTATCTTTTTGTTGTTGAGGTGTTGGAGTTTTCTATAAATTCTACAGATAAGCCTCTTGTCAGATATGTCATTGCCAAATATTTTTTTTCCCAATCTGTAGGTTCTCTTTTTACTGTTTTAGAGAAGTCTTTGGAAGCACATAAAAATTTGATTTTTAGAAGGTCCCATTCATCTAGTTTCTCTTCTGCTGTTTGTGCATTTTGGGTTATGCTTGACAATCTATTTATGTCAGAAATGAGGGCCCCTAAATTTTGCTCCCATTTTTTCCTTAAGGAACTTTATAGTTTAAAAAACAATAACTCATTATAGTTTTAGGTTTCACATTTAAGTCTTTGATCCATCTGGAGTTAGTTTTTGTGTATGGTGTGAGGTATGGATCTTGTTTGATTTTTCTGAAAATGGATATACAGTTTTGCCAGGACCATTTGTTAAACAGACAATCTCTTCCCCGTGTAATGGATTTCAGCCCTTTGTCAAAAATCAACTGAGCATAGATCGATGAATCTATTTCTGGTTTCTCAATTCTTTTCCACTGGTCTATGTGCCTGTCATTGTACCAATACCAAGATGTTTTTACTATTGTGACTTTTTAGTAGGTTTTGAGACTGAGGAGTGTGAGACCTCCTACTTTGTTCTTCTTCAATAGTGCTTTGCTTATCTGAGGTCTCTTTCCTTTCCACATAAAATTTTTCCCTATCTTTAAAGAATGTTGATGGAATCTGGTTTGGAATTGCATCGAATGTGTAGACTGCTTTACATAGTATTGATATTTTATTCAGTGAATATTTTTGAAACACCCACCATGTTTTAGTATCTGTGAAAACAAAGATGAACAAAATAGTCATCATCTTTACCTTGAGCTTTTGATTGGTAAGGAAGATAAAACAGTAGGTAAATAAAACTTTTATTATTAGTTAAACCATTATGGAGGTTATAATTAAACACAAGATTGGGATGAAGCTGCCAGAACATACCTCTCAAAGGTGATATTTAATGTATATTTAGGATTAGAAATAAGTTGCAACAGAAAGAAGAGAAGAAAAAATGTTTCAAGCAGAAGGAACAACATGTGTGAAGGTTCTGAACTTTGTGTGTTCAGGTAACTAGAAGAGTACATGAGTACTAGGAACTTAGTCAATAAATCAGACAGTGGCATGAAATTAAGCTGGAGAACTAGCCTAAAGTGTGGTAGTGCAAGGCTTATAAACCCAGATAGGTAATTTAGATTTTGTCTAAGTGAAAAGGTAACCCATTGGATAGTTTTAATACAAGGATGTAACATGTTCCAATTCGTTTTTTATAAAGAGTCATCTTTAAGATATTTTGGATGACTGTTCATAAAACATAGATTAGAACATATTTAGAGAATCAGTGAGAGAGCAACAAGAGGAAAAGAGGGTAATATGAGACTGGGTCAGTGATATAAGACAGGTGTGATATGGAAAGAAGAGGATAACCTTGATATAATTTTGCATATGTATCTATAGAATTTATTGATGAATGGATTAGGCAGTAAGGAAAAATGACTGAAGTATGATTCTTGGTTTCTTGGCCTATCACGAATGGTGTTGCCATTTATTGTACTGGGAAAAAAAAAACAAAAACATGTTGTTATTATTAGTTGCCTTCCAGATGGCTCCAACTCATGGTGACCTTATGTACAACAGAACAAAACATTGCTTGTTTCTGAATCATCTTCACACTAGCCAACATATTTGAGTCCATTGTTCTGGCCATTGTGCCAGTCCATCTCACCAATACTCTTCCTCACCTTTGCTGGCCCTCTACTTCATCAAATATGATATCTGCCTCCAGCGATTGAGCTGTACTGATGGTGTGTCTGAAGCAAGTGTTCTATTGTGATCCATAAGGTTTTCATTAGCCAACTTTCAGGAGTAGGTCACTAGGCCTTTCTTCTTGGTCTGTCTTAGTCTGGAAGCTCCACTGGAACCTGCCTACCAGGAGTGAACATACTGGTATTTGAAAAATAATGGCATAGCTTCTAGCATCATAGCAACACCCAAGCCACCACAGTGAAGGGGAAAGAGACCATACGAGCATAGAGCAGGTTTAAAGGAGGAAATTAAGAAATCCAATTTAAACATGTTAATTATGAAATGTCTTACTTCTTTGAAATGTCAGTACAGGAAGCCTCGCCTCTTGACCCTGCTTATCTTCCCTTCCATCATAGTTAGCAGTCCAGCCTTGGGAGTTAGAAAGACCTGGAAAGAAATGTTGGTTCTGTTCCTTGAAATAATTTGGTGGTGTGACCCTGAGCCAAGTTACTGAACCATTCTTAGCCTCAGTTTCATTTGTAAAGTAGGGATAATAATGGTACCTAACTAATAGGATTCTTTTAAAGATAATGCAAGAAAATAAGTTCATCCGTGTAGCACAGTTCCTGTCCCAGTCATGGCTGTGCAGGTAACACAAAATTTAAAAATGCTGCTGATGCTGCAGCTAGTACTCTGAGGAATTCTAGAGTTTTTCTTTCTCTTTCTTTTCTTTCTTTTATTCTCCCCTCCCTTCCCTCTGCTCTGCTCTCCCGCTTTTTTCTTTTCTTCCTTTCCCCTTCCTCCTTCCCTCCCCTTGCTCTCTTCCTCCTCCTTGCTTGTCCCTTTTTCACAGTGGCTGTCTGTGTACAATTTGGCCTGCTACTGGTTTTGATGGAGAGAAGGGGGCATAGCGGGATGGAAAGTGGAAAGGTGATTAGAAATTCTGCAATGTTGAATTCAAAGGCTAATTATATTGATAAAGTTAATTCACAATTCATAAGTAATTAAACTAAGATTTTCTTTTAAAAAAATATAACCAGGAGTTTTTTTTTCTGTCATCAAATGCCAGAAATACAAAACAATGTATTTTTTCAGCAGATATCAAGTCACATGTTTTATTTCTCCTTTTTAATAACTGTAATTATAAATTTTACAATTTGAAGGCTGGATATAGTAACCTACTTTTTAAAATTAAGCACTCCAAAACATCTGGGTTCAGCAAATATGAGATTCGAAGTATAATTTTTATTTCAAGTCTCTAATACTCTGAGCCACAACAGACTGAAGACATTAATAAAATACCAAGTTTATTCAGGCCTTGGATTCAAGATGTTCTTAGTATACATCACACTTAGTATACATCAGATGCTATAGTCACCCAGCTTGCAGATGTCTCATTTAGTTAATATTTTAAAGAATAAATCAATTAAATAATTGTACCTTTGAGAAAACTAGTAAATTTATATAATAAGAGGAACAATTTCTTTGACATTTTCCACTGAGGTGTTTGAAAAATAAATGGTATAGATATTTATTATTCCTCTTGTATTCTTTGGAGGCCTTGGACAGTGTAAATGGTTAATGTCCTTGGCTTCAGATGGAAAGGTTGAAGGTTTGGGTCCACCCAGAGGCATCTTGGCAGAAATGCCTGGCAATCTACTGCCAAAAAATCAGCCACTGTGAACCCTGTGGAGCACAGTTCTTCTCTGACACACATGGAGTCCTCATGAGTCAGAATGTATTAGAAGGCAATTGCTATCATTTCTTAAGAAGCTGAATATTGCTTTGCACAAATACTTTGGTATAAACAGATATTTGTTGACTCCATATAATGAAAATTTAAATTCTTATTTTTCTGTAATATTAGAGGGAAGACTTTACTTCACAAATTTTGTGCTTCTAATGTACTTATAAATAATGACTTGGTAGTATATGAATTTAATTACAGCTACAATAGCAAAACTTTCTACCTGACAAGTATTAAACCCATGTGCTCCCCAGCAATCTCTCAGTGAGATGACAGGGATAAATAAATCTTGTTGTAAATAAGGAAAAATAAGATTCATTGAAGTTTAATTTTGTGATAAGAGGTGAATGAGTGGACCACACACCCATAAATAAAGTGTAGGTGTTTTAGTTCTTACTTCACAGTCATAGATTGATTTCATAATACGCATTTCCTAAGAGGAAAACTGCTTAAATGTGGGATAAAAATTGTTTTCCTTAACACCCTATTTTGGAAAGGTTAATGTAAATTTACTAATATTGTTAATTTATTAATATGGTTCTGCTCCTAAGAATGCAAAAATCAGTTGCTAAGAGCTCTACATAATCAATTTTTTCATTAAAGTGAATATACTATGTTAAGTAAACAATGTACTTCCAGATGGTTTACTTTTAGAATTCTTACATGGTTGTTAAGGTAGAAGTTTCCAGAATAAAATATTCATTTGTGAATTAAAAAAAAAAACTAAACCAGTTGCCATCGAGGCAATTCTGATGCATGGCAACCCCATGTGTGTCAAGGTAGAGCTTTCCTCCATAAAATTTTCCATGGCTTAACTGGACCCTCAGGGACTCCTTATGACCAAGCACTATTAATACTTAAAAGAAGTACTATTTAATATAAAAGTCACTTTTTGCAATGGGAATTCTTGGCAAAAAAAAAAAAAAAAAAAAAAAAAAAAAAAACCTTAAATTGTGGGGGGTGGGCAGAATTTCAACCAGGCAGAGAAAGCTTAGTGATAACCACATTCAACATATAAACAAACCCCATTTCATAAAAAAAAAAAAAAAAAAAAAAAAAAAAATATTATATGTACTGAGAAATTCAAAGAAAAGAATAATAAGAAGAATTATATAACTGTAATTATGTCTATTGTTGTTCTTATAAGGTACTGTCAAGTTGGCTCCGACTCCTAGCAACCCTATGTACAACAGAACGAAACACTGCCTGGTTATCTCTCTCTCTCTATCATTTTCTATTTAGAACTATTTTTAATTGATGTTAATATTTACCTAAACTTGGAAAAAGGCACCCTTTCCAATATTTTTTGATGAAGGAACCCAGGCCACAATTCTCTTTCTTCTGAGAGAGCTCTGACTGCATTCTTCCACTGAGTAAGCTGAGCTCCTGCTCCCTGGTTCTCTATTGACTTCCTCAGTACAGAAGCCTTCATCATGTCTCCCTGGGACGTCCACCTGTCACCAACTGAACTCATAGAGCTCTTAAAGGCATGAGTTGAGGACACTAAAAACAATGTTTCCAAGCATAGTTCAAGAAAGCCACTTCAGAAATTGAACCTAAAGTGGTGAAACTGGTCTGCAGACTTCAGAAATCCAAGAGACAGGAAAAACCATTTTGTGTTTCCATAATAATTCTCTTCCATTAAATTATTTCATGCAGAAATAGCAAAAATTTAAGTATATTTAATCTCTGCTATAGAACTAACAGAGGTAGGCTACACATAACCATTTAGGAAAGTGTTTACTCAAAGTTATTCTTGCTGTCTAAACCTCAAGAGTCATTTTGCTTCACCATCCATGTCCACTCAGGTACTAAATCCAGTCAATTTTACGTGCTTCCTGAACTTCTGCAGAATCTGTTTCCTTTGCTTATTATGCATGGCTGTTGGTTCCAATATATTCACATTATGGTTTACCTTAAATGATTTACTAGATGTAAATTACTTACAATAACGACTGGCACAGAGTGAGTGCTAAGAAATGTTGATCATTTTTGTCTGATATAATATAATATAATATGGGAGCTCTGGTAGTGTAGTGCCTAAAGGCACTTGCCTGCTAACCAGAAGGCTAGCGGCTCAAACCCACCAGCCACTCCTCGGAAGGAAGATGGGGCAATCTACTTCCGTAGTGATACTGCCTCGGAAATCCAAGGAGGGGTTGCTATGAGTCAGGTCTGACTCGACAGCACATAACAACAACAACATAATATAATATTGCAATTTAAAATGCATGAGAGCCAGGATTTTATCTCTATTTGTCACTGATGTGCCTATAGTACCTCACACATATGTCAAAAAAAACAAACCCATTCCTATAGAGTTGATTCCAGCTCATGATGACTCCATGTGTTACAGAGTAGAACTGTCACTGTAAGGGATCTTGCCTTTAATCTTCACAGAAGCAGGTAATCACCAGACCTTTCTGGAGGAAAGGAGCTGCTGGGTGGATTTGAACCATGCATCTTTAGGTTATCAGCCTATTACAAACCACAATAAGTATTTATCAACTGAATGAATATGTTTTTCTAACATAATTCAGCTAATGGGGCATTTTGCCTCTTGTTAGTTTCCCCTGTGATCTGAATTTACCCTGCTTCCATAATTATCTAAATATACAAAAGTGACTTTTAAGGTATATGTATACATATATATATGTTAAATGCTATCCTTCCCTCTGCTGCCAGAGTTAATTTTCTAAAGTGCAAATCTGAAATTGTCTTTACTTTCCAAATCTCCATTGATTTTTGTTCTGCATGGGATAAAATTTGAACTTCTCTCCTGGATGTGCAATATAGCCAGGGCCTATCTGTCCAGCCAGGCTGCCCAATCTGGGTCCTACACGTCATGCTTGTCCATGCTCCCACCCTTCCTTTCTGCTCAGCACCCTCTCCATTGTCTCTGCATGAGATTCAGTCCAAATTGCACATTTTATCCCTGACTCCTTTCATCTCTGCCCATAGGGTCAGACTTCACATCCTCTGGGTTCCCATAACCATTTATATTCATGTTTATATCTAAGTGTGGTATTTAAATAATTGATTTTATAATAGTTTAAATCAATATGTCAATTATAAAATTATATATACATATATGAAGTATATGTATACTAAAACTACTTACCAAGTGACATAACTATAATATATAATATAAGGTATAAAGTTGTTAAATTCTATGCACTATTATTTATATATGTACATAAATAAATATATATATATGTAATCATATACTTATATTTGGTAAAAATGCTTACAAGTGCTATGATATAGTATAAATCATACATCAGATATATGATTCAAATATTTGAATAATTTCTAAATATTTTATTTCATGTACTCTTTTATGTAAAGCAATTTTCATAAGCTAAACAATACCCTCCCTGGGCCTTGACTTGATACCAAGTTCCATATCAAACTCTTCCAATGACTTTTTCTCTGAAACCTGTACTTATTAGGTGACTTTTAGCCCCAACTGCTAGATTATTTCTATCAACATCAATAATATTGTTAAGTGTATGCTCAGTTTTTCCTGAACAAAAAGTAATCATATCCAAAGTACTTCTAAGCCTTACAAAATATATAATACTTTTTATATGTTCAAGGAGCTCTGGTGGTGCAGTGGTTAAGGCACTCAGCTGCTAACCAAAAGTCAGTGGTTTGAACCCACCAGCCACACCATGGGAGAAATATGAGATAGTCTGCTTCCATACATCTTTATAGCCTGGGAAACCCTATGGGACAGTTCTGCTCTATCCTATAGGGTTGCTATCTGAATCTATTTGATGGTAGTAGGCTTTTTTGTTTTTTATATTCAGTATCTCTTTTTATAGGTGAAGCCACAAAAATTATTCATTGTAATGCAATATTTAATTAGGTAGGACTTCATACCTCGGGCCCAGTGAGAGGTGGTGTGATATCTGGTGAAGTTGTAGTCTTCCAGGGTCCTTGGACTTAAAATCTAACTCTGGCAAAGTTTTTAATAATCTATTAGTCAGTGTAGATACATTCAATATACCAGTCAGAGGCAATCCTTGCATGTACCACTCTGAACTGGAACTTGTTATATACATTTGAGTTTATAAAACCCCACAACTGTAAGAGCTAGTTTATGCATACCTGTCTCCTTCTCCAGTGGCACCATGTGACACTTAGTAGGAGATCAATAAGTGTTTGTGGGCTGAAGGAGTGAATGGTAAATGAGTGTTGAACATAAATAAAGTGGTGGTTCCTATTTCCTTCCAAATAGCTTCAGAAGTCAAGAGTGGAATCTAAAGGAACAAAGAATACTCTTGCCAGTTAAAGTCTGTAAAATGAATTTTTTAAGTGTCTTTCAAATAAATATATGTATATATGAACATGTATTTTCTCACTTTTCTGCATGTTGTTGTTGTTGTTGTTGTTATGTGCTGTCAAGACAGACCCGACTCATAGCTACTCCTCCTTGGGTTTCTGAGGCAGTATCGCTACGGAAGTAGATTGCCCCATCTTCCTTCCAAGGAGTGGCTGGTGGGTTTGAACCTCCAGTCTTCTGGTTAGCAGTCAAGTGCCTTAGCCACTATGCTACCAGAGCTCGCACTTTTTTGCATAGACTTTTTAAATAATATTTTAGTGTGTTTTTGGTGAAACTACATGGCAAGTTAGGTTCTCACTTAACAATTTCTATACCTACTATTCAGTAACATTGCTTACATTTTTCACAATGTGTCAGCATTCTCATTATTCCCATTCTCGTTACTCTATTTCCATTAATCTACTTTCCCTGCCCCTCCTTACATTCTCGTCTTTGCTTCAGGCTAAATGTTGACTGTTTGGTCTCAAATTGATGATTATTTAAAGAAAGGGTTATTCTATGTATTTTATGAGCCACTCTGGTTTTCAGAGGTTTTCAAAGGTGACCTCTTGGAGTGGCTTCAGTTACAAGTTCAAAGGCTATCTCAGAGTGATAATCTCGGGGTTCCTCTAGTCAATACCAGTTCAGTACCCACCACTGCTATTGAGTCAATTCCAACTCATAGCCACCCCCACAGGGTTTCCGAAGTTGTAAATCTTTGGAAGCATCTTTATCCTGTGGAGCCTCTGGTGGGTTGAAGCCACCAACCTTTTGGTTATCAGCCCAAAGCCTGATAACCACTTAACCATAGTGCCACCAGAGTGCTTTACCACTCCAGTAAATCTGACCTTTTCTAAGACATAATTTTCTCCCATTCTATCCAGGACCATCTAGGTGTCCATGGACAAAACAGTTGGTAGTGGTTGCCAGGCAACATCAAGTTCTTCTGGTCTCAGGAGAGATGTAGGCTATTTGTCCTGTAGACTGTGGTTTTTTTTTTTTGTTTGTTTGTTTTTTTAATTGTGATTTGGGTGAAAATTTACAGCACAAATACACTTTCCATACAGCAGTTCACATACACTTTGTCTCATGACATTGACCACAATTTAGCACAATGCAACATCTCTCCTCCCACTTCCTCCCGATAGTTACCTCTTCCCTGTGTCCATCTCTCCATGCACTCCTACCCCCTGAACTGTCTCCCTGTGCCTGAGCAGCGCTTCTATCTCTCATGCTTATTTTCTCCAAGGAGTGTATCTACCTCAGGTCTATTGTTTTACTGAAAGCCACAGGTATGCGTTCAATTCCAGACCTGAAGGGCAGCTAGGGACCATAGTCTTAGTTGTTCCACCAGGTTCTCTCAGGCCAGCAAACCTGTTCCCAGCTTTTTTTTTTTTTCCCAAATGATTTTGAGTTTTGTTCCACATTGTCCTCCCTCTCTATCCAGGATCTCCTACAAAGATCCTTTTCCAAGTGGTTGACAGTAGTAGCTGAGCACCATTTCTTCTGGTCTCATAGTCATACAGGCTGCAGATTGGATGGTGTACCAGTCACTAGGACTAGTTGTTTCCATTAATTTTTGGTTTTCTTCATTCTTCTTGGCTCTGGATGAGGAGAGACCCATCGTTGCATCTAGATGGCAGCTTGCAAGGTTTTAAGATCTCAGTTGCTACTTGCCACATAGGAGGTGGAACAATGTTTTGTGTAGTCTGCTATGCCAATTGAGCTTGATTTCCTCTGTGACTATGGTCCCGAGCCACAAGGTTCAACTACTCGGTCTCTCTGGGTAGCTGGCTGTGACCAAGCAGTGACTACAACCTTGCCCGTTGTCAGCCCTATTATACACCTGGGAATTCAGATCATACACATAAAGTTTGAACCACTTTCTGCCAACCATATACATGTTCTTGGGTGGACTCTCCACTTCATATACATACCTAATATTTCAGCCTGTCCACCCATCTATCCACCCATATACCCATGTTTGCCTTCACTGACCATGCCTTACTATTGTGCAAAAGGGTTCATCTTTGTTGTCTGTACTTCCCACATACCTCTCTATGTCTTTCTCTTCCTCAATGCCACTATATTGATCACTCACATTTGGTACACTTCACCCAAATCAAAACTTGTCTCCTATCTAACAGTATTCCCTCCTCTCCCCTCCCATCCTTGGTAACCAATAAAGAAAATGGTCTTCCATAGATAAACGTTTCCTTGACTATTACAATAATGGACTAATACAGTATATGTCCTTTTGTGATTGACTTACTTCACTCAGCATAATGTCCTCCAGGTTCTTCCAAGTTATGTGGTGTTTTACAGATTCTACATTATTCTTTAGGGTTGCATAATATTCCATTGTGTGTATGTACCATAGTTTGTTTGCACATCCATTTCTCAGTTGATGGACGCTTAGTTTGCTTCCATCTTTTGGCTATTGTAAATAGTGCTGCAATGAACATGGGTGTGCATATGTCTGTTCTTGTCATGGCTCTCATTTCTTTAGGGTTTATATCTAGTAATGGAATAGCTGGGTCACATGGTATTTCTAGTTCCAACTTTTAAAGGAATCGCCATACTGCTTTCCACAATGGTTGTACCATTTTACAGTCCCAACCAGCAGTGTATGAGAGTCCCAATATCTCCACATCCTAACCAGCATTTTTATTTTCTGTCTTGTTGAACTTTGCTACTAGTATTGGAGCAAGATGGTATCTCATTGTTTTTTTGATTTGCATCTCTCTAATAGGTAGTGATCATGAGCATTTCTTCATATGTTTGTTGACCGCTTGAATATCGTCCTTGGTGAAGTGTCTATTCATGTCTTCTGCCCATTTTTTAATTGGATTGTTCGTCTTTTTGTTATATAGGTGTTGGAGTTTTTTATAAATTCTAGAGATAACTCCCTTGTCTGATATGTCATTACCAAATATTTTTTTTCCTAATCTGTAGGTTCTCTTTTGACTCTTTTGGAGAAGTCTTTGGTAACTTTGGAAATTTAATCTTTAGAAGGTCTCAATCATCTGGTTTATCTTCTGCTGTTTGTTCATTTTGAGTTATGCTTGATAGTCTATTTATGCCATATATTAGGGTCCCTAAATTTGCTCCCAGTTTTTCCTTGAGGAACTCCACAGTTTTGAGT
>NW_006921925.1:2437088-2470703 GCF_000298275.1 Orycteropus afer afer | reverse complement strand
TTTAGTATTAATCTTCTGGATTTCTCTCTGTAGATTTAGAATCATTTCTAATTTTTCATTTATTTTGTCATTTTGTTCTTGTGTTTTCTTCCAAAATTCTTCTAAGGATTTTTCTGTGTTTTCTTTGGTCTCTCTTCGGTCTCTCAACCCTTTTGAAAATACCTAAATATAATTATTTTGAATTCTTTATCAGAGAGGTCCAATGCAGCTTCTTCCTCAGGGGTGTGTTCTGGGTCTGTATCCTGTTCCCTTGTTTCTACCACTTTATCTTGCTTCTTTGTGTTGACTGTGATGGTCTGTTGTCTCTGAGGCATTGTGGTATTATATTAAGATCTCTCTTAATTGTTTGTGAAGAGCAGCCAAGGGTGATTCAGGCTCTTCTTGGTGGTTTTTTATCATTGGCCCATCAGTGGGGAAGGAGGTGCTGGCTCTTGCTCAGTAAGTGAAATCGCAGGAGGTGTGGGTGTACTTGTATCTTATGGGGACTGTTGGTGTCTACCACTCAGTTAGGCAAAAATTACAATTGAGTAACCATTGAAAAAACTGAAAGCACATGGACAAAAAATACACCCTGAAATCACACAGGAACAGTTAACCCAAAAAAGAAAAAGTGGAGAAAAGAAGAAGAAAACAGCAGGTAAATATGCAATATGTGGGGATAGGTCACTAAGAGAAAAAAGGTAGAGAAGGAGAGTAATGAAGAAAGAAAACAGACTAACAAACAGGGAATAAAAAAGGAACAGTGTTAACCATGAGAGAAAGAAAAAAATAAAAAATAAAAAGTAAAAAAGAACAAAATAAAAAAGAAAAAGAAAAAAAAAGAAGATGTAAACTAGGACTTTTTCAGTCATGTAGTGCAGGTCCAGAAAGTTCTTGGGGTTACTGGAAAGCAGAACCTCTTCTTAAGCCCCTGGAATCTGGTAGAGTGCTGTCTCTAGCTGCTGGTTATGTGTTGATTTGTTTTGTCTTGGTTTTATGGTTTAATATTTTGAAAAGGTGAAGCTGGTGTGTTTTATTTTATTATTGATTCAGGTGTGTTGGGTCACTCTACTGTTTTCTTTGTGATGGTGGAATCACTGTGTGTAGTGTGGATATGTGTTTCTGTTTTTCGTAAAGAGGGTTTAGATTTCAAAGCAGGAGGTTTTATGGTAATTGGCTGAATATCGTTTCTTCTATTGAATGAGTGAAGTTTTTGGCAGAGAAGGTGGGAGCAGAAGAAGGAAAGCTTGATGTTGCTAGGGTCAGTTTCTAGGGCTTTGAGCAGGCTATTATTGATGACATATTTATTTGCAAGACCACAGCTCAAACTCAGGAAACATTTCTATTGTTAGAGGGTCGCAAATTTCCGCCAATTTCAGGCACAAAGACCCTGCCTCCACAGCCCCACAGCGCCAAAGCATGGCTCCAAGGCAAAATTCACAGGACTGCACTCAGCTGTGGTTTCTTTGCTCTCTGTGCCCTGTCTGTTTGCAATACTGATGCAATCCTGCTAGACCGCTAATGGCTAGTTCTGAAGTTTGTCTGTGATACCGCCCACCTGCAGTGCCAAAGATGCGTGAAATTTCAGCTATGTTGGAGTCAGGCAAGTACCTGCTAGTGACCTGAGGTTTCAATATCCATGGCAAAGAAAAGCATGGTGTCTCCTAGTGTGACCCAAGCTCGCTCTGTGATCCGCTGGGAGGGGAGGGAGCTAGCCTGTCTGGCGTAACAGTGAGATCTCTGCCTGAATCTCAGCAGTGCTGCCTATTCCTGTCTGCACCCAGGCGACCCAGATGACCCAAATTACTGACAAAATCAGCTGCTGGAGGCAGGTCTCTACTGTTGCCTGCTGGAATATTGTAGTGGTCACTGGTATGCCTTCTTGGCTCAAGGATCTCAGGAAGCTGCCCTTGCCCAGCAGACAGTGACTACCCCAGGAAAGTTTGCAATGGTCTCTCTCAGGTGCCTGTCCATCCTCCACCAATAGCTCTTTCCTAAATAATCTCCCTGTGCCTTTCCTCTAATTCTGCTCTTCTGTGTTTGGTGCACTCTGATTCAGTGAGCTGTTCAGAGCATCAAATTTCCTGATTCAAACTGTTGTACCTAGTTTTCGAAGTCCTTAGATGCCAGAGGGGAAAAAAAGCATGCTTCTCACTGGCAAGACTCCATTTTAAATCTCTAGACTAGTTTCTTTTTTGTCTCTTATTTTCTTCTTTCTCTTTTGCTTCAGACAAATACAGATCAATGGTTGTATCTTAAGCTTTTAAGTTGTATCTTGCAAGCTTTTAAGATCCCAGACACTACTCACCAAACTAAAATGTAGAACATTATCTTTATGAACTAAAATATACCAGTTGACCAAGCTGTCTCATGAGACTCTGGTTCTAAGCCTCCAAATCCCCCATAAACCAACCCATGAGATTGGTTATGTCTAGGAAGTATTTGTAACTGTGAGGCCCATGTGCTTTATTATATATATATGCAGCACAAACAAACATGTATATACATATACCTAAAGATACACCTATATACATGCACACCTATATATTCACATGTTTTCCTATACACATATATGCATACATATCTGCCTGTGTAACCACAGACATATATTTGGTTATTAGTTTTGCTGCAAAATAGTATATAAGTATATATATATATAAAATAGTATATGCATTTACTGTAATTGTCTTATTGTCTTTTTCTCAGAAAAATGTCATAATATTTTATTCATTAACTGCTTGATATGCCTTTAAAATAGTTTAATTCTTACACTTTTTTGCCTGCATACTGTTCAGTCATGTCCTCATATGAGAAAAATTTTGTAATATCACTATATAAAGGAAAGAATAGAAGGGAAATTTGATCTCTCCTCTAATAGAGCTAATTAAAATTTAATAGTTAGATGATAAAGTATTCGACATTACCCATAAATATATTCTATTTGCATAACAACCAAAAATATGTATGGCTTGCAAATATAGAAATTCTAATAAATTCTATTACATGCAATTTCTATAGACAAAGAAAAATATGTTATATGTATAATTATAATAACTAAATTATATTTTCTTAGCAGAAAAGAACTGCTTTGATTAGGCATCACTGATAACTGAATTCTTTTTTTTTTTTTTACATTCCTTTCCCTACCCACCCCTGGTAAGCAGCAAATAATATTTCTTTTTGTTTGAAATCCTCTTCTTAACTTTTTACAATAGTAGTCTCATACAATATTTGTCCTTTTGTGATTGACTAATTTCACTTAGTATGCTTTCATCTAAGTTCATCCATGTTATGAGATGTTTTGCAGATTCATTCTTGCTCGTCTCTTATTCTTGTATACTTCTTAGTGCCATGATTTACCTTGGTCAGGTTGTGCAGACTTCACTCATATTTGATATTGCCTTTCTCCATCATTGAAAATAAGATGTATCTACTGTCTAGAAAGTAATTTCCCTTCCCTCTCCTCTTCTCTAGTAATCACCAAAGAACTTCACTTTCTCTATGTATATCTATTCTCATCTTTTTTATAAAAGTGAGAGGACACAATATATATCCTTTTGTGGTTGACTTATTTCACTAAGCATTACATACTCCAGATTCATCCATGTTATAAGCTACTTTAAGAACTCTTTATTATTCTTTGTAGCTGCATGGTATTCTATTGTATTATGTGCCACAATTTGTTTATCCATTCATCTGTTGATAGGCACTTTTTTTGTTTCCATATTTTTGCTATTATTAATAATGCTGCAATGAATATAGGTGTGCATGTCTCTTCATATCACTGCTGTTAGCTCTCTAAGGTATATACCTAGGAGTGGGATTGCTGCATCAAAAAGGATTTCTATTTCTAGCTTTTTGAGGAAGTACTATACTTTTGTGTGTGTGTGTGATCTGGGTGAAAGTTTACAGAGCAAATTCATTTTCCATACAGCAGCTCACATACACTTTGTCTCATAATATTGACTACAATTTCCCACAATGCAACAGCTCCCCTCCCACATCCTTCCCGTAAATTACCTGTTCCCTGTGTCCTTCACTCTCGTGCACTCCTGCTCCCTGAGCTGTCTCCCTGTGCATACACAGCTCTTCTATCCTCCCAAGATTGATCTCACCAAGGAGGGTATCTACCTAATGTAAATGTTCAGCTCATACGCCTGTATTTTATTTGGCTGGAAGCCACAGGAATGGGTTCAATTCCAGACCTGATGGGCAGCTAGGGGCCATAGTCTCAGGGGATCCATCAGGCCCTATCAGCCCAGCAAACCTGGTCGGTCCATATATATATACACATACATATTTATTTATTTATTTACGATTTTGAGTTTTGTTCTACATTGTTCTCCCACTCAATCCAGGATCTCCTACTTAGATCCCCCTCCAAGTGGTTGACAGTGGTAGCTGGGTACCATCTAGTTCTTCTAGTCTCATAGTCATGTAGGCCAAAGATCACATAGTGTACCAGTCCCTTGAACTAATTGTTTCCAGGAATCTTTTATTTTCTTTTTTCTTTGCTCTGGACAAGGAGAGACCCATCATTGCATCTAGATAGCTGCTTGCAAGCTTTTAAGATCCCAGTCACTACTTGCCAAAGTAGGATGTGGAACAATGTTTTTGTGTAGTATGTTATGTCATTTGAGCTTGATGTCCCATGTGACCATGGTCTCAAGCCCACAGGTCCAACTACTTGCTCCCTCTGGGTAGCTGGCTGTGGCAAAGAAATGACTACAACTTTGCCCCTTGTCAGCTCTACTATATACCTGGGAATTCTTATAGAACACACAAATACACTTGTAGAAACGTTGTCTACCAACCCTATACATGGTCATGGGCACACTCCCCCCTGCAGACATACCTAATCATTCAGCCTGGTGAACCATCTATCCACCCATATATCAATGTTTGCCATCACTAACTCTGGTAGCATAGTGCCTAAGGCACTTGACTGCTAACCAGAAGGCTGGTGGTTCAAACCCATCAGACATTCTTCGGAAGGAAAATGGGGCAACCTACTTCTGTAGTGATACTGCCTTGGAAACCCAAGGAGGGGTCACTATGAGTCGGGTCTGACTCGATGGCACATAACAACAACAACAAACAAGCAGGGATTAATTCTCTTACAGTTTGGATACTAGAAGTCCAACTTCAAAGTGCCAGGCACTAGGGGCTGAGTGAAAGCCCCTCGACCTTGGGCTTCAGCTCTGCTTTTTGTTCCCAGCCCACTGAAGCTGGAAGCTTTTCTTAACTCAGGAAGCTGCTGGTTGCTGAGGCTGACAAATCCAAGGTCTATAAGTAAAAAGGCACAATCCCAATATTAAGAAACAACATGGCAAGACACTAGTTCAAGTCCAGAGACAGTCCTAAGATCTTCAGGAAAAAATGGCAGGCTGCCGAATGAAGATTCAGCTACCTGCAGGGTCCAAGCATGCCCAAACGCTACAGACTATAGACCAGTCTTAAAGCTTCTCCATATAAACTGTGAGCAGACCATATCCCTAAGGCAACTACTCAGCTGTTCACAGTAGATTCCATGGAGTGGGTTACCTGTCTCATCATGGGGAATACTACATTCTGCTGCCCACCACTCAAACAAATTGACTCAAACAAGGTTCAGACAAGTTGACACATAACTTCAACTACCACAATTTCATTGGGAGTGGAATGAGTTTATATACCTCTGTCTTCATAGATTCACTTAATTCCTCATTTTCTCTTCATTGCTTTGACAAAGCTGACATAATAAAAGTTAACTCAGAGACCCTTCCTGTCCCCACCCCAACTCCACTTCAGGTGATTGAATAGTCACTATTTTTTTTATCATAATATTTTTTATCAAAATATGTATGTGATAAAAGTAAACATCTATAAAAAAAGTTAAAAAGTCAAGTAAATGACCCTTGATGTCTGTTTCATTTAATTTGAGAGAAAAATAATACTGTAGAAGATAAAAGGGATTAAGAAAGAATTTTATAATAGATATTTTTTATAAATAAATTATGTTGCTAAAGAAGTGATAAAGTAAGTGTCTGGAAATAAATCACTTTTTTTTTACATGTCCATCTTTGTAAGTTTCTATTAAATTGTTGATTACATATTCACTGTATGATATATTTAGCATATGTGTTGAAGATCATCTGCTATGGAGACTTTAGAATTATAGATAGATACCATATTTAGACTTGATTTTTAGATTTCATTAAAAGGATTGTCTTTAAATAGAAAATTCCTAAAATTTTGATGTGTAATCCAATCACAAGTTTATTATAGCCATCTATAAACAAAAAACAGTTGCTATGAAGTCAACTCCAACTCATGGTGACCCCATGTGTGTCAGAGTGGAACTGTGCTCCACAGGGTATTCAGTGGCTGATTTGTCAGAAGTTGTTCTCCAGGCCTGTCTTCTGAAAGCTCTCTGGTAGACATGGACCTCTGATCTTTTGGTTAGCACCTGAACACATTAACTTTTTGTTCCACCCAGGTACTCAATAGGAGCTCTGGTAGCATAATGCCTAAGGCATTTAACTGCTAACCAGAAGGCTGGCAGTTCAAACCCACTAGCCACTCCTCAGAAGGAAGATTGGGTCATCTATTTCCATAGTGATACTGCCTCAGAAACCCAAGGAAGGGTGGCTATGAGTTAGATCTGACTTGACGGCAGAGAGTTGCATTGGGTTTGGTACTCAATATCCATGAACATGTAGTTTTAAAAGTAGTATTGTTACTTTTAAAAATTTAAAAAGCATTTCAGAATTTACAAAGATTTTTCTCTATAAAAAACTGTAAGTGAGTTGAGTCCATGTAAGTTATAAAATTTGGATATAAAAGAGCAGTTGGCACTTTGTTATTAATATTTGCAAGCATTGGGGATGACTGTAAACATTTTAAATACAATGTTTTTGTTCCGGATTTCTGAACCAGAATTAAAATTTAGGTGCAGACTGGGCATGTGGTATAAGTGCTGGTTGAGGCTAAGGGCTCTTTTGCAGTGCTCTTGAAAAACATGATTCTGCCTTGTTAGGTAGATGCTTAATCCATTGGTGATTGTGTTACTTGGCTCAGGTTTTCAGATTGTAAGTAGTCGAAACTGTAGTTGTTGGTTGCTATCGAGTCATTCCAATTTATAGCAACACCATTTGTGCATAATAAAACTGCTCCTGAGGGTTTTCAAAGTTTGATGTTTTAGAACCTGTCATCTGATGTACCTTTTGGTATTATCAAAGTGCCAATCTTTCAGCTATGATTAATTCTCCTTTGAATCTACCAAGATAGCTTAATGCAGGTTCTGCCATAGTCTCATGTTTCTAATTTCTTCCCCAAAGGAAGTATTGTATTCACATCAAACATTAACATATTAAAGTGGCCTGTGTGAATGATGTGATATGATGTGTGTCTATTCACATCATTCACATCTATGTGAATGATCAGTCTCCAGGCCTGTCTTCTGAAAGCTCTCTTGTAGACATGAACCTCTGATCTTTTTGGTTAACACCTGAGCACATTAACTTTTTTTACCACCCAGATACTCAGTAGGAGTACTGGTAGTATAGTGCCAAAGGCATCTGACTGCTAATCAGAAGGCTGGTGGTCACATAAGCCAGTTTAATATCTTACCGAGCATTGGTATCTTTATTAATTAGAATTCAGAAAGCTAGCATTTCTTTTTCTTTTTTTAATTTTCAAAGGATATATAAAACCAGTGAAAAAATATCCAAGAAAAAATGTCATCAGTTGCTCTGAAGCAGGCAGGTATAAGAACACACAGAGACATATAGACACACTGATATAGACACACACACACACACACACACACACAGAACTTCTCTCTGTAATTCCCAGCATATTGCTTTTTGGAAATCAGTTATATACATTTATAAGTTAACATTTTCCTGGTACTTGTACCAAAAGTTGTCTCAAAAGCAGTAACAAAAAAGGCTGAAATATTTTATCTCTTATATTCTGAATCTTTCCTAGAAGGTAATGATTTAGCATTTAATTCTCATACTAGTTAGATGGCTTTATAAGATGCTATTTTTCTGTTACCTCCATTTTGTTAATTGGTGTATCTGTCCTCCCAATTATCTAAATATTAAAAAAATTCTTTCCCTACTTATCCAATTAGTCCTTACAATGTGCTAGTCTTCTTCTGCAATATTATCTTCCTTTGTCCCTCTTTTCCATGCCTTATATGAATGCCACTCTAGTTTACTGAGTTACTGAATCATTCTAGCAATTGACTAACTTATCCCCCCTCTCCATTTTCTACAACTTCAAATTCCTCCTGAACTATTTGAAGGAGAAAGTCCTTGCTTGTGTGATTTAATGGGAACAACTATGGATTTTGACTAAGAAAATTTGGGTTTCACTCCCAGCTTTGCCACCTGCTAACTATGCAACATCATGCAAGTCACTTAACCTCTCTGAGCTTTTGTTTCCATATCTGAAAAAACTAAGAACATTCTAATGTAGCAGTCTTTCAGGTATGTTACAAGACCATGTGACACAAGGAAGGTGAACGTATAATTAAATGAATCCACCAGCCACTCCTCGGAAGGAAGGTTGGGCAATCCTACTTCCGTAGTGATACTGCCTCGGAAACCCAAGGAGGGGTCACTATGAGTCAGGGCCGACTCGACGGCACATAACAACAACAACATAATATATGCTATTGCCATTGCTATATCTTCCCTCAACATTTTTTTTAAATTGTGACTTACCTGATAAATCTTTTCATTTTTTTCCATTATCTACTGGCTTTTGTACTTGTTAGCTGCCATCGAGTTGACTCTGACTCATGGTGACCTTACATACAATTGAACAAAACACTGTCCCATCCTGCATCATCTTCACTGTCACCAGCGTGGTCAAGAACATTGTTTTGGCTAGTGTGTCGACCCATGACATAGAGGTCTTCCTCACCCTTACTGCCCTCTGCTTCATCAAACACCTATTTCCTCCTTTAGCAATTAATTTTTCCAGGTGATATGTCCCAAACAAGCAAATTAGACAGTGTTCTTTTGTGATCCATAGGTTTTCATTGGTTATTTTTCAGAAGTGGATCCCCAAGCATTTCTTCCTAGTCTGACATAGGCTGGAAGCTCTACTGAAATCATTCTACCATGGATGACCCTGCTGATGGGATTTACAGTATAGTGACATAACCTCCAGCATCATAGTGACATGTAGGCCACCATAGTGCACCAACCTGAAAGGCGGGTGGTGGAGCTACCACTTAGGTTGTGCTATATATACTTATTAGTCTAGGTTATGCATTTCTCTGACCCCCCCCCAAAGCTTCTCCATTTTTATCTCCTCCTTTGACCTATGTTATTTTGTGCCGTCAGTCAACTCTGCCTCATAGTGACCCTGTAGGACAGAGGAGACCTGCCCATAGAGTTTCCTAAGTTGTAATCTTTACAGGAGTAGATCCCCAGGTCTTCCTCCCTAGGATCCTCTGGTAGGTTCAAATCTTTGAACTTTTCATTAGCAGTGAGCTCTTAACCATTGCACCACCCCTACTAGGCTTATACTTTAACAAGTCAACATATATTTCCATATTATTCCTTCTTTAAAGTATAATTTCATCTGTTTTTTACTTACCTTTAAAGCACCACTCATATGCCTTAAATTCTATGAAGCCTTGTCAGATTTCCCTATTCCAAAGCAAATTCTTCATCCTCTGTCTATACCAAAATTTCTCACCTGTGAATGATTTTCTCCCCAGGGAACACTTGGCAATGTCTGGAGACATTTTAATTGTATCAACTTGAGGGAGGGATGCTACTGTCATCTAGTGGATAAAGAAGCCAGAGATGCTTCTAAATATACTGCAATGCACAGGACAGCCCCAAAACAAAGAATTATCCAATCCCAAAATGTGAATACTGCTCCTGTTGAGAAACCTCGGTCTATACTACTCTCCTAGGACTCATTGTAAACCCCTGGACAATGTAGTTGTCAGCACTATGATTCTAATGATATACTCTTTGAGTGAAGAGGCTTTACCATTGCCATATTTGTGTCTTCAGCAGTGCAAAGAATGTGGTTTTTGTTAGTTGCCTCTGAGTAAGCCCACACTCATGGCCACCACATGTTCAGTGGAACAAAATACTGCTGAGTACTGAAGAATCCCCATGATTCACACATTCGACATTCACACATTCGACTGTTGTGATACACAGGGTTTTCACTGATTGAATATCACAAGTAGATCACCAGACCTTTCTTCCAGTGATAGACACGTGGTGCAGTGGTGACAGATGAGGTGCAATGCTTAAATTTCACAATGCCTTAAATGTTGTTGTTGTTGTTATGTGCCATTGAGTCAGTCCCAACTCATAATGACCCCTCCTTGGGTTTCTGAGGCAGTGTCACTATGGAGTAGGATTGCCCAACCTTCCTTCCAAGGAGTGGCTGGTGGGTTTGAACCCCCAGCCTTCTGGTTAGCAGTCAAGTGCCTTAGCCACTATGCCTTAAATAGTTACAAATAAATACCAAAGGAAATAGTTGCAAATGTGGGGAAAGATGGGATGGATGGAGGGAGGATCTTTTTTATTTTTTTTCAGTTTTTGCCATTGCAAGATGAATAAAAAGCAGACTCTCTCTCCAGATAAATGACAAGGGCTCAGTAGACTATATCCAGAAGGAGAAAGATGTGTATGCAAAATCTAATGTATAATCTAGAGTTCTCCAGACCCCAAGATTTGCCGAGGGAATCTATTGAAAAAGTTTAGTAGCTCTGATTTCTTTCTAGAAACTAATCACACTTTTAACCTGTTCAACAATTGCTTCTAGTACACTGTTTTTGTTTGTTTATTTGTTTGTTTTTAATAGAAAGTATTTGCTTTTCACAAAATAGTACTACATAAATGTACATAAAGACCCTATTAATTTGCTTAAAAAATTTATATTTCAAAATTAATGATATTATAGCAAGAATTCAGAACCTAGAATTCAGAGAACAGGTTTAAATCCTCTATTGGCCATTTATTATCTGTTGTTATATGTGTCGAGTCTGGCTTCAACTCATGGTGACAACATGTGTTAGTATCTTTACCTTGGTTAAATCCATTAATTTGTCGATACTCATTTTCCATATTATGAATTAAAATGGGGTGGTGGTGAAGTTTAAATTAAATAATATAAATGAAAAGTTGTTGTTAATTATAATGTGCTACATGAATATAAATTCTTATTTGAAATAATTTGTGCTTAGAAATTTTTTATTGTTGTAGAAAAAAGTACATGTGCTTAGAACTTTTTATGTTCCAAATGTATGTATTAAATGAACAGTTGACTTAAGCCAAGTATGAATAAAAGGGCAAATGATTTATTTTATTTTAAAATCATTTCAGAGGGCAAAGGGAAGATGTGATCCTTCTCTTCTTTCATATCCTGCCTCACTGGGGCCCTGTGAAAGCTAGAAACATGCTCTTTCCATGTTACTTAGAAACTTCCATTTCTTATTCACACCAAAGACTTTTAAATAGGTTTACTATCTTTTCCTCACTCCTGACCTTTACTTTCTTCCTGCAATCCATTCACCTACAAAATTAAACCGATAACCACATATCCCCACCCTAGGCTTAAGACACATCTTTTTGGTTTCATAACATAAACATACCATATTCTTAGCACAGATCTTCCTGCCACCATCTTGTTGATGCCAGAATCATCTCTGCTTGTTCTTATTCTACCACTACACACACACACACACAAACACAAACACACACACACATGGGCACAGAAAGTTTGAGTTAGATGCCCCTTTTATTTCATCCCAATGCCAGGTATTCAGGTAAACTGGGCCTATAGCATAACCAACAAACCAAACACACTGCCCTTGAGTCAGATATGACTCATAGTGACCCCTCTTTGGGTTTCTGAGGCTGTATCACTGCGGAAGTAGATTGCCCAATCCTCCTTCCGAGGAGTGACTGGTGGGTTTGGACTAAGGCTTATAGTATAGATGTCTTTAATATCTTAAATTTGGAACCAAGATCAATGTCTAAAGTGGTAAAAAAAAAGATACATTTTGGCTCACTGTAAAGCAAAAACTTTCTAATAACTGATTTTTAGATTAATCTGAATTGTCAGCCAATAACGAGCTCCCTGTCACTTCATATGTTCAAAGTAAGACTGCATAACCATCATCAAGGGTGTTAAAACTGATTTTTATTTATAGAAAGAGTCTGGGTTGGATATTAATTCTAAGTTTCTGTGATTCAAGCATTACTTGAAAAACTGATCTTTCAGAGCTACATGATTAATTCCCTCATTGAAATACATGTGCAAATTTAAGGACTTTTCCTTGAAAACTTTCTCATTTACTACCTAAAAAGACTATGAGTATTTTATCTATAGGATTTATCTAGTTTTCTTTGTACAGACATAATTAGCAAATAAGATTTAAAATAATGTAAGTTATCAAAGTCTCATGAACCAGAGAAAATCATGATCAGCATTTAGCTGTACATCTTTCCATACCATGTTTTCTAAAAATGGCCTCAATAAGAATGTTCTAGTCTAATGAGTGATTTTCTGTATTTCATAGCGTATTTTGAACATCTTGAGAGATAAATGAATATAGATTTATAGTTTATTTTGATAATCGTTTTGTATTCTATTCTATAATTATATTTTATAATTTATTCTTAAATATAATGAAATATTAAATTATTTTGATCCAACTATCATTACTAATTATGGAATTCCTACCTCCAGAGGTGGAAAGCTATTTTTGGACCCATCAGTAAGACCTGTTCCACCATTAGCTGGTAGAATCAAGCTACATTCTTGTCAGCTTTGAAGAGCTGACAAGACCAAGAACTATTTACCAGTCATTCTCTCTTTTATTAATAATGGGAAGAAAGTACAGTTTGTAATGATCTTTTGAACTTGAAATTCCTGACATGCTTATTGTGAAGATCTACCAGCTCAGAAGTTCTCCAGTGATAAGTTATACATAAACAGGTATTTCTTTAGTATTCACTAATGGCTCTTGTTCTATCCATTTATCTCTCTACGTATATATTTTTTTCACTCTGAAAATTATACTAATACTTTGGAGAGATGATCCCTTAATATTTATTAAGCAATTATCTGTTAATTTCACACCCCATCTTTGAATATAGGCATCATTGCAAGACTTATGGTGTCAGTTTTGTAGTGGTCCAGCAGATGAAGGGAAAAGATGGGGAACAAAAAGTCAACTCACTTGATTCTTATAAGAGCATTTAGTTATTGCTATTACCCCCATTTTATTTAGGAAGAAAGTGAGATTCAGATAATTAAAATAAGTTCTCAGAGTCAGTTTATTAGTTTCCTATTAGTCTTATAGCAAATTACTTGCAAACATAGTAGCTTGAAACAAAAGATATTTATTATCTTATTATTTCTGGAGGTCAGAAGTCAAAAATGGGGCTGACTGGGCTAAATTGAAAATGTTGAACAAGCTTCATTTCTCTGGAGGCTCTAGGGGAGAATCAGATTCCTTGCTTTGTGGCTTCTGCCTTCATCTTCAAAGTCAGGAACATAGCATCTTCAAATCTCTCTCTGACTCTGACAATATGTCTCTCTCTTGAACTTTTAAAATCCTTCTGATTACATTGCATCCAGGATCATCTCCCCATCTCAAAATCAGATTATTAGCAACTTTAATTCCATATGCAGTCTTAACTCCCCTTTGCCATTATGTCTGACATATTCACAGGTTCTAGGGATAAGAGCATGGGCATCTTCAAAAAAAAAAAAAACAAAACTCACTGTCATCAAATCAATTCTGACTCATAGCTTCCCCACATTTGGCTCCCAAGGCTGTAAATCTTTATGGAAGTAAATTGCTTCATCATCCTCCTATGGAGCAGCTGGTGGGTTTGAACTATTGAACTTCCGGTAAGCAGCCAAATGCCTTATCCACTATGCCACCAGAGCTCCTTTGGGTATCTTTTGGGGACCATTATTCCTCCTACTTCAGTCACCTTATTTGTAAGTACTAAGCAAAAGCCATAAGTCAGGTCCATGTTTATTCACCTGTTGGGAAAATTCAAAGGGCACAGGAGCCCCCCCCCCCCAAAAAAAAAAAAAAAAAAAACCTGAACATGGTGCCTGACACAATACCTGAAATTCATCATTAGAATTAGTTCATTTGAGGATCACATGGAAAAGTCTTCAAGAATCCCCAAGTAAAATTCAGATATTGCAGGTCTTTAGGAGAAGATCCATCAACAGCTTATTTACTACACAAGGAACATTTGAGGGGGAGGAAGTAAGGGAGAAGATCCTGATGAAGGTTATTGAAAGGGAAAGTGCAATGATGCCAATTTTCTTTAACCTACATCATTTGGCCCAGGGCTAGTGTTAGTGGTAGGATTTCCCTCTTACTTAATGATACAAGGCATGTACAAACAGCATTGTAACTTCTCTTTGATGTGTTTCCTGAATTATTAGTCCTTATTTAATACTATTTTGTTGATACTTGACAATTTCATTCTAAAGAAAAGCAACTGACCCATTAGTAACTAAAATGCAGATGGAGGTCTGCCTATGGAGATGGACACTGAGTAGTCAATTCAATTGTGCAAAGTTTCACTGATTTCTTATTAACTGCAAGCTACATTGTTTAAAGTTAATTTGTTGGTGTTCAGTGCCGTGGACTCATCTCTGACTCATAGTGACCCTATGTAAAACAGAACGAAACACTGCCCGGTCCTGTGCCAACCTCACAATCCTTCCTATACCTGAGCCCATCACTGCAGCCACTGTGTCAATCCATCTTCTTGAGGCCCTTCCCCTTTTTTGCTTACCCTCCACTTTACCAAGCATGATATCCTTCTCCAGGGAATGGTTCCTTCTGACAATATGACCAAAGTAAGTGAGAGGAAATCTGACCATTCTTGCTTCCACGGAACATTATGGCTGCACTTCATCCAGGATATATTTTTTAGTTCTTTTAGCAGTTCATGGTACTCTCAGTATTCTTTGCCAACACAACTCAAAAGCATCAATTCTTCTTCAGTCTTCCTTACTCATTGTCCAGCTCTCACATGGATCAGAGGCAACTGAAAACACCATGGCTTGGGTTAGGTGCACCTTAGTCTTCAAGGAGACATCTTTGAAGCTATAGGACATAAGTATACATAATTATAAAAACTGTACTCTTTTCCCTACTTTTGGTTAGATATTGACATACAAATGCCTGGTTATACAAATTCAGAGCCGTGTTATCTAAATAAATTCAAGAAAAATGTTTTCTGAGTTGCATTCTTAAAATCAGATGACTGTGCCCTTGGTCCATGGGCACCACAGTCAGGATTTTTGAGATCCTAAGCTGAACCAGGGTAAGGTCACATTTATATTCCACAGCCTATGGGGCAGGGAGCTGAAGTCCTCAGTCCAACTGAATTTCCAGTTCTTGGCAATCTGCTTTTGAAAGCTTACAGCCTTAAAATCTCTACAGAAAACTGTTCTACTCTGACACATGTGGAGTTGCCATGAATCAGAGTCCTCTTGATTCAAGTTTTTTGCTTACCAGATAAAATAACAATGTTAAATAAAATAGGATAGAGCAAACAGAAAAAACATGAAGGGAAAAGATTGATTTTAGTTTAGATTGATTTCTAAACCAATAATTCTTGGTTTGGAAATTTAGGGTCATGGTTTCATCAGACATCCCAGTTAATTGGCCTAATAGCATGTTTAGTGCTTCTGTTCTACCTTCTAGTTCGATGTATAATGCCTGGGGTTTATATCTGGTAATTTTGCAAGCAAGAGTTTATATCTGATAATTTTGTCTTCATGCTACTGCCTATCCATGTGACCTCAGAGATCCAATCTATGACCCAGAGTTAATGTCAAATAAAGGATTTGAAATACTTGGTATTGTTCATTTCTGTTGAATTTGCAGAAAATTTTAAGTTCAAATGTTAATATTTTACATATTAACATTTATTCAAAGTATAAATGTGAAGTATTCAAAACACAGCTGGAGATACTCATGGGGATATGTCTATTTATTTGTCATTTATAAATTTATATTTATTTATATGTCACATTCATTCAGGCATCTTAAATGAGTTAATATTTGTGCCTGACATAGAGTAAGCACTATGGAGTCCCCGGGTGGTGCAAATGGTTATTATGCTAAGCTACTAAATAACCCAAGGAGGGGTCGCTATGAGTCGGGTCAGACTCGATGGCACATAACAACAACAACACTAAACAAAAGATTGGAGGTTCAAGTTCACCCAAAGGCACCTCAGAAGAAAGGCCTGGTGATCTACTTTTAAAAAAATCAGCCATTGAAAACTTGATAGAACACTGTTCTACTATCACACATATGGGTTACCATGAGTCAGCCTTGACTCAATGCCAACTGTTGTTAATTGCTCTCAAATTCGTTCCAACTCATAGCAACTCCATCTTGTACAGAGTAGAACTGTTCAATATGGAGCTTATTAATAAATGTATAAAATTTTCGTTTTGCAATTAGGTGGGAAAGAGCTTCACTTATTTAGAACTGAGAGAAGACCAGTGTGGTTAAAGAAAAGCAAACTAGAAGGAAGTGAAAGAACTGAGAAAACTACATCATTAAAAGCCATTTACTCCCTTAAGCATTGTGCATTTCACTGAAAGTACACTGAATATTATGGGAAGTTTTTACTCAAAGAAGGAACAAGATCCAATTCACTTTTGTAGACCTTTGGAGAATGGAGTTAGAGGTTGACTCAACTAATTGGATGAATGGTATGGCGTTTCACTGACATGGGGCTGTGATACTGGGATTTAAGACATGTTGAGATTGAGATGCCTATGTATGAAGTGTCAAGAATGCAATGTCATATGGAGGTGTGGAACTCACAGAAGACTGGGATGAAAGGATGAACTTGTAAGTGACATCTA
The DNA here is from genome assembly GCF_000298275.1 of Orycteropus afer afer. Classification (NCBI taxonomy): domain Eukaryota; kingdom Metazoa; phylum Chordata; class Mammalia; order Tubulidentata; family Orycteropodidae; genus Orycteropus; species Orycteropus afer. The sequence continues at coordinate 2,453,828 of NW_006921925.1, read as the reverse complement.
ACGTGTTTTAAAACCTCCAGTTGTGACTGAGTAAATTCCAACTCCTGATGACCCCATGTGTGTCAGAGTAGAACTGTGCACTGTAGCAGTGTTTTCAATGGCTGATTTGTTGGAAGTAGATCATTAGACCTATTTTCTTAGTCTGTCTTAGTCTGGAAGCTTCATGAAACCTGTTCAGCATCATAGCAACATACAAACCTCCATTGATAGATGAGTGGTGGCTGCACTTGGCCAGAAATAGAACCCGGGAAACATGCATGGTAAGGAATGATTCTCCCACTGAACCCCAAATGCCTTCTATCATATGTTTAGTAAGAAAAAAATACTTGAGTACTACTAACTGTCTCAGCTATCCTTGGTAAAATTCTGGAAACAACATCCAAAAGAGAGGTTGGCATTTTTTTTTTCCTTTCATTGTTTTTCATTCTATAGTTAAGATTATGACTTGAGGGAGCTTAAACAAAGAAATTGCAGCTGTTTTCTCTCTTATTGCCCAAACGGTTCATAGGTGATAGTTTAGCATAGATGTATGATTGTGAATGGAGGAAATAAAAATGTTTACCCATTATGCATGTAATGAACTTGCAGCTGTTGCTGCAGCTTAACTTGGAATCTGATAAATGTTTCTAAAATGGTTAAGTGGTAGTTCTGTTGATTGGTAAAACTTCTGCCAAGTTGCTAGGTATTTTAATTAAAATAGTTGAAGTTAAAAGTGATTGTCAGGGTTGACAGATGTAAGATTCCGTACTGTTTTAATTAAGGTGAGAAGGAAGTATTGTTTTAATCCTCTAAAGTGTATTGGAGGTAGTTTTTATGGTTTGGATACAACTTCAGCTGTGTTCAACTACAATTTTCAGCTATCACACCAAAACACCTCGAAATTATAGGTACTTAGGTTTTTGGTATTGACTCTAAGGCATTAAAAAATTTACTCTATCATTGATGTAATAATTTTAAATGAATCCTCCTCTGTAGTATATCAGTTTACATATTTTGTTAAAATGCTGTAAAAATTACAGATCAACATTCTACTGTTTAAATGTATGTGAAATCTTTTTTAAAGAGGTAAAGTATTCCATGCCATGTGAGGGCAGGAACTATGTTTGTTTCTCATTTTATCTAGCACCTCTCAAAGTCCTTGGTACAGAGAAAGCTCTCAGTAAACATCTAGTGAATAAATGAGAGAATGGATGCCAAGTAACATATAATGGCACAGTTCTTATCTATTTAATAAGTGCTGCCATCCTCATGCTTTTTGCATTTCATGGCCTCTTGGTAATTTTCTTTAGACTTGTTTGCTCCCTGCCAACAATATTCATAATTTTGTTATGCAATTTTAGTGATGGCAAAAATTGAAATTCAGAACTATAAAATTAATTACACTGCTCTTTAATGATAGTTACAAATTAATCCTAGTTTGTTTTGTGAGCATGGCTGAGGTGGCAGCCAGTTATACAATAGTAATATTACCAAAATTTTCTGACTAGTCACAGTATAAACATATTTTCAGCACTAGGGTTTACCTATTTTTTTAGATAAAGAAAATAAGGCAAGTAGAAGTTTAAGACATACTTAAAGAATCATGCAGTTAGATATGATGCATTGAGTACTAGAATCCACTGATAAGCATAACCTTGGTGAGCACAGTACATCAAAGACAATGAAGAATATTAGATATTCTTTTTTTATTTCTACATAGTAATGTTTTGACCACCACTCGTCTTTCAGTTTGCCCTACTGTAGTGGCATGTTGCTATGAGAATGGAGTCTATGCCACCAGTATTTCAAATATGAGCAGTGTCACCTATGGTGGACAGGTTTCAGCAGAACTTAAAGACTAAGACAGACTGGGAGAAGGATGGAGTTATCCAATACTGAAAAATTTGGCCACTAAAAACCTTATGAATAGCAGTGATACACTGTTTGATATATTACTGGAAAACTTTATGAATAGCAAGCAGTGAAATATTTTCTGATATAATGTCAGAAGATGAGCCTCTCAGTTTGGAAGGCACTCAGACATGAGTGGGAAGAGCCCCCTCTTCAAAGTAGAGTCAAATTTAATGACATGGATGGAACAAAACTTTCAGGATCTTCATTTGCTGATGACACGATGCAAACTAGGAAGAAACAACTACAAATATTCATTAATAATGGGAACATGGAATTTATGAAGTGTGAGTCTAGGAAAATTGGAAGTTGTCGAAAATGAAATGGAGTGCATAAAGGTCAATATCCTAGAAATTAAGGAGCTGAAATGGACTGGTACTGGCCATTTTGAATAGGATAGTTATATGCTCTACTGTGTCAGGAATGACACATTGATGAGGAATGGTGTTGAATTCATTGTCAAAAAGAAAGTTTCAAGATCTGTCCTGAAGTACGATGCTGTCAATGATAGGATAATATACATATGCCTACAAGGAAAACAATTAATGCTACCATTATTCAAATTTACATACCAAGCACTAAAGCCAAAGATGAAGAAATCGAAGATGTTTATGAACTTCTGAAGTCTGAAACTGGCCAAACATACAATTAATATGTATTGATTATTACTAGTGATTGGAATGAGAAAGTTGGAAACAAAGAATCATTGGTACTTGGAAAATATGTCCTTGCTGATGGAAATGATTCTGAAGATAACATGATAGAATTTTGCAAGACCAACGATTTATCCATTGCAAATACCTGTTTCTAACAATGTAAGGGGCAGTTATACACAGGGATTCTGCTAGATGGAATACCCAGGAATCAGATCAACTACATCTGTGGAAAGAGGTGATGGGGAAGCACAATATCATCAGTCAAAACAAGACAAGGTGCTGACTGCAACAATCCATCAACTGCTCATATGCAAGTTGAAGTTGAAGCTGAAGACAATTAAAACAAGTCCATGAGGGCCAAAATATGACCTTGTTTATATCCCACCTGAATTTAGATACCATATAAAGAATAGATTTGATGCATTAAACACCAATGACCAAATACCAGATGACTTGTGAGGTAACATCAAGAACATTAGACATGAAGAAAGCAAAAGGTCATTAAAAAGGCAGAAAAGGAAGAAAGGACAAAAAATGGATGTTAGACGAGACTCTGAAATTTGCTCCTGAACATAACAGTAGCTAAAGCAAATGGAAAAAAAATGATGACATAAAAGAGCTGAACAGAAGATTTCAAAGGGCAGCTTGAAAAGACAAAGTAAAGTATTATAATGAAATGTGCAAAGACTTGGAATTGAAAAACCAAAAAGGAAGACCTTGCTTGCCATTTCTTAAGCTGGAAGAACGGAAGAAAAAATTCAAGCCTTGAATTGCAATATTGAAGGATTCTAGGAAGATGGGGCAATCTACTTCCGTAGTGATACTGCCTCAGAAACCCAAGGAGGGGTCACTATGAGTCGGGTCTGACTCGACGGCACATAACAACAACAACAACATGGGCAAAATATTGAATGATACAGGAAGCATCAAAAGAAGATGGAAAGAATATACAGAGTCACTGTACCAAAAGGAATTGGTCACCATTCAACCTTTTCAGAAGGTAGCATATGATCAAGAGCCAATGGTATTGAAGGAAGAAGTCCAAGCTACACTGAAGGAATTGGTGAAATTCCAGGAATTGATGGAATACCTCTTGAGATGTTTCAACAAACATTTCAACACTGCAGATGCTTATTTATTTATGCCAGGAAATTTAGAAGACAGCTACCTTTCTAACTAACTGGAAGAGATCCATATTTTAGCCCATGCCAAAGAAAGGTCATCCAACATAATATGGAAATTATTAAACAATATCATTAATATCACACACAAGTAAAATTTTGTTGAAGATAATTCATAAAGGGTTGCAGCTGTACATTGACAGAGAACTGCCAGAAATTCAAGCTGGTTTCAGAAGAGGACATGGAATGTGGGATATCATTGCTGATGTCAGATGGATCTTGGCTGAAAGCAAAGAATACAAGAAATATGTTTACCTGTGTGTTATTGACTATGTGAAAGCATTTGACTGTGTGGATCATATAAAGTTATGGATAATATTCAGATGAATGGGAACTCCAGAACACTTAATTGTGCTCATCAGCAACCTGTACATAGAGAAGAGGCTGTCATTTGAACAGAACAAGGGGTTACTGCATGGTTTAAAATCAAGAAGAATGTACATTAAGGTATCCTTTCACCATCTTTATTTAGCTTGTATGCTGAGCAAATAATTCAAGAAGCTGGACAATATGAACAAGAATGTAGCATCATTGGAAGAAAAATAACTAACAGATGACACAACCTTGCTTGCTGATAGTGAACATAACTTGAAGGATTTTCTGATGAAGTTCAAATTTGATTACTCCTCAGCATAAAGAAAACAAAAATTCTCACAACTGGACCAATAATCAACATCACAATAAATGGAGAAAGGATTGGAGTTGTTAGAGATTTCATTCTACTTGGATCCACAATCAATACCCATGAAAGCAGCAGTCAAAAAATCAGACATTATATTGCACTAGGCAAATCTGCTGCAAAAGACCACGTTAGAGTGTTAAAGAACAAAGGTGTTATTTTAAAGACAGGTGTGCCTAACTCAAACCATGCTATTTTCAGTCACCTCATATACATGTGAAAGCTAGACAATGAATAAGGAAAAACCAAAGAAGAGTTAATGCCTTTGGATTGTGATATTGGTGAAGAATAATGAAAATGCCATGGACTTCCAAAAGAACAAACAAATCTGTCCTGGAAGAAGTGCAGCTGGAATGTTCTGTAGAAGCAAGAATGGCCAGACTTCATGTCATGCACTTTGGTCATGTAACAACATGACCAGTCCCTGGAGAAAGATATCAAGCAGAGGGTCAGCAATAAAGAAGACCTTTAATGAGATGGGGTGACACAGTGGCTGCAATGATGAACTCAAGCATAGCAAGGATTGTGAGATGGTGCAGGGCTGGGCAATGTTTTGTTCTGTTGTACACAGGGTCACTCTGAGTCAGAACCAACTCGATGGCACCTTACAACAACAATTTTCTGAATCTCTGATAAGGACCAGGGTACCTATTGTTATTGGCAGGACTACCAGTGTTATAGGAACCATTGGTGGTTCAGTGATAGAACTCTTACCTTCTATGCATAGACCCAGGTTTGATTCTCAGCCAATGTACCATATGCATAGCCATCAGTCATCAGTCAGTGGAAGCTTGTATTTGCTATGAAGGTGAATAGATTTCAGTGTAGTTTCCAGACTAAGAGGACTAGGAAGAGAGGCCTTGCAAACCACTTTCCAAAATCAGCCAGTGAAAACTTTGTGGAGAATAACAGGATCATGAGAATGGTGCATGACCAGGCAGCATGTTGTTCCATACAGTTATACATTAGGTCACCGGATGGCAGTTAACAACAACAAGCGGTGTTATCATGTTTTACTATGCGGGATTAATAACTAAAGGGGTGAGATTAAAATGAATGTGAACTTTGGTGTTCTCTTTGCGTTATTCAAGAATTCATATAATAGGGAGCAAAAACTTTGTATCTGAGAATGAACATCCACAAGCACTCCCAACCCTATCACTTTTATGAGAAGATTCTACAAAGCCAAGAATGGAAAAGCAGTCCATGAAATTAGCTTCATAGTCAAACATGTTTAAGAAGTGCTCCGTGTTTTATCACTCTTCTAGAGCGTTGTAATAATTTAAGAATCCTGAAGAAAAGAAGCCCAAACTCAGCATTTCTCAAGCATTTTTTTTTCAAATAACAACAATTAATATCCCATGGAACAGTTCCATAAGACACAGGCTATGAAGTTCACTATGGGATAGAATGAAGAATTTTTATGCAGACATTTTCTTCTGCTGAATTATTTTACTTATGAGATAATATCAAAAACATATATTATCCCTGAAATATATTCCCATATTGCTGTCCAAAAAGTATATATGAATTTGTGATAGCCCCAGTACACCTACTCCTCATTCAAGTATCTCATTATCTAACATTTTGTATTCACAACAATGCTAAAAAATCTACTATCCAGCTATTTTGCACATTAACAATGTATAACTGGCAGTAACAAATGCCCAAGTGTAGGTCAAAAGTAATACTGGATGGAAGGTTAAGGTTATGTGTCCACGCAGCTGGGCCATAATTCTCAGTGGTTTGGCAGTTATGTAATGATGTAACATGGGAGTTATGTAATGATGAAATGTGGTTGTTATATAATGATTTAATTTGACAATTATGTTATATATGTTGTTGTTATGTGCCATCGAGTTGGACCCGACTCATAGCGACCCCTCCTTGGGTTTCCGAAGCAGTATCACTAAGGAAGTAGATTGCCCCATCTTCCTTCTGGGGAGTGGATGATGGGTTGAACCGCCAGCCTTCTGGTTAGCAGTCAAGTATCTTAGGCTCTATGCTACCAGAGCTCCCATGTAATGACATAGTAATCCCTCCATTTTCTCATAATGTCAGTTTTCGCATAACAACCTAGTCTTTGGAATCTAACCATGTAAATAAGTGTAGAGTGAGTTCCAAAGACCAGGTCATTAAGTGAAAAAAACATTATGCTACACCTTTGAAACTGATACCTGAAAAGAACAAAGTCCTGAGAAGCAATTTGTCTTTTTTTGTGTGTAATTATTAGGATAGTTGTTTAAGAAGGATAAAGGAGAATGAAACCATGGTTGTCTGGAATTCAGACAGTGTTAGGATTCGCCTCTCCTTAGTGTTAAATAAACAAGATTCCACTGTCACACATGGCTCACAGAAGCCCTGGCTCTGGTTGCACTGTGAAGAGTAATTTTCTTTTCATTGGATGTTCTCGGTGTGTTGGTGGAACATTTGCTGAGAAAAGGAGAAGTGTAGGTTGGCTTTGTTATAAATTTAATTCATTTATAAATTATACTTCTTTTTGTTTATAAAGTGATTCTGTCAATCATTATTCAAGGTAAAAATGCAAGTTGATATAAGAATTTAATATTCTTATATATTAAATAGGTACTGGAAAAGTGAACATGGCATCATGATAATTACTGAAGGCATGTACATGCTCGATAGAGGGCTGTCTGTGAGTTTTCCTCCTCCATCAGTGTGAATCAGTATCACATTTGGGGAGAAAGGAATGCTGGATTGCTGGAGATTCTCATTAAGACTTGGCACTTTCTTGGAAAGAGTTGGAAGAAAAAGATAAAAGAATTATATTTGACCTCTTCCTTGGACACTCTCTCCAGCCTCCCCCAAGCCTATTATTTGCACCTATCTATTTTGCAGAGTGTTTATAACATATTATAACAAAACCAAGATGCTTTCACTGAAGTGTGATTTGTCATCTAGGCAAGACTCATTACCTTCACTTAATAGTGCAGATAAGCTGTGAGTAACAGCCAGAAATTGTATTGCTTATATATCAAAGGATAGTAGCTTCAAAGACACTTTTTTCTTCAAGGTCTTAACGTCAAAAATCTTGCTCAAATATACTGAAATAGCTATAAAAGTGTTCTTGTGCAACTTACTTTCCCCTAAGTTTTTTTCTTTCCACAGTTCTCACCTATGTCTTTGTTGAGAAATAGTAATTCACCTGTGGATATTGTCTAACCAAAGGAATCCATAACTTTTTCTTGGATCTAAATTCAAAGGGAATTTCTGTCTGCCTTTATTATAACAGTACCCTACTCAAAATTTTATATCTGACAACTCTCCACATGAAAGCCAAGAAAATGCTGAGAAGTCTATGTTAACTTCTAGAAAATGTAGCCACTAAGGAAATAGATAAAGAAAGTCAGCCTAAATGCATTATTTACTAAATATTTTAGCTATTAAATCAAGACAATTATAATGACTAAGACATACAAAGTAAATCATCTTCTTAGATAAATTAGCTTTAAAAACAGATATAGATATGTTACTGTGGAGATTCCAAGAGTGGCCAAGCAGCAAGTCCTCTGTTGAATGCATTAGCTTGACAAGTAAGTCTTCTGTTTTATCATTTGAATGATTTGGGTTAACAATATAATTCATTCTCCAAACCAGATACTTTTGAGAGTGACAAGGGAGCGCTAACAATATTGGGCACAAAGGTAGCTGGCATGAACTGGGACTGTTCTGTACAAATTGGAAAGTATAGTCAACCCACACATTAATGTATTTTCACAATGGCACAAGAAAACTCTTTAATAACCACAGCACATCATCAGTTACTGTATTCAAGGTGCTGGGCAAGGCATTGGGAAACACTGAAACAGATGGACAAGCTTGTCCTCTTCAAGATTACCTACATTACCCACACCAGTTGCCATCGACTCAACTCGACTCATGTTTGTCAGAGTAGAATTGTGCTCCACAGAGTTTTCAGTGACTGATTTTTTCAGAGGTAGATTGCCAAACCTTTCTTCTGAGGCACCTCTGTATGTATTTTAACCTCTAAGCTTTCAGTTAACAGCTTAGTGTTAACCATTCCCACCACTCAGGGACTCCTTACCTATATTACCAGGTGTGAAACAAAACATTTGCCCAGAATAGAGTGATGTGCAAATAGGTACCTCAATCAAACCGCTACTTCCATGCCCACTAAAAACAAAGAGGAAGAAAATTAAGTATAATCCTCAATGTACAGCACAAACTAACCAAATTATTGTTGTTGTTTGCTGTCGAGTCGGCCCCAACTCATAGCGACCCCTCCTTGGGTTTCCGAGGCAGTATCACTACGGAAATAGGATTGCCCAACCTTCCTTCCGAGGAGTGGCTGGTGGGTTTGAACCGCCAGCCTTCTGGTGAGCAGTCAAGTGCCTTAGCCACTAATTGTAGCAGAAGAAAAATCACACTAGGGAAAAGAGATCCCAAGAATTAAAAGTTTTGATCCCTGGTGTAATGCAGGTGATTCTCAACTGTCATCTGCAGGCATGTCATATAGAGCTGTAAAATGTTAAAATATTTCATAACACCAGTTACTTCATAATCTGCTAAACTGGTGACTACAAGAGAAATATGGGATATGCAAGTATACAATATCCCTTTCCATTTGAAGAATATGATGTTAAAGATTTCTAGAGTCTATGCTTCATTAAAATCATCTTGAAAGAATATAACTGACAAAACTATCTTGAAAAGAAAACAAAGTCAGAGTACCTCATACTTCCCAATTTTTTAAATTACTACAAAGCCCCAGGAATCAAAACAATTTGGCATTGGCATAAAGATACACCAATGGAACAGAACTGGTGGTCCAGAAATAATCCAGTACATCTCTTTCCACAGGATGCCAATAATAGTCTCTTCTTGAGTTGACACAAAAAGAATGATAATAGACCCCATACTTTACAGCATATATAAGAATTAATTCAAATCAACAACCTAAATGTAACTGCTAACAGTAAAAAACTTATAAAAGAAAACAAAGGATAAACGTTCATGACTTTGGCTTTGGTAATAGATTCTTAGATAAATCAACATAAGCACAAGAAAAAAAATAAATTGAATTCATCAAAAGCAAAAACTATTGTGCCTCAAAGGATTTACTGAGAAAGTGAAAAGACAATCTACAGTATGGCATAAAATATTTACAAACTATATATCTAATAAGGGTCATATGCAGACTATTTAAAGAACTCCTATAACTCAACAGCAAAAAGACAAACAACACAACTAACAAATGGGCCCAAAACACTCGTTGAAAGCAGGGACTCAAACCAATACTTATATATCAATATTCATTGCAACATTATTTACAATAGCCAAAAGGTGAAAACAGCCCAAGTGTCCATCAACAGAAAAATGGATAAACAAAATGTGGTGTACATCATACAATGGAGTATTATTCAGCCATTAAGAAAGATAAAGTTCTGATACATGCTACCATATAGATAAACATTGAAAACATTATGATAAATGAAATAAGCCAGACATAAAAAGACAAGTACTTGTTTATTCCACTTAAATGAAATATCTAGAATAGGTAAATTCATAAGACTGAAAGTAGATTAAAGGTTACCAGGAACTGGGATGTTTTGCTTAATGGGTACAGAGTTTCTGTTTGGCAAATAGGTAGAACAGAAACACTATAAATGTTATCAGGCCAATTAACTGGGAAGTCTGATGAAACCATGACCCTACACCTCCAAACCAAGAAACGAAAATTATTGTAATCTCTGTCAATAAATTGTACACCTGTAAAAAGTTGAATTGGGAAAAATTGTGCGATAGATATATTCGGGATAGTGAAAATTTTTGGAATGGAAGTTGTGATGTTTGCACAACATCGTAATTAATGTTACTTCATTATATACTAAAGAGCTCTGTTAGTGTACTGGTTAAAGCATTTGGCTGCTAAACAAAAGGTTGGCGGTTTGAACTCACCAGCTGCTTCATAAAGATTTAAAGCCACAGAAACTCTATGGAAATATTCTACTCTGTACTATAGAGTTGCTATGAGTCAGAATGAACTCAGTGGCAGGAGGTTTGGTTAAATTATACACTTAGAAATTATTAAAATGAAAAATTTTACATTACATATATTTTACCACGGTAAATATTAAAAATACATGTATAACTAAGTTTGTCAAAATTTTACATCTTACTACTCTTGTAAAGTTGAAATTGTGGAAATGTTTTACTCTTCAATTTTTTAATGTTAAGACAACATATACATCAATGCATGCACTGCCGTCAAGTTGGATCCAACTCATAGCGACCCCTACTTGGGTTTCCAAGGTGGTATCACTACAGAAATAGATTGCCCAACCTTCCTTCTGGGAAGTGGCTGGTTGGTTTGAACCACCATCCTTCTGGTTAGCAGTCAAATGCCTTAGGCACTGTGCCACCAAAGGTCCTACATATAGATTAGAACTTGTCAATTTATGTTCTGTATTATATTGCAAAATTCCTAATTGGATGTTGCTGACCCATGAAAGTTACTAATTGAACAGAAATGGCTGCTGACATAAAAATATCATTGCTTTGTACTCATTAAAATTTGCTATTTATTTTTACTTAATAAATTAGCTTATTAAAAACATTATTTTCAAAGTATATTATATACTCAGCTATGTATGGACATTGAAAGGTCAGCAGTATGGTTCCTCTGCCCAAAGAGGTATGAGAATGAGGAGAAGAACTGTATAGGGGTCAAACGGTACTGGGTTCAAATTCCACAATTGTGCAAAATCTATCTGGGTGGTCCTTCTATATCTCCATTTAGCTAACTGAAAAATCTGATGAAAATGGAAGTTCTGAAAGGAAGAAATCATTCTAGCAAGAGTAATAATTGGGGTAAACAAGAAATTAATTTAAAACATTGCCAAATATAGTGCCTAAGGCATTTGACTGCTAAACAGAAGGCTGGTGGTTCAAACCCACCAGCCACTCCTTGGAACGAAGGTTTTAGACAATCTGCTTCCGTACGGAAACCCAAGAAGGGGTCTCTATGAGTCAAATATGACTCAACAGCAGTGGGTTGAGTTGAAATAGTGAATTTGTCTGACATTTCATTGTAATGTTGTGGCTTGCATGTTGCTGTGATGCTGGAATCTATACCAGTAGGATCACCCAGGCTGGACAGGTTTCAGTGGAGCTTCCAGATGAAGGCAGATTAGGAAAAAGGAAGAGGCAGTCCAATTCTGAAAAAATTAGCCATTGAAAACCTTATAAATAACAATGAAACATTACTGATATAATGCCAGAAGATAAGCTCCTTAGGTTGGAAGTTACTCAAAATATACTGGGAAAGAGCTGCCCCCTGAATGTAGAGTCAAACTTAATAACACTCATAGAGTAAAGCTTACAGGGCCTTCATTTGCTGATATAGCACAACTCAAAATGAGAAGAAACACATACAAACATCCATTAATAATCAGAATGTGGAATGAATCTAGGAAAACTGAAAGTTGTCAAAAATGAAATGGAATGCATAAAGATCAATATCTTAGGCATTACTGAGTGGAATTGGACCAGTGTCTACCATTTTGAATCAGACAAACATATGGTCTACTATGCCAGGGATGACAAATTGAAGAGGAATGACATCACATTCATCATCAAAAAAAACACTTGACATTCTATCCTGAAGTACAGTGTTGTCAATGATAGGGTAATAGCCATTCACCTACAAGTAAGACCAGTTAATACTACTGTTATTCAAATTTAGGCACCAAGCACTAAGGCTAATGATGAAGAAATTAAGATTTTTACCAACTACTGCAGTCTAAAATTGACCAAATGTGCAATCAAGATGCATTGATAATTACTGATGATTGGAATGCAAAACTTGGAAACGAGGAAGGATTCATAGTTGGAAAATATAGCTATGGTGATAGATGTGACACTGGAGGTAGCATGATAAAAGTTGGCAAGCCCAATGACTTAGTCATTGCAAATACCTTTTTTCAATAACATAAATGTCAACTATATATGTGCACCTCACCAGATGTGATACACAGGAATCAAATCTACTACCTCTGTGGAAAGAGATGATATAGAAGCTGAACATCATCAGCTAGAATAAGGCCAGAAGCCAACTGTGGAACAGACCATCAGTTGCTCATATACAAGCTTAACTTGAAGCTGAAGAAATTTAAAACAAGTCCATGAAAGCCAAAATATAACTTTGAGTGTATCCTACCTGAATTTAGAGACCATCTGAAGAATACATTTGATTCATTGAACACCAATGATTGAAGACCAGACAAGTTATACATAAAAGAACATCATACATGAAAAAGGCAAAAGATAATTAGAAAGACAGGAAAGAAAGAAAAGACTAAAATGGATGTCAGAAGAGACTCTGATATTTGCCCTTCAGTGGAGAGTAGCAAAAATGAATGCAAGAAATGATGAAATAAAAAAGAGGAACAGAAGATTTCAAAGCTCAAGAAGACAAAGTAAACTATTCTAATGAAATGTGAAAGACCTGGAGTTAGAAAATCAAAAGAGAAGAATGTGCTCAGCATTTCTGAAGCTGAAAGGACTGAAGAAACAAGTCAAGCCTTGAGTTGAAATATTGAGGATTATGACGGCAAAGTGATCAACCAATGGTATTGAAGGAAGAAGTCCAAGCTGCAACGAAGGAACTGAAGAAAAACAAGGCCCCAGGAATTGACAGAATACCCACTGAGCTGTTTCATCAAATGGGTGCAGTGCTGGAAATGCTCACTCATTTATGACAAGAAAAATGAAAGAGAGCTACCAGGTCATCTTGCTGGAAGAGATTATTTGTGCCCATTCCAGAGAAAGGTGATCAGAAAAAATGTGGAATTTATCAAACAGTATCATTAATATAACGCAGAAGTAAAATGTTGCTGAAGGTAAATTTAAAAAAAAATAATAATAAAAAATGGTTACAGAAGTACAACAGGGAACAGCCAGAAATTCAAGCCAGATTAGAAGATGCTTTGGAACAAATATCATTACTGATGTCAGAGGGATCTTGGCTGAAAGCAAAGACCAAAAAGATACTTTATTGGCCATGCAGAGGCATCAGACAGTGTGGATAATAACAAATTATGGATAGCATTGCAAGGAATGGGAATTCTGGAACACTGAATTTTGCTCATGAGGAACCTATACACAGACCAAGAGGCTGTCATTTGAACAGAACAAAGAGATGCTACATAGTTTAAAATAAGGAAAAGTGTGCATCAGGGCTGTATCTTTTCACCATACTCATTTAGTCTGTATTCTAAGCAAGTAATCAGAGAAGCTGGATTATATGAAAAGGATGTGCCATCAGGATTGGAGGAATATCATTAACAACTTGAAAAATGCAGATGACACAATCATGCTTGCTGAAAGTGAAGATTACTTGAAGCACTTATTGATGAAGATCAAAGACTAAAGCTTTCTGTATGGATTATACTGAACAACATAAAGAAAACAAAAATCCTGACAACTGGGCCAACAGGCATCATGATAAATGAAGAAAGGATAGAAATTGTCAAGGATTTCATCTTAACTGGATACACAATAAATGCCAATGAAAAAGGCAGTCAAGAAATAAAGATATATTACATTGAGCAAATTTGCTGCAAAAGACCTCTTTAAAGTGTTAAAGAGAAAAGATGTAACTTTGAAGACTAAGGTGCAACTGATGCAAGCCATGTTATTTTTAACAGCCTCATATGCATGTGAAACCTGAACAATGAATAAGGAAAACCTCAGAAGAAGTGATGCATTTGAATTGTGTCATTGGCAAAGAATATTGAATGTCCCATGGACTGCCAGAAGAACATCTTGGAAGAAGTATAGAAAAATGACGAGACTTCATCAAGCAAATGGCAATCATAAAAGAGCAGGAGCGGCAATATTAATTTCTAATCAAATTTACTTTAAGGCAAAAACCACCATACAAGACAAGGAAGGACATTATATAATGATTAAAGGATCAATTGAACAGGAAGATTTAACCCTAATAAATGTATATGGACCCAATTAAAGAGCCCCAAAATACATAAATCAGACTTTAAAAGAGTTAAAAAGACAAAGAGATGACTTAACAGTCATAGTAGGACACTTTGGTACACCACTTTTAGTGAAAGATAGAACAACTGGAAAGAAACTCAACAAAGATGCAGAAGAGCTAAATAATACAATCCACCAACTTGACCTTATAGATATCTACAGAGCACTTCACCCAACAACAGCACAATATACATTATTTTCCAGTGCACATGGAACATTCTCCATGATAGACCATATGTTAGGCCATAAAGCAAGCTTTGTTGTTGTTGTTGTTGTTATAAGCTTTAATAAATTTAAAAATATTCAAATACCAAAAACTTTCTTCTCAGATCATAATGCTATCAAATTAGAAATCAACAATAATAAGATCAATGGAAAACGAGTAAACACATGGAAACTGAACAACACCCTCCATATGAAAGACTGGGTAAGAGAAGAAATAAAAAAATGAAGTTCAAAATTTCCTTTAATCAAACAAAAATGAAAACACAACATACCAAAATCTTTGAAACACAGAGAAAGCAGTGATCAGAGGTCAATTTATAGCAATAAATGGACACATCAAAAAAGAAGAGCCAAATCAACACTTTAAACCAACATCTCAAACAATTAGAAAAAGAACAGCAAGAGAAGCCTACAGTCACTCAAAGAAGGGAAATAATAAAGATTTGAGCAGAAATCAATGAAATAGGAAAACAATATAAAAATAAACAAGACAAGAGGTTAGTTTTTTGAAAAGATTAATAAAATTGACAAACCACTAGCAAATTTAACAAAGGAAAAGAAGGGAGTACAAATAAAATTAATAAAAACTAAATGGGTGAGATCACAACATAACCAACTGAAATAAAAATGATAATATCAGGATACTATGAAGAACTGTACTCCAACAAATTAGAAAATCTGGAAGGAATGGACAGATTTCTAGAAACATACAACTTACCTAAACTAACACAAACTGATGGAGAAAAGTTGAACAGATCCATCAAAGAAGAAGAAATTGTACAGGTCATAAAAAAAAATACTAACAGAAACAGTCCTGCCTCAGACAGTTTCACCTTAGAATTCTACCAAACATTCAAAGAAGAACTGACACAAATCCTATTCAAACTATTCCAAAACATAGAAAAGAATGGAATCCTCCCTAATTCATTTTATGAAGCAAGCATAACCTTGATACCAAAACCAGGCAAAGACATTACTCAAAAGGAAAACTGTAGACCAATATCCATCATGAATATAGATGCAAAAATCTTCAACAAAATCCTAGGCAATACACTCCAACAATATATCAAGAAAATCATTCATTATGGCCAAGTGGGGTTCATATCAGGTATGCAAATATGGTTCAACATAAAAAAAAAAAAACAACATCATCCACCACATAAATCATACAAAGGAGAAGAACCACATGATCATATCAATTGATGCAGACAAGGCATTTGATAAAACCTAACACCCATTCCTGCTCAAAACTCTCAGCAAAATAGGAATAGAAGGAACATTCCTCAACATAATAAAAGGCATCTATGTAAAATCAACAGCCAAAATTATTCTCAATGGAGAGAGACTGAAACCTTGCAAACAGGAACCAAACAAGGATGCCCTCTATCAACACTTCTATTCAACATTGCACTGGAAGTAATAGGCAAGACAATAAGGCAAGAAAAGGGAAGCAAAGGTATCCAAATTGGTAAGGAAGAAGTCAAACTATCTCTATTTGCTGATGATATTATCCTATACCTAGAAAACCCAAGAGACTCAGTCAAAAATCTACTGGAGCTAATTGAGAGATTTAGCATAATAGCTGGATACAAGATCAACATCCAAAACTCAGAGGATTTCTCTACACCAGCAAAGAGATTGCTGAAAAAGAAATAAGGAAATCAATACCATTTACAATAGCTATGAAAAAATAAAATACTTGAAAATAAATCTTACCAGGGACACAAAAAACCTATACAAAGAAAACTATAAAAAACTACCTCAAGAAACCATAAGAGATCTACATAAATGGAAGAATATACCATGCTCATGGATAGGAAGATTGAACATTGTGAAAATTTCAATTATACCCAAAGCAATCTATACATTCAATGCAATCCCAATCCAGATCACATTGACATTTTCTAAGGATATGGAAAAACCAATTATTAACTTTATACAGAAAGAAAAGAGAGCAGAGTTCCGGCAAGATGGAGGACTAGGCAGAAAAACTGCACAGACCCTCTTCAACAAAGAAAAGGGAAACCAATTAACACAGACACAGAAGATAATCTTGGACCCTTAAGCCTTGAAG
>NW_006921925.1:2433852-2435308 GCF_000298275.1 Orycteropus afer afer | reverse complement strand
AACCATGCAAGCGAGAAGGCAATGGGATGGTATATATAAAACCCTGAAAGAGAAAAATTTTCAACCAAGAATTATATATCCAGCAAAATTGTCCCTCAAATAGGATGGTGAAATTAGATTTCCAGATAAGCAGAAACTAAGGGAATTTGCTAAAACCAGACCAACCTTACAAGAGATACTAAAGCGAGTCCTTTGAACAGAGAACCAAAAATAGCAAATAAAAACCGACCATTAATACACTAGATGATATAACCCAGAAACCACAGCTATGGACATATCCAAAGTAAAATGAGCTTATAAGATTGTAAACAGGGAACCAGACACATCAATTGGCAAGTGAGGACAACTACAAACAAAAAAGAGGGAAACGACTTGTAGTCACAGAACTTCTAAATGGTGAGGAACTTAAGAGAGTTGCGAGATAGAATGGACTGTTGTAACAAGTTCTGTACCTCACACCATACACAAAAACAAACTCCAGATGGATCAAAAATATTAAATATGAAACCTAAAACTGTACAATTCCTCAAAGTAAATGTAGGGGCAAATTTAAGGGCCCTAATATATGGCATAAATAGACTATACAATAGCCAAAAGATGGAAACAACCTAGGTGTCCATCAACTGAGGAATGGATAACCAAACTATATATAGTACATACACACAATGGAATACTATGCAATGCTAAAGAATAATGTAGAATCCTCAAAACACCGCATAATGTGGATGACCTTGGAGGACATTGTGCTGAGGGAAATAAGTCAATCACAAAAGGGCAAATACTGTATTAGTCCATTCATGTAAAAGTTAAAGAAAGGTTCACCTATAGAAGAAAATTTTCTTTGTTGGTTACCAGGGGTGGGAGGGGATGGGAGGGAATGAGGTTAGATAGATAGAGATGAGTATTGATTTGGGTGAAGAATAGGGCAATGTACCAAATGTGAGAGACCAATATGGCAGCATTGAAGATGAGAAAGACATAGAGAGGTACATGGGAGGTACAGACAACAAATATGAACCCTTTTGTATGTACAGTACTGTGTTGTCAGTGAAGGCAAGCATGGGTACATGGGTGGATAGATGGGTGGACGGGCTGAACTATTAAGTATGTCTATGAAATGGGGAGTGTATCCAAGAACATACATAAGGTTGTCAGAAAATGGTCCTATAAGTTTATATGAATGATCAGAATTCCCAGGTGTATAGTAGAGTTGACAAGGGGAAGGTTGTGGTCACTGCTTGGTCACAGAGGGACTGAGTCCTTGAACCTGCAGGCTTGGAACCATAGTCGCAGGGGACATCAAGCTCAATTGGCAAAACATACTATATAAAATATTGTTCCACGTCCTACTTTGGCGAGTAGCGACTGGGATCTTAAAAGCTAGCAAGCTGTCATCTAGATGCAACGTTGGGTCTCTCCTCGTCCAGAGCAAAGAAGAATGAAGAAAACCAAAATT
>NW_006921925.1:2420652-2433429 GCF_000298275.1 Orycteropus afer afer | reverse complement strand
GGGACAGGAGTCCATGGAGGGATAGACACTGGGAAGAGGTAACTATGGGGAGGAAGTGGGAGGGGAGCTGTTGCATTGTGGTAAACTGTGGTCAATGTTATGAGATAAGGTATATGTGAACTGCTGTATGGAAAGTGAATTTGCTCTGTAAATCTTCACCCAAATCACAATAATAAATAAATAAATAAATAATATGTAAAAAAGAAAAAAAAAAAAAGAAAGAGAGCTTGGAGAAGCAAAGCACTGTTGACGAAGAAGAACAAACTAGGCAGTCTCACACAGTCAGATCTCAAAACCTTTTATACAGCCACAGTAGTCAAAACTACCTGGTACTGGTACAATGGTAGACACATAGACCGATGGAATAGAACTGAGAACCCAGAAATAGATCCATCGACATACAATTAGCTGATCTTTGACAAAGGGCCTAAATCCATTAAATGGGGAAGAGAATGTTTGTTTAATAAATGGTTCTGGCAAAACTGGAGATCCATTTGCAGAAAAATGAAACAAGATCTGTGCCTCATACCATACATAAAAACTAACTCCAGATGGATCAAAGACTTAAATGTGAAAACTCAAACTATAAAGTTCCTCAAGGACAAAGTAGGGGCAAATTTAGGGGCCCTAATATATGCCATAAATAGACTATCAAGCATAACCCAAAATGCACAAACAGCAGAAGAGAAGCTAGATGAATGGGACCTTCTCAAAATTAAATTTTCATGTGCTTCCATTCACTTCTCCAAAAGAGTCAAAAGAGAACCTACAGATTGAGATAAAATATTTGTCAATATCAATTGACATATCAATGACAAAGGTCTTATCTCTAGAATTTATCGAATATTCCAACACCTCAATAACAAAAAGAAAAATAATCCAATTAAAAATGGGCAGAAGACATAAATAGACACTTCACCAAAGAGAGTATTCAGGCATCCAACAAACATATGAAGAAATGCTCATGATCATTTGCCATTGTTATGTGCGGCTGAGTCAGACCTGACTCATAGTGACCCCTCTTTTGGATTCCTAGATGGTAGAAGTAGATTGCCTAATCTTCCTTCCGAGGAGTGGGTGATGGGTTTGAACTGCCAGCCTTCTAGTTAGGCACTGCACTACCACAGCTCCTTCATTGTTTTTGTTCATTAGCCATTAAAGATATGCAAATCAAAACAACAATGAGATACCATCTTTCCCCAGCCCTAGTAGCAAAGTTCAACAAGACAGAAAATAACAAATGCTGGTGAGGATGTGGAGAGATTGGGACCCTCATACACTGGTAGTGGGACTGTTAAATGGTACAACCACTGTGGAAAGCAGTATGGCAATTCCTTAAAAAGTTGGAATCGGAAACACCATTTGACTCAGCCTTCCGATTACTAGGTATATATCCTAAAGAAGTAAGAGCCATGACAAGAACAGACATATACACACCCATATTCATTGCAGCACTATTTACAATAGCAAAAAGATGGAAAAAACCTAGGTGTCCATCAACTGAGGAATGGATAACCAAACTATGGTTCATACACAAAACAGAATACTATGCAACTCTAAAGAATAACACAGAATCTTCAAAATCCTGCTTAATGTATGAATTTGGAGGACATTATGCTGAGTGAAATAAGTCAATCACAGGAAAAATATTGAATTAGTCCATTATTATAAAAGTTAAGGAAAGGTTTAGATATGGAAGGAAATTTTCTTGTTGGTTATCAGGGGTGGAAGGGGAGGGTAAGGAACACTGTTAGATAGGTAGAGATAAGTACTGATTTGAGTGAAGTGAAAGGAAATGTACCAAATATGAGTGATCAGCATGGTGGGCATTGAGGAAGAGGAAGACAGAGAGAGGTACATGGGAGGTACAGACAACAAAGATGAACCCATTTGCACATATAGTACTGTGTTGTCAGTGAAGGAAAACATGGGTATACAGTTGGATAAATGAGTGGACAGGCTAAACTATTAGATATGTCTTTGAAGCAGGGAGTGTACCCAAGACCATGTATAGGGTTGGCAGACAATGGTTCTACAAGTGTATTTGTATGTTCTGTAAGAATTTTCAGGTGTATGGTAGAGCTGACAAGGGACAAGTTTGTAGTCACTTCTTGGTCACAGCCAGCTACCCAGAAGGAGTGAGTAGTTGAACCATTGGGCTTGGGACCATAGTCAGAGGGGACATCAAGCTCAATTGGCATAACATACTACACAAAACATTGTTCTACCTCCCACTTTGGCAAGTAGTGACTGGGATCTTAAAAGCTTGCAAGCAGGCATCTAGATGCAATGATGGGTCTCTCCTCCTCCAGAGCAAAGAAGAATAAAGAAAACCAGAGATTCATGGAAATAATTAGTCCTAGTGAGTGGTACACCATGCAATCTGTAGCCTATATGACTGTGAGACCAGAAAACTAGATGGTGCCCGGCTACCACTGTCAACCACTTGGAGGGGGATCTATGTAGGAGATCCTGGATAGAGAGGGAGAACAATGTGGAACAAAACTCAAAATCATTTGGAGAAAAAAAAAGGGGGGGGGGAGACCAGTTTTGCTGGTCTGATAGAGCCTGGTGAACGACTGAGACTATGGGCCTAGCTGCCCTTCAGGTCTGGAATTGAACCCGCTCCTGTGGCTTCCAGCCAAACAAAAGACAGGCATATGAGTTGAATATTTACCTGAGGTAGATACACTCCTTGGAGAGTGCAATCATGGGAGAAAGAAAAGCTGTTTATGTACAGGGAGACAGCTCAGGGGGCAGTAGTGCATGGAGGGATGGACACAGGGAAGAGGTAACTATCAAGAGCAAGTGGGATGGGAGTTGTTGTATTGGGGTAAATTGTAGTTAATGTCATGAGACAAAGTATATGTTAACTGCTGTATGGAAGATGAATTTGCTCTGTAAGCTTTCACCCAAATCACAATTTAAAAAAAAAAAAAAAAAATGGCCACACTTCATCTCTCATATTTTGGTCATGTTGTCAGAGGGACTAGTCCCTGGAGAAGGATGCTTGGTACAGTAGAGGGTCAGTGGATGCTTGGTACAGTAGAGACACTCAATGGAACAGTGGTGGCGACTCTGGGTTCAAGCATGGCAATGATTTTGAGGATTGAGCAGGACCAGGCAGAGTTTCATTCTGCTGTACATAGGGTCACTATGGGTCTAAACTGCCTGGACAGCACCTAACAAGAACAAAACAGTGTATCTTTCAAGAACACTATCAAATATGGTTTTAGGAGTCTTCCACAAAGCTTAGGGTCCTAGAAGTTCAAACTGTTTTGGTAAATATTTAGAACATTTATGATGTTATCAGGATATTGTTTTAATAACTGACAGTGGGTTAATAATTATTGAGGAGCATCATTAAAGGATTTTTGACAATGACAATAAGAAGCAAATTTCATCATGGAATTTTTTAGTTCTTTGAATGATAGCACATGAGAGGGAGAAAAGAACTTTAAGCTTGCTGCTACAGTCAGTAAGTTAGGAGGAAGGTCTCAGAAGTCAAGACTAGAGTGTGGTTGATGGGCTAATTTGTTGTTATTGTTGTTATGTGCTGTCGAGTCAGACTCGACTCATAGTGACCCCTCCTTGGGTTTCCGAGGCAGTATCGCTACAGAAGTAGATTGCCCCATCTTCCTTCCGAGGAGTGGCTGGTGGGTTTGAACCGCCAGCCTTCTGGTTAGCAGTCAAGTAACTTAGGCACTATGCTACCAGAGCTAATAGGTGGCATTTAATTCAAAGAAGGAAAATTTTCCAAGTTATGGGAGTAGAACCACCAACTCCTAAGGGTCACTGAGGAGTAATGAGTAGGCTTGTACCTCCTCCTCACTGTGTGAGAAGTGGATAGGAAGAACAGAACAACCTCTGATATATAGAGAGGAAGTTGGGGGCAATACAACCAAATAACTCACTCAGGTGCTAACCTTATGCTTGATGGTTTAAATGTGGGAGGTGCTTTGGAAGCAAGACTTGTTGATCTATTACTGAAAAGTCAACTATCAAAAACCCTGTGGAACACAGTTCTCCTCTGACACATGTAGGCTAGCTATGAGTCAGAATCAACAAGATGGCAATTGGTGAAAAAGTAGAAATTCTTTTCTGGTGATTGACAAAGTCAATGAAAGGAAATAACTGAAAGGACATAGAAAAGATCAATTACATAGAGGTGTTTACCTGTATTAGAGAATAAGAAAGAGATGTGGTGGTGCAGTGGTTAAAATGCACAAAAGAGCACCAGTTTGAACCCACCACCTGCTTCATGGGAGAAGGATGTAGCAGTCTGCTTACGTAAAGATTTACAGCCTTGGAGACCCTATGGGGCAATTCTATTCTGTCCTACAGAATTAGTTGTAATAAACTTGACGGTGATAGGATGAGGGGGTAAAAAAAAACACAGTCATGTTCCTAAAGTAATATTTACCCTTCCTATCTACACTGAATGCACATTTCCTGTTCTATTCTTTTAGTTAAAATGTTGATTGAAACCTCCCTGCTTAAGTTATTTCACAAACCACTAGTATAATGTGTTAGAAAAGCATTACAGGATTTCTTTTGTAGTAATAATAGTTTTCAAGAATCTTGAATTCATATACATTTTGAACAAGTGGTATGATGTTTGAAATAGAGGAATTACAATATTAATTCAAATTCCTTTCCATTATTTTTTTAATTGTTAAAAAAATCACAGGACAAAGTACCTCTGATATTTATTTTATGGAAACATAAGCTGTCTAGATTAGATGAATTGTCTTTCATTCCTAGTTGAGGATAAAAATTAATTTTCTAGTCTCCAGGCAGAAAAAGTAGCTCACCTAAACAAACACAGGAACCCCAGTAACATGGTTAGATAAGTTAATGCAACAGAAGCAAGCATTTCCATTATAAAGTTGATTCTGTTATGATTACTTCATTATGTTCTTCTAAAAAGCCATTTTCAAGTGGACAAAGCAAATAAAGTGAACCAGACCAAAGAGCTTATGTTTTGTAAGAAAGTAGCTTGTGTCAACTTATCTCATTTTCTTCAATAATCACATATGTTGACTAAGCTTTATAAGCTCCAAATATATTTTTAGGCCTGGCAGGAGTCATGGGGAAATATGAGAAAGAAGAGGTTCTGCTAAATCTTCAGGAAGAAATGTATTTATTTTTTAGCTATGAAATATTTAATATATAACCAGATAAAGATTGTTCCTTAACTCCAGAGCCTGGTGATTAAATACTGTTTGTGCATAATTTATAGCAGCAGTTCTCACATTTTTTGGACCTAGAACGGCTTTTCAGCATAACTTATTATTGAGGATCTCAAAGAACTTTGGTTTAGGTTATGTCTATTGATAAACACCATAATTAAAATTGACAAATTTTTAAAATAATAATTTATAATTCATTTAAGTATACCAAAAACAAGCCCCTAACATACTGACATATTAATGCATATTAACTATGATTCTAAAGATTTTTAACAAAAATCTTCATGAGAAGAGTTACATTGCAGTGTATATTTAGAAATCTCTTTAACATTTGGGTAATGGAAGACAGCTGGCTTCTCATATCTGATTCTGCATCCAATCTGTGGTGCTATGTCATTTGTCATTGTTATTGGGTTAGCTGTGATCAAGTCAGACCCCATCTCATGGTGATGGCATGAAGACTGGAACAAAAGGCTGAACAATTCCACACCATCCCCTTGGTAGGTTACAGATCAAATTGTTGTAATCTTAGGGTTTTCACTGGCTGATTTTCAGAAGTTGATCACCAGGCCTTTCTTCCCAGTCTGCCTTAGTCTGGAAGCTCCACTGCAACCTGTTCAGCATCATAGCAACACGTAAGCCTCCACTGACAGATGGGTGGTGCCTGCACTTGAGCAGTCCAATCCAGGCCTCCCACATGGAAGCCGAGAGTTCAGCCACTGAACCACCATCAGTGTTCCCAGATATGTCATTAGGGTAAAGTATATTAAGAAAACCCAGCCTTACTTTTATGAGAAATTCTATTTTAACTTCATACTATATCAAATTATTTGAAATTGAGACTTTCCCTTACACATTAGATGTGTTAGTTATTTCAACTTATAAACAGTCCTCACATCCCAATTATAAAGGTGCTCCTTATTTTAGAAATTATGTGATTAAATTTAAATAAGTAGAGACCTATGTGAGCAATATACACATACAGTAATGCCTGCATTTGAAGATATCGTTCATGAAAGGAAGAAATTACCTGTTGTCTTTGCTGATTTTCTCTGATAGCATTTGTGAAAAGGACAACCACTCCTTTTGTCATTCATTTTTAGTTTTCATTCTTAAAACAGAAAAAAAGAATCTATTTATCAAAATAGTAATTACTTGTCATCACAGCAGGAAATTATAGCAAGATTTTTTAGAATGCTTACTCAAGAACTATATGTTGTTGTTGTTGCTGTTGTTGTTGTTATGTGCTGTCAAGTCAGACCCAACTCATAGCGACCCCTCCTTGGGTTTCCAAGGCAGTATCATTACAGAAGTAGATTGCCCAATCTTCCTTCTGAGGAGTGGCTGGTAGGTTTGAACTGCCAGCTGTCTGGTTAGCAGTCAAGTGCCTTAAATTGTTATGAAACAACTTAAAATTGGATAATGAAGAGTCTTAAAATGAACTGTGTTAGTCAGGAGTAACCAGTTGCCAGCGAGTAATGCCTAACCCAGAGTAGAATGATGCTCCATAGGGCTTTGAATGGCTGAGCACCAAGCCTTTGTTCCCAGGCACCTCTGAGTAGACTCAAACCCCTAACCTTTCATTTAGCAGCCAAATTAGTTAACCATTTATACCAATCAGGGACTCCTAGTCAGAGTTTCAAACTAAAACCCAAAACAATTGCCATTAAATTGATTCTGACTCATGGTGATCCAATTCTGACTCATGGTGATTCCATATGTTTGAATGTTTTCATGGCTGTGACCTTTTGGAAGTAGATCATTGGTCTTTCTTCCAAGGTACCTCTAGGTAGATGTGAACTTCCACCTGTATGTTAGCCCCTGAACACATTAATGTTGGCATCACCCAGGGATTCCTTCCTAGTCACAGTAAAATAGCCTCAGAAGCTGTGGTTCTGTTATCTGGAATGCTTATCCAGGTGGTAAGAATGTAAGGAGATGGGCAATGGGGTGGGGGTGGGGGTGGGGGTTCCCATTAAATAACACCTACTGCTTCTCCCTCCCTCTCTGAAGAGATGTCTCCCCCTCATTTCCAGAGGAGTGGTATTTAGTTCATCGACCCTCTGCAGTCACAGAAGTAGAGTTGGTGTGAAAACTAGAGTCCTTATCTCTCCAGGGAACAGAGAGGGACAATGGAGGGGGCATGACCTGGGAGGCAAGGGTCCAGAGTGCAGCTTCCTTGGGCTGTATTAAATGACTGCAGTGTGTCCTGACTGGCTCAGCCACAAGTCCTCACTGCAAGACTGGACTGCACAATTTATTCAGTCAAACTTGCTTTGCCTCAAAGGTTCTCTTAATTATACAAGATATCTAAAACCTTGAAGGATAATTTTTAACTAGGGAGTAACTTATTTGTAAGGATGATTATAACAAGTGGTTTCAACTGGCCAATGTTCTGTGGTCTTAGGGAACAATAAAATTGTTTCAAGGGGAAAAAAAATGAGACTCAAAGCAAAAGGTCCAAAACTGAGGTTGAGAGACTGATGGAGAAAATTTGTTTAGAAATGCCATGGGTATATTAACTGGTATATCATCAAAACTACTCTCTATAGCCAGGGATTGGGCACTGTTTTAGAAAAAGTGGGAAAAAAGTACTCTTTTTTTTTTTTTCAACTATAAGGTTTTTATCTTCTTCAAAATAAGAAAATTTATTGCTGGTTTACAATGAAATGCATTCATTGTTTACCAGCTCTTCCCAAAATGTCTATTTAAAGATAGTGTGTTCTATCTCTCCATTGATAGGCATGCAATATAATATTATATATAGCCAGACTGCTTTTAAACTTATGGAAGAAGTTGACCCATAGATGCACAGTTAAACTTCAACCACTGGGAAGACACAGCAAAGAATAAGGGTATATCCCTAACTTAAATAATAATGAAAAATCATCTCATGTAAAGAAATTTATATCGATGCTAAAAACTAGCACATATCCCTTTGATGGAAATTCCATTAACCACTATAGTGTTATGCAAAAACGATATGTGGACATCATCATCTGCCCTCCTCTAACTTTTTGAGAGAGGAGACAGAATCACCATCAGCCTCATCAGCCCAAGGCTGATTCCTATGAGGTAGACATCAGACATGCCTCTGCCCTCTAACCTTTCTACAACCCCTGTCACCAATGTTTGCACCAATGGCACTCTCTACTTCTAAGCTGGGTTTCATTATTCACAGAAGTGGCCACACAGGACTCACAGACAATACTCATGATTATGGGGCTTATTAAGGAAGTAACAAGTTACAAGTCAGGTTCTAGAATGGTCAGGATAGCCTCCCCTCAGCTGTGTCCCCAGGTAGGTCTCTTTCTCTGGCCCTCCACCCCCTATGTTGTCCTCTACCTTGTCCACGCAAGTGTTACAAAGCTCTTTTAACTCTGCTGATAGGTGTCCATTGTCCAGAGAGGCACCCCACTCTGCCAGCGAACCTCTTATCCCAAGCTATTCAGCTTCCTAGCGCCATGGGCCAGGAAGCCCACTGCTCTGTCTCATTGCCAGTCTCTTGGTTCTGCTGCCTTTCCTGCCACCATTTCTCTGCCACTGTTTCTCACCACCTCTAATCACCTCGGCAAAATATTACAGTTCTCTCTTTCTTGGATTGAGGAAGTTCAGCACAGGGATCTTGGATCCAAAGAAACTGCTCCACTCCTGGCTCTTCTTTCTCGATGGTCTGGGGTGGCTCATTTTAAACCTAGTGGAGTGTCAAAACTGACATTCCCACATTAGGACTCCATACACCTTATTTGCATAGTCCCACCCCCACAAGGATGCTATGTATCATATTTTCATTAGTAACAAGCTACCCAGTCCCCTTGGGCCACAAGCACTTCACACTTGTGAAGTTCCACTCAGACATCGGTGTGGCCACAAGGACCATGGCTAGGAGGCTAGATTTAGTGACTCACTGCATTGCATGTTAGCTTTTAGAAGAACATCTACAGACATATAATCCACATATGAACTATTCTTGTTCCTAGTTCCTTAATTCTTTTTAATTTCTATTTTCATTTTATGAATTACTTCTGCTTTGCTTTGGGCTCTGCATTTGCTAATCTCTCTGGCTCAAATGTCCTCACTCCCTTTCTCTATTCAAACAAACTCCTAGTTGTCCTTTATGAGTCAGGTTCAGCATGATCCCATCTTGGAAACAATATTGATTAATTTGAAACAAATTTTTGTGTTCCTGTACCACAAGAACCCCATGTGTATGCATTTCCTTGTTGAGTATTGCAAGAGTTGGTGTTTCTGCCAGTCTTCCTTAGAGGACTGTGTCCCCTTCATCATTGTGTCATCCATCCCCAATACAGTCCTTTGCACATAGTACATTTTCAATACTTGTTGAACAAATAAATAAAATAATAAATGGATTTTGCTTTTGAACAATGAGGAATTCAAAAAGATCTCTAAATAGGTGGGTTTTTTTGTTTGTTTGTTTTTGTTTTTAATACTAGATGAATAGAATCCCATGGGAAATAACTTTTTTTTTTATAAACAGTATCCAAGTAAAATTTGAAAGAAAGAATAAAACAATATCTTGTCTTGAATATTATATATTAAAACAGAAGTTATTTCCCACAATATTCCATTACTCTAGTGTTAAAAACAAACAAAAATGTATGACCTTGAGTATATCCCACCTGAATTTAGAAACTATCTCAAAAATAGATTTGACGCACTGAACACTAATAACAAAAGACCAGATGAATTGTGAGATGACATAAAGGACATCACATATGAAGAAAACAAAAGATCATTAAAAGTATAGAAGAGAAATAAAAGACCAAAATGGATATCAGAACAGACTCTGAAACTTGCTCTTGAATGTAGAGTAACCTAAAGTGAGTGGAAGAATTGATGAAGCAAATGACCTGAATAGGAGATTTCAGAGGGAAGTTGTGATAGTTAAGGTTGTGAGAAAACTTGGCTGGGCCATGATTCTCAGTGGCAAATTATGATTAGTCATTCCCCACAATAAGATCTTGATATAATGTAATCATCTCCACGATGAAATATGCAGTGAGCAGTCATTCAGTTGAAAGGGAGTTTCTCCAGGAGAGTGGCCTGCTTTCAATGTATATAGATGTCCTGGAAAAGATCCAGGGCTTTTTGTTTGATCTGAATCTTGCATCTGGCTCACCATCTGGCTTCCACTTCTTGACCAGTAGCCTGCTGTATTGCCTGCTGATCTTGGGATTATTGTTTTCTCAGTCTGTGACCCAACAGCCTACAATTTTACCTGAAAATCTTGGATTTGTCAGCCTCCAAAGGCAGCAGCCTACTGTATTGCCTGTCAATCTTGAGTTCTCCAACGCCTGCAGCTACTTGAGTTAGGAGAAGTCTCCAGTTTGATGTATTACCCATAGACTTGGGACTTACTAGCCTCTACAACTATGTGAACCATTTCCTTGAGGTAAATTTCTCTCTTTCTCACTCTCTCTGTTTATATAAACTTCATTATTTTTCTTCTCTAGAGAACACAGCCTATGTCAGCAGCTCAAGAAGACAAAGTAAAGTATTATAATGAAATGGGCAAAAACCTAGAGTTAGAAAACCAAAAGGTAAAAAGACACCCAGTGTCTCTCAAGCTGAAAGAACTGAAGAAAAAATCAAACCTCAAGATGAGTTGAAGGAGTCTATGGACAATATACTGGATGATTCAGGAAGCACCAAAAGAAGATGGAAGGAATACGCAGAGTCACTTTACCAATAAGAATTGGTTGAATGTCAACCATTTGAGGAGGTAGCATATGGGCAAGAACCAATGGTATTGAAGGAAGAAGTCCAAGCTGCACTGACAGCATTGATGAAAAACAAAGTTTCAGGAATTGACAGCATACCCATTGAGATGTTTCAGCAAATGGATATAATACTAGAAGTGCTCACTCTGCTATGCTAAGAAATTTGGAAGACAGCTTTCTGGACAATTTACTGGAAGAGATCCAGATTGATACCCATTCCAAAGAAAGATAATTCAACAGAATGTGGAAATTAACTAATAATAGTACTTATATTATATATAAGTAAAATATTGCTAAAGATATTTCAAGACAGTTGCAGTGGTACATCAACAAGGAACTGCCAGAAATTCAAGTTGATTCAGAAGAGGACATAAGACAAGGGATATCATTGCTGATGTCAGATGGATCTTGGCACAAAGCAAAGAATACCAGAAAGATGTTTACATGTGTTTTATTAACTACATAAAGTTATTAGACATTGTAGATTATAATAAATTATGGACAACATTTCAAAGAATGGGTATTCCAGAACACTCAATTGTGCTAATGCAGAACTTATACATAGACCAAGAGGCAGTGTTTTGAACAAAACAAGGGGATACTGCTTGGTGTCAGGGTTGTATCTTTTCACCATATTTAGGCTGAGCAAATAATCTTAGAAGCAGGACTATATGAAGAAAAATGTGGCATCGGGATTGAAGGAAGACTCATTAACAACCTGAAATGTGGATGACAAAACTTGCTTACTGAAAGTGAAGAGACATGAAGCACTTACTAATGAAGATCAAAGAGTACGGCCTTTGATATGGATTATACCTGATTATAAAGAAAACAAGAATCCTCACAACTAGACCAATGAGCAGCATCATGGTAAATGGAGAAAAGATTGAAGTCATCAAAGATTTCAATTTTTTTAAATCCATAATCAATGCCCGTGGAAATTGTTGTTTTTGTTATCAGGTGCCATCAAGTCATCTCCGACTCATAGCGACCCTATGCACAGCAGAACGGAACACTACCTGGTCCTGCGCCAGCTCCGTGATCCTTGCTATTCTTGAGCCCATCATCGCTGCCACTGTCTCAATCCATCGAAAGAGGGACTTCCCCTCTTTTGTCAACCCTCCTCCTTAACAAGCATGACATCCTTCTCCAGTGAATGGTCCCTTCTGACAACATGACCAAAGTATGTGAGACAAAGTCTGGCCATTCTTGCTTCCAAGGAGCATTCCAGCTGCACTTCCTCCAAAATAGATTTGTTAGTTCTTTTAGCAGTCCATGGTACTTTCAGCATTCTTCACCAACACCACAACTCAAAAGCATTGACTCTTCATCAGTCTTCCTTATTCATTGTCTAGCTCTTGCATGCATATGAGGTGATTAAAAATACCATGGCTTGTGTCAGCTGCACCATAGTCCTCAAGGAGACATCTTTGTTCTTCAGCACTTGAAAGAGGTCCTTTGCAGCCAATTTCCCCAGAGCTATACATCACCTGATGTGCTGGTTGCTGCTTCCATTTGCGTCAATTGTAGAACCAAGCAATGTGAAGTTTGACAACTTCAATTTTTTCTCAGTTTATCATGATGCTGCTTATTGGTCTACTTGTGAGAATTTTTGTTTTCTTTATATTGAAACGTAACTCATACTGCAGACTTTATTCTTCATTCTTCATCAGTAAGTGCTTCAAGTCATCCTCACTTTCAGCAAGCAAAGTTGTGTCATCAGCATATTTGTTGTTGTTATGTGCCGTTGAGTCAGCCCTGACTCATAGCGACCCCTCCTTGGGTTTCTAAGGCAGTATCACTACGGAAGTAGGATTGCCCAACCTTCCTTCCGAGGAGTGGCT
>NW_006921925.1:2403534-2419867 GCF_000298275.1 Orycteropus afer afer | reverse complement strand
CCTTCCATCTTCTTTTGATGCTTCCTGCATCATTCAATATTTTGCCCATAGAATCTTTCAATATTGCAACTTGAGGCTTAATTTTTTTTCCTCAGTTCTTTCATCTTGAGAAATGCCAAATGTGTTTTTCCCTTTGGGTTTTCTAAGTCCAGGTCTTTGCACATTTCATTATAGTAATTGGCGTTGTCTACTTGAGCTGCTTTTTGACATCTTCTGCTCAGCTCTTTTATTTTGTCATTTCTTTCATTTGCTTTAGATACTCTTCACTCAAGGGCAAGTTTCAGAGTCTCTTTTGACATCCATTTTGGTTTTCATTATTTCTCATCTTTTTAATGACCTCTTGCTTTCTTCATGGATGACGTTCTTGATGTCATCCCACAACTCCTCTGCTTTTCAGTCATTGGTGTTCAATGCATCAAATCTATTCTTTAAATGGTCTCTAAATTCAGGAGGGATATTAACAAGGTCATATTTTGGCTCTGGTGAACTTGTTTTAATTGTCTTTAGCTTTAACTTGAACTTGCATATGATCAGTTGAAGGTCTGTTCCACAATCAGCTCCTGGCCTTGTTTGGCTGAAGATATTGAACTTTTCCATGGCCTCTTGCCACAGATGTAGTCAATCTGATTCCTGTGTACTCCATATGGTGAAGTCCATGTGTATAGCCACTGTTTGTGTTATTTAAAAAGGTATATAGCAATGAATAAGTCATTGGTCTTCCAAAACTCTATCATGCAATCTCCAGCATTATTTCTGTCACCAAGGCCAAATTTTCCAACTACTGTTAATTCTTCTTTGTTTCTAACTTTTGCATTCCATTCACCAGTGATAATTAACACAACCTGATTGCATGTTCGGTCAATTTCAGAGTGCAGAAGTTGATAAAAATCTTCAATTTCCTCATCTTTGGTTTTGGTGGTTGGTACATAAATTTTAGTAATAGTAGTAATGACTGGTCTTACTTGTAGGTGTATGGATATTATCCTATAACTGACAACATTGTACTTCAGGACAGATCTTGAAACATTCTTTGTAATAATCAATGCCTCACCATTCCTCTTTAAATTGTCATTCCTGGCATAGTAGATCATATGGTTGTCTGATTTGAAATGCCCCAAACTAGTCCATTTCAGCTCATTAATGCCTAGGATATCAATCTTTATGTGTTCCATTTCATTTTTGACAACTTCCAATTTTCCTAGATTCATACATGGTACATTTCATGTTCCAGTTATTAATGGATGTTTGCTGCTGTTTCTCCTCAATTTGAGTATGCCATGTCAGCAGATGGAGGTCCTGAAAGCTTTACTTTATCCATATCATTAAAGTTTGTTCTACTCTGATAAGACAGCTCTTTCACAGTCATATTTTGAGTGCCTTATGACCTAAGTGGCTCCTCTTTCTGCATTGTATTGGAATGTTTCCAGTCTATGCATAAAGTTGCCCAGTAATGTATCAGACAGTGTTTCTCTGCTATTCATAAAGTTTTTCCTGACCAATTCTTTGAGAAGTAGATGGCCTCTTCCTTCTTCATAGTCTGTCTCAGTCTGTAAGCTGTGTTGAAACCTGTAAACCATGTGTGTTCTGGTTACCTAGTGCCACTCTGACAGGAATATACCACAAATAGGGTGGCCATAACAAACAGGAGTTTATTCTTACAATTTGGAGGCTTTAAGTCCAAGTTCAAAGTGCCAGGCTCTAGGGGCTGGGTGAAAGCCCCTCAACCTTGGGGTCCAGCTCTGCCTCCTGCTCCCAGCCCACTGGAGCTAGAGGCATTTCTTCACTCAGACAGCTGCTGGCTGCTGAGACTGGGAAGCCCCAAGGTTGACAAGTAAAAAGGCACAGTCCCAATATTACCAAACCACACGGCACACCATTAACTTAAGTCCATTTTAAGTCCCAAGGTTGGCAGAGCATAGTAAGCTGCTGAGCAATGACATGGCTACATGCAGGATCCAAGCATGCCATAAGCTAGAGACATTCCAAAGGCTTCTCCTTATAGGAAGCAGACCACATCCCAAAAGCAGCTACTCAGCTGCTTGTGGTCGATCCCACTATGGAGTTGATTGCCAGTCTTTTTATGAGGAATAACTACCACCAGCTGCCCAGCCACTCAATCAGGCCCAACCAAGTTGACACACAAACATAACTACATCAATGTGCAATACTGCTGTCTTTTGAAATACTGGTGACACAGCCTCAAGCCTCACAACAATGCTTAAGCCACCATAGTATGACAAACTGACAGACAAGTGTGTCCCTTAGCTCTTGGAAACTTCTCCGTCCTCTCCTTACATGATTCTTACCTGGATCCTGCTGCTTTGTCATCTCCAGCACTCCCTGCCCTTCCTGCATCTGAGGGTGGGTGCTGTCTCCCACCCCTTACCTGGATCCTACTGCTTTTGTCGTCCCCGGCCACTCCTTGCCTTTCCTTCCTCTGGAGAAATAGCAGTCAAGAAATCAAAGACATACTGCATTGGGAAAATCTGGTGCAAAAGACTTATTTAAAGTGCTCAAAAGCAAAGATGGCACTTTGAGGACTAAGGTGCACTTGACTCAAGTAATGATATTTTTAATTGCCTCACATGAGTGTAAAAGCTGGACAATCAATAAGGAAGACAGAAGAAGAATTGATGCATTTGAATTATGGTGTTAATGAAGAATATTGAATATACCATGGACTGCCAGAAAAATGAAAAAAATCTGTGTTGAAAGAAATACAGCCAAAAAGAGAATACTCCAGCCAGAAAGCAGGGATGGTGATAGTTCATCTCACTTACTTTGGATATGTTATCAGGAAGGAAGGAGAAATCCCTGGAGAAGAACATCATGCTTGTTAAAATATATGGTCAGCAAAAAAGAAGACCCTCAACAAGATGAAATGACACAGTGGCTACACTATGGGGTCAAATATAACAACAATGATTGTGTCAGTGGCAGAGGGCTGGGCAGTGTTTTATTCTGTTTTACATAGGGTCAGTTTGAGTCAAAACTGACTGGATGGTACCTAACAAGAATAACAATATCTATGGTAAAGTGCTACTCCTCGGAAGGAAGGTTGGGCAATCCTACTTCCGTAGTGATACTGCCTCGGAAACCCAAGGAGGGGTCGCTATGAGTCGGGGCCGACTCGACGGCACATAACAACAACAACAACAACATGGTAAAGTGCAGGATATCAGAGATTACCTAGCATAAATAAAACTACAGGAAAACTTGGCTTTCATCTGTGGAGTACCTTGTTGTTGTTTTTTTTAATTGCCATCAAGTCAGGTCCCAACTTTTTACAGAGCATCATTGCCCCATAGGGTTTTCTTGGCTGTAACCTTTTTGAAGCAGATTGCCATGCCTTTGTTCTGAAGAGCCACTGTTCAGGTTTGGAGTACCAATGTTTCTGTTAGCAGTTGATTGGAAACTGCTAACACCACCAGGGTTTGTTGTGTTGTACATACCAGTTCTTAATCATAATTTTAAAATTCCAAAACCAAACCAAACTCACTGCCATTAAGTCAATTCTACCTAATACACACCCTCTTTGGGTTTCTGAGGTGATAAATCTTTATGGAAGTAGATTGCCCAGCCTTCCTTCCATTGAGTGGCTGGTTGGTTTGAACTGCTAACCTCTGGCTAGCAGTCAGATGGTTTAGGCAGTACGCCACCAAACAACAAAACAAACTTACTGCTGTTGAGTCAGATCCGACTCATAGCGACCCCTCCTTGGGTTTCCAAGGAGGTATCGCTACAGAAGTAGATTGCTCAATCCTTCTTCCAAGGAGTGGCTAGTGGGTTTGAACCACCAAGCCTTCTGGTTAGAAGTCAAATGCCTTAGGCTCTATGCCACCAAAGCTCCTTAATTTTAAAATTGAAACAAAGTAAAACAAAGTGACAATCAAAAATTGTCTGAGAAAACCAGATATTACAGTAAAGAAAATAGCCTAGACCAATGTGCTTGCTATATAATAGACATTTGCGAGGTATTTACTATAATTGAATGGAAACACGAGAGAATGCACCGTATTTCTGAACTAGCAGATAGTCTTGTATGATTTAAGTGAAGGATTGGTATGGCAAAACCATGGGGAAAGAGACTAGAAAGGTAAGAAGATAACAAATCAAAAAGTTCTTGTATGTCATTGTAAGATTTTGAACTTTATCCTTCAATCAATAGGGAACTAGTGAAGAATTTTCACATGGAAATGATATGATTTAAGATGGCATTTTAGGAAGATTATTGGGGAGATGAATGGAGACTGGCTGTGGTGAAAGAAGGATGTGAAATTGGAGACAGAGATACTAGGTAGAACAACATTGTAGGTCTGAAATGAGGAAGTTGCCATGGCAAAGAAAAAATTAGTTGCCATCTAGTTGATTCTGACTCATGGTGATCTCATGTGCATCAGAGTAGAACGGTGCTCCACAGGTTTTTCAATGACTGATTTTCTTAAGTAAATCACTAGACCTGTCTTCCAAAGTGGCTCTGGGACTCGACCACCAACATCTTGGTTAGCAGCAAGCATGTTAAATGTTTGCACCACCTAGGGACTCTCATGGCATGGGAAAAAGGTGAATGAATTCCAGAAATGAGTAGGACCTGGTGGCATAGAGGTAAATGAATGAGTGAAGCTAGTATGACTCTTCCTTGTGTTCTGACTTGGCAGATAAGAAGAAGAAAACACTATTTCTTAAAATGGGGAAAACAAAAGGGAAAATGCCTTTGGTTTGGATGAGTTTACAGATGTTAATTATCAGAGTTTGAAAGGGAGCTGGAGCCATGAGAGAATGGATAAAGATCATTCGAGGGCAGATGGCTCAGAATGGACCCTGGAGAGCCACTACAGTTAAGGGATCTCCAAAAAGGGAAGCCCATGAAGGAAATTGAAATAGAACATGGAGAGAAGTTAGGTTCTTGGCTGTCACAGCCATGGTTTTGAACTTCAGCTCAAAGACTAGGCAAGGTATTAGTACCAAAAACCAAACTCACTACCATTGAGTTGATTCTGACTCATAGCGACCCCATTGTGTTTCCAAGGCTGTAAATCTTTACAGAAGCAAACTGCCTCATCTTTCTTTCCTGGAGCAGCTGGTGGGTTAGAACTGCCAACCTTTTTGATTAACAGCCAAATGCCTTACTACACCACCAGAGCTCCTTACTCTATGGGGCAGTTCTTATATGATTGCTATAAGTCAGAATCAACAGCAATGAGTTTGATTTTTTTGTGTTTTGTTTTATTAATGGAGTAGTAGGAGTCTGTGATAGTTATGTTTGTGTGGCAGCTTGGCTGGGCCTGGTTGAGTGGCTGGGCAGCTGGTGGTAGTTATTCCCCATGATGAGACTCGCAATAAACTCTGTGGCGGTATCTACCATAAGCAGCTGAGTAGCTGCCTTTGAGATGTGGTCTGCTTCTTGTATATAAGGAAAAGCCTTGGGAATGGTCTCTAGCTTATGGCATGCTTGGACCCTGCACGTAGTGGTGGCATTGTTCAGCAGCCTGCCATGGTCTGCTGACTTGAGGACTTACAGTGGACTTAAATTAATGGCCTGCCATGTGGTTTGGTAACATTGGGACTGTGCCTTTTTACTTGTCAACCTTGGGCTGGTCAACCTTGGGCTTGGCAACCTCAGCAGCCAGCAGCTGTTTGAGTAAAGAAAAGCCTCTAGCTTCAGTTGGGGCCAGGATCTGGAGGCAAGCCCAAGGCTGAGGAGCTTTCACCCAGACCCTAGAGCTTGACACTTTGAATTTGGACTTAAAGCCTCCAAATTGTAAGAATAAACTCCTCTTTATTAAGGCCATCCCATTTGTGGTATATTCTTGTCAGAGTGATACTAGGTAACTAGAACAGAGTCCTAGTGACACAATGGTGATTAGAACCCACCAGCTACTCTGCAGGAGAAAGATGAGACAGTCTGCTTCCATAAAGATTACATCCCCGGAAACCCTATGGGGCAGTTTACTCTGTTCTATATGGTTGGTAAGGAGCTCTGGTGGCATTTGACTGCTAACGTGAAGGTTGGTGGTTCAAACCCACCAGCCACTCCACAGAAGGAAGACTGGGCAATTTACTTCCATTAAGATTCACTGCCTCGGAAACTCAAAAGAGGTTTCTATGAGTCAGAATCAACTCGAAGGCAGTGAGTTTGGTGGGTTTTGTTTGTTTGTTTGTTTTTCATAAGGTTGCTATGAATTGGAATTGACTTGATGGCAATGGGAATAGAGTAGCAATGGAATAACATATTCCCTGGATGGTGCAAAGGATGCATGCAGTCAGCTGCTAACTGAAAGGCTGGAGGTCTGAGTCCACCCAGAGGTGTCTTAGAAGAAAGAAAGGCCTGGTGATCTACTTCCAAAAACTCAACTGTTAAAAACCCCATAGAGCACAGTTCTACTCTGATACACATGGGCCACCATGAATTAGAGTTAACTCAATGGCAACTCATTTATTAGTTATAACAATGATTATAATCACTGCTATGTTATCAGTGAAGGAACTCTGGTTGTATAATGGGTAAAACATTTGACTACTAACTGACGGGTCAGTGCTTTGAACTCACCAGCTGCTCTGCGGAAGAAAGATGAAGCAGCCTGCTTCTCTATAGATCTACAGTCTAGAAACCCAATGAGGTCACTATGAGTCAGAATTGACTCGATGGCAGTGAGTTGGGGTTTTTTTTGTTGTTGTTAATATGTTATAATTAAGAGTTTCAAAAGTTATTGAATGTGTTAAAAGAGCAAGCATCATGACTTGATATAGGAAGACAACCACTGAAATTTGCCCAATATATTTGAGAACTTGATTGGGGTCTTTGCTAAACAATTACAATGGAGGCAGAAAACCTATGGCAGTACAGAGAAAGTGTTAATGGAAGGTGAAGAAACTGAGATTCAATATGTAGCTTTTACAGGAAGGATAAAAACAGGTCAACATCTCGAGGGAATCCCCTCAGCCTGGTATTCCTGGCCTGTCAGTGGACCCTCATTGCAACCAAATTATTCTACCTAGTGTTGCCTGCCTTTGTCCATGCTTTTTACTTCCTAGAGAGCCCAAACTTACTCTGACCATTCTTCCTCTAAGACTCTACCAAACTCGCCACTTGTCCATGACATCTCCTTTCAACTTTGTTGTTGTTATGTGCCGTTGGGTCAGACCTGACTCCTAGCGACCCCTCCGTGGGTTTCCAAGGCAGTATCACTACGGAAGTAGATTGCCCAACCTTCCTTCCGAGGAGTGGCTGGTGAGTTTGAACCGCCAGCCTTCTTCTGGTTAGCAGTCAAGTGCCTTAGGCACTATGCTACCAGAGCTCCTCCTTTCAACTTTAGTTGCCTTCAATGGCTCTTCTGTATTCTCCCTTTTGCATGTATCACTTGTGTAATCTTCACAGTATGGATTGTGAGGACAGATTGCCTTAATGCTATGGCCCACATTTTGCAATTGCATTATTGCCATACAGATTGTCTTAATGCTACTCATCTATTTCCCCAGATAGATTCTATCCATGCCCTTAAGAGCAAGGGTATATTTTCAGGTCTTATTCAGCTATGAAAGGCACACCTGGAACTTGTTTTGTTGATTATGATAGAGCAGGGATGTGTTATGACATATTTTAAAACTGCTTTTTTCATTAACTTAGAAAATGTGATACTGATATCAGAATCTCAAACTTACAAATATAGTTGAGGCCCAAGAAGAGCATCACCTACTGATGCTAGCAAAACTTTATCTTCCAGTTTAGAATGACTTACATTTAAGCCAGCTTGAAGTAAGAAGATAGACCATATTTCTTCAATGTTCCTTCCACTCTTATAATTTAACCATTTTAGACATGGTTATTAAAAACAAACAAAATCTGTACTTTCTCACATCTTTCAACTATGTTTAATAAACTTCAATCATACTTTCAATTATGAATTGTAATAATTTAATTCTTTAAGATGTTCTCAATTGATATGTTTCCATGTTAATAAATATGTAATTAGTTTAATGTAAATAGTAGAATAAGGTTTCTTAAATAATAAATTATGGATAAAATCATGTAAAATGACATTTTCCTATATAGTGCATTTTTCTATTATAGAAATATTTTTTTTATTTTGAGTTGTGAACATTAAAGAATGATAAAACCAAACTCACCGCCATGGAGTCAATACTGACTCATAGAGAAAAAATGAGAGCAAGAATAATCATAAGTGTGATTTTAAATATTGTGTTTTGAAATGGAGCTTTAACAATGTATGCACTATGAGGAGCTGTGGCCTCTCAAATGAACTTGGAACTACATAAATTGTTGATATGTTTAATTGGAGCCAATATGTGAATCTAATGATCATGTTGCTCTCTATGCTTTTTTCTTCTGTGCAAGAACAAAGAGACAAAGAAAGTTACAGTATCCTATTCCCAATTATGATTCCACATAAGGAAATAAATGGGTCATTCTGTGTTCTGTTCTTTGGTTTCCTTACAGCCCCTACACTGATGATAAATTTAAGAGAGTGTTGTTGGCTTGTGGGCATCAATAAGTATTGATGATAATTAAAATTTTAATTGCAAATAGAAACACAGTTGCCCACAATCACTTTAAAAATAATTGTGTTCTCATGGATAACATTTTAGGAAACTTTTACTCATCACAGTAACTTAGGAAGCTTGCTCCATTGTTAGTGATTAATGCTAAAGTAAGATTAGAACACTTCCCTGCCCTAACAGCAATGAGGAAGATGATTTCTTCCTCATTGAAGATGAGGAAGTGAAGAATAAGCCTCGCTGTTCAACCATACAGGTCAAACACACACACGCACGCACAAAAAAAAAAAAAAAAAAAACCTTTCATAGTAATATTAAATAATATATACTTTTGCTTTAGACACCTTGTCTCCAAGTTTTTACCCTATAAGCTATTTGTTCCTGTGTTGTTGTTGTTGTTGTTGTTATGTGTCATCGAGTCGGAGCCGACCGACCTCTCCTTGGGTTTCCGAGGCAGTATCACTACGGAAGTAGGTTGCCCCATCTTCCTTCTGAGGAGTGGCTGGTGGGTTTGAACTGCCAGCCTTCTGGTTAGCAGTCAAGTGCCTTAGCCACTATGCTACCAGAGCTCCTTATTCTATGTTACATAGGAGGAAACTGAAGCACATAGTGATTAAATATCTGACATACCATAGAGCTGGGATTCTAACCTCATCTACGTAACTCTAGATCACTATAAATCACATGCCTCTTAGGACAGGATGGACACAAAAGAGACACTCTAAGAATGAGAGAAAGACGAGTAAGTACCAGGAGTACCCTGTGCTCTTTACTGCATTTTAACACATGGCATGCATTGTTATGAGGATGTGAAATGGGAATCACTTAATCCTCAGAGCAATGGAAGGTCTTCCAGGGTTTACATGTTGAAATTGAGGCTTGTCTAGAGATAGAGGAGAAATGAATATTTTACTGGTTTGTTATTGTTGTTGCTCATCTGATAAATATTGACAATGAAAAAAATATATATTGGTTGGAGCCAAAAATAAACTGTGAGCAAACCACTAGAAATTGATTGTATATTATTTTACTAACATAAGACAAATTATCACTTTAATTACAATAGCTATTTTATAATCAGTTTCCTTACTGTTCTTCTTTATAGTGGGCTCAACTATTTTAAGTATCTCTACAATTATTGAGAGTTCTGATGGCTTAGTGGTAAGGCATTTGGCTGCTAATCAGAAGGTTGGTGATTCAAACCCACCAGCTGCTCCATAAGAGAAAGATGGGGTGATCTACTTCCATAAAGATTTACGGCCTTAGAAACACTATGGGCTATGAGTCAGAATCAACTCGATGATGTTGAGTTTTTGGTTTTACAGTTATTGAGCTTATGTGTAGAGTTCCCACTTAGCCTATGATTATAGTCCCTACTTAGCATTCAGGACAGATACATAGAGATGAATGCTATTCTAAGAGTTCTACAAAAAAAACATATACTTCAAGATCTAAGAATGAGCATTTCTTCTGCATTCATTGAGATAAGACTCCTTAATTTTTATGGCACAGGGGTCAAAAAGGTAAAAACAGGATCAGCTTCTTCATATAGAGGAATATAAGGATTATAAAGGTACTGGAATGTGAATTTGATACAAGTACCAAAACAAAGTTCAGCAGTGAGGAGCTGGGAGAAGAAGAAAGAAAAATGAGGTAGTCAAACACATGCTAACAGAAATTTCCTAATTTGGCCCCTAACTCTTCTCCAGAATATGGAATAATATCCCAAACTGATTCTGTTAGTTTCTTGGTTTCAATTTGTGCTCATGGAAAGTTAGAGAAATACTTTTTTTTTTTTTTCCTTCTATGGGTAGGATTTATATAAAGTAATATCCTAAAATGTTGATGGAGTTATAGTGCTAAGTTAGTTTTCTAATGTTGATAGAGGAAAAGAAGGGGGTGTTTTTAAGAGAGGACAACCCATGAGAAAACTATATAAGAAAGACAGGCGTGAGCCTGATGTTTTCAGGGAGCTGATTAACCACCCCTTCTCTACCTATATAAACAGTTATACAAGATCAGAAATAAAGAGTGATATTAGGGCTTGATCTCATAGCTTTTATTAAGTATGGGAATAAAGTTAAATAAAACTATTTAAATTAGATATTTTACAATATACGTTTTACAGCCCAGCTTGGAAATTTTTTATGTAAATATATCATGAAACATGAACAGAATTCTTAGCAAAATTTTAAAAATATAATTATACTATTGAAAACATACTTTAACAAGATTTTTAAATAATTTAATCAGATTTGTGAATATTTGTCCCTAGTCTCCAATTCTGCATATTTGTGTTCCTTAGAATTCTATTTTCTGTTCAGGCATACCTTAGTATTTGAGCATAATTGGACCATTTATCCTAGTTAACATTTTAATGACAGTGGGTTAGTTTGCTTTAGAGAAAAACAAAATTTAAGCAGAATGTATATAGGTTGACTTCCAGTGAAAAACAAGCAGTTCAATGAATGTCAGTGTCATATGAGTTTATACAAAACCATGTAAATCCTGGTTTAATTATGTTATTGCATCATGTTTTGAATGTGTCTCTGCTACCTCGGTGAGTTAAAGTACTGTTAAAAATCTGCTGATCCTGGATGAGAAAAAACATTTTAAAAAAACAAACACTAAAATGTAGAACAAATCTGCAAACTAAAGTTATAATTAACAATATTTTAGACGCTTTTCTTTTAAATTCAAATATGCTGGTTTATATTCTTAAATGACATTCCAAATTTAAAAACATCTTTGGGTTTACTCTTATTTACTCTTTTTTCCACGTATTGCATTTTTATGTGAAGTATGGGGATTTGGTTTTGTATATTTGTTTCACATGTGTTCTACTAACCTTTGTCAATATTACCCTACAGTTTGTTCCTATAAAAAATACATGTTGCTAGACATTTTTTTGAGTTACTCAGCAAATAATTACACATACCTGAGTGATGCAAATGGTAAATGTGCTCAGCTGCTAACTGAAATGTTGGCGGTTCGAGTCCACCCAGAGGCGTCGTAATCCGTTTCTGAAAAATCAGCGACTGAATCCCTTTGCATCATAGTTCTACTGGGACACACAGGGGATCACCATCAGAATCAACTCGGTGGCAACTGGTTCACCATGCGCTAGGCTCTACACAAGATGCTAGAGGCAAAGCTAGAAAAGGCAAGCTCATGATGTAGGTGGGAAAATGACAAGAGATCTTTACTCTTCTGTTTGGGAAAGATTAAGATATTGGTGAGCAAAGGGTGATATGGTGGCTTAAAGGGATGCACATACAAGCTTGTTGATGCTATGACAAAATTATAAGCAGTTGTTATACTACTCTGTAACAAGCCACATGGCTTACTGAGACGTACAAGATTTCATTTACACTCAACAGCCCCTCTTGAGCCATTTGAATTTCTTGGCTTTGTTTTTAACAAATTTCTCTCTTTCTTAAATACTGTAGAAGTATTAGCTGTCACTTACGTTATCAATGCTCCCTTTTAAGTGACTTTCTCCCTCATACTAATGTTATCCTTGAAATCTGCTGTGGCCTGGAATAATGAGACAAACTGAACTCCACAGACTCTGAGTGAACCAAATCTGAGATTTGGGAAAGTAGCATCATAGTAAAGAACATATTTTCCAGAATGAGGAATACTTGAGTGGAAAACTTACTCAGGAATGCAAAATATAAATTTGGCTAGAGCATCCCTGGGTTGTGTGTTTCAACTTAAGTATATGCTAAAAAACTCACTGCCTTGAGTCGTACCCAACTCATAGCGACCTCTCCTTGGGTTTCCGAGGTGGTATCACTACAGAAGTAGATTGCCCAACCTTCCTTCAAGGAGTTAGAACCACCAGCCTTCTGGTTAGCACTTTAATACCTTAGGCACTGCACCACCAGAGCTCCCAAGTATATGTTTGATAACAAGAGAACCCCACATAAGGGCATACCTGTGAGTAAGGTGGCTGAAAAAATGCATAAACATCGTGGCATCAAGTTTTGTTCATCTTTTATTGTTTTGCATATTTGTGCTTTCTCACCAGTGTTCCATATACACACTGCCGTGGAGTCAGATCTGACTCATAGTGACGCCTCCTTGGGTTTCAAGGCAATATCACTACAGAAGTAGATTGCCCAATCTACTGGTGGATTTGAACTCCCAGCCTTCTGGTTAGCAGTCAAATGTCTTAGACACTATGCCACCAGTGTTCCATATAGATAAGCTTATCAAGTACGCTGAGTTTTAGAAAGATGAAGTGTTACAATATATGCGGTCCTAGCACAATGACTGAATTACCCAGAAAATCTATGGCAGGCCTTGTTATTGG
This sequence comes from Orycteropus afer afer, assembly GCF_000298275.1. Classification (NCBI taxonomy): domain Eukaryota; kingdom Metazoa; phylum Chordata; class Mammalia; order Tubulidentata; family Orycteropodidae; genus Orycteropus; species Orycteropus afer. The sequence goes on along the minus strand of NW_006921925.1, from coordinate 2,407,032 downwards.
GCCATTTCCACCAACAATATGATTGTTATTACCTTGATGATTACTTAAAAGTTGCAGTAATTAACAAGTTTGGCTCTTGTTAAAGTAAAGAATATGAGACAAAGATGAATTCTAGTTTAGGCTCAAAAGTCATTGCAAGAATCATCATAGTATAGTAAAGAGCATGTGTTGGGGCTCATAGTTAGACTGATACAACCCCACAAGAAATTATAATCCTATAAATGATAAAATGGCATAATCTTCCAAGAACAAAAAGAATAGGAAAAAAAGTAAAAAATCAGTAACATCTGGAATATGGAAAGCAGACAGACAAATTTCTAACAGACTTAGACAAGTGTCAAACTTGGCAGATTAGAGAAAGGAAAAAGTGAAACCAGCATTAAGAAAAGCCTAGAGACAATCTGATATGTATTTAAAACCTTGGAGAAGCTCAGAAATTGATGGTACTAGGTACCTCTGAGAAAGAAGAGGAAGAGATGCTGAAAGAGAATTGTTGAAGAATATTTCCTCCATTAGTGCAGGAGATTGACTTTCCTTCACTCTAAAGAAACCATGGAGGTTATTCTCTTGGCATATTTGAACTAGAAGAGCTTTATAATGGGGATATCAGGCACAGCTGGAGAGGAGAAACCACTTTGAAAACAAAGTTTAGATGTATGTGTATATATTGACAATGAAATCCTTAGGACCTTTCATCCATTTATCTTTCAAAAGCAGGAAGCTAGTAAATTACTATCCAGGCAGAAAATTGGAAGATTTTCTTTTGAAAATCTATGTAATCTATGGTCAAAAACTTACACATAGTGACTATCAAGGCTTCTCCCAAAATCAGCTCAGTTATATCCCTTTCAATGAAGCCCACTAGTCAATAATATACATCTATATATGCAGAGCATCCAATTAGATAATTAGTCCCCTACATTTTTTGAAAACCATCTTTTATTTTATAAATACACAGGTAACAAAAAACTTGCCCTTTCAGTAGTCTTCACAAGCACAATTCAGTGTTAATCTTCTACTCTTAAATATGAGCATCTAACCAACAGTCCTCAAACATCAAAAGAAGACATCTAAAATGAATGAGAGAAAACAAATAAAAAGATAAATTATCATCCTCAGGAATAGAAGGGGAAACAATGTGGCCATGGAACAAGGAAAGGATTATATATATGTTATTTAGAGCATTCACAGAACAAACAGAACCTTTATGAATTACAGGTATGATGGTAGAAATGGAAATTTTTAATAGAGGAGTGGGAAGATTAAGTTGAAGAAGTCTACTAGAAAGTGAACAAAAAGATAAAATGATGAAAATAGCTGACAAATATTAGAAAACTAGTACATCATTGTGGGAGGTCCAAGATCTGAAGAAAAAAAAACAAAAAAGTTCCAAAGAGAACAAAGAAAGAAAAAGAGAGAGAGAGTTTTTAAAAGAAATAATTGAAAGGGAGAAATATCCCTAAATTATGACTAAAAGGTTATGAGTTTCTAGACTGAAAGGACCTACTGAGTTCCCAAACCAGTAAAAAGCCCACAACAAAGCACAATCTTTTAGAAAGCCAAAGGTTAAGAAAAATTTCTAAAATCTTCCAAAAAGCATACCTTAGTATTTGAGCATAATTGGACCATTTATCCTAGTTAACATTTTAATGACAGTGGGTTAGTTTGCTTTAGAGAAAAACAAAATTTAACCAGAATGTATATGAAAACATGAAAGACCAACACTGGACTTCTTCCCAGCAAAGCTGAAATTTTGAGAATTGTGGAAAGTGTTTTTCAACCTAGAATTTAATATCCAGCTAAAGGTGCTGGAAGACAAGGCCAGTATGTTGGAAGGCACTCAAAATATGCAGTGGTTGCAACAACAGGCTCCAACATACCAACAGAGGTGAAGAAGGCACAGGACCAGGCAATGGTTCCTTTTCTTGTGTACAGGGTCTCTCACAGCAACTAACAACAAGTACAGATACGTTTTTCTGATTGCAAGAGATTTAAAAAAAAAAAAAAAAAAGCCCACTGCACACAATTTTTCAAGAAGTTTCAAGATGTGCTTCTTCAAAATTAGGGTTTCAACCAAGAAAAAAGAAGACGGAGGATCCCGAAACAAGGACTGCAACAGACACAAAGGCAAAGAATATGAAGTACTATGATCTTGGAAGGTTATGTGAGATTGAGTAGCCCCTAATTTATAAGAAATATTGAAAATATGAACTTTATACACATTTTAGGCTGAACAACTACTAAAAGCAATCTAATCTTTACCTGACAACAACATTCACATGAAAGAATTTTTAAGTGAGGTTAGAAAAGAAGGGAAATTGTCAAACTGGAACTGGCATGAAGGAAGTAAGGACTTTAACAAGCCAGGAAAGTACTTGAGTATAAGTGCTACCACCTGCCTGTCATTTTGTCCCACTATGATAGCTTGTATGTTGCCATGATGTTGGAAGGTATGCCATCAATATTTCAAATTACAACAGAGTCACAAATGATGGACAGGTTACAGCAGAGCTTTCAGAGTAAAACAGACTAGAAGAAAGGCCTGCCAATATACTTTGGAAAATTAGCCAAAGAAAACCGTATGGATCATAATAGAATATTGTACAATATAGTGCTGGAAGACGAGGCCAGTATGTTTGAGGGCACTCAAAATACACAGTGGTTGCAACAATGGGCACAAATATACCAACAAAGGTATGGAAGGCAGAGGACCAGGCAATGTTTTCTTTTCTTGTGCAGCAACTAACAACAGCAACAAGAGAACAAGTGAGGCTGTGGAAGAGGAGGGTACCAGGACAGGCAGTGCATACAAATAATCTTTACCTATTTGACAGCATTGTTTCCATCATCGGTGGAAGCCAGTCCCTAACACTGGCCAAGTTGTAGTCTTCCAAACTAGTCCAGAAATTTTAATTCAGACCTCTGTACAGCCCCGTTTCCCTTGTTCATATTCATTTAGTCCAGCTTTTATAAATTCTGCCAGGTATTTTCTTGTTTGAGTCCTATGTCCCACCTACCCTGACAACTCCTCCCCCATATTGAGGAAAAGGAAACAAAAGAATAAAGAGAAGAAATATAAGTGCTTCCCACCATCTCATTTACTCTGCTATCATAAAAGGAACTAAATACATTGATGAGATTTTTCTCTTTTAAGAAACTATTCTGAAAAAAACAAGAGTATTCTGAGAATCTTCTATATTCCTAAAATATCCTAATAATAATAAAAATTATATCCCCATGATTCTGTTAAAAAGTATTCGTGGTCTGTTTTTCTCATTGCATCCATTGTCTCTTCTTGTAAGGACTTTCATTTTCTTGAGGGCATAAAATTGTTTATGAGAGCAAGACCTTCAGCAAGATGGATTGACTTAGTGACTGCAACATGGGTCAAACATAGCAGTGACTGTAAGGATGGTGCAGGAAGGCAATGTTCCGTTCTGTTGTACATAGAATCACTATGTGTCAAAAAACAACTTAATGGCAGCTAACAATAACAAT
>NW_006921925.1:2392486-2403026 GCF_000298275.1 Orycteropus afer afer | reverse complement strand
GGCAAATCTCCTGAGCACGTTTTTATACATACATAACACAGGAGTGGGGTTTATTGAAAACTTTCATTATCTAGTCCATTTGGTTCTTCAATCAATAAAGATATTTTCTAGTTAATGTTATTAATAGCAGCACATCAATTGAGATGTGAATTAATGGCTCAGAAATATCTTCTGCTGCCTTCTAAAATCAATGCATAAAGAGCTGTTGTATTTATTGATAGTCTCATGGGAAGCAGTTACTGATCAGCATGAGGAAGAAGTACAGACTAGGGAACAATGTGCCTTCAGAATTTTTATCAGCCTTAAAGTTTATGTTGCAGCATTATCCTCTTTTCCAAAACCCAGCTTAGTCCATTCTTCCTGTGCTGGTTGTTTTAATAGCCTCAGAAGCATTCTTCTTAGTAAGCCTTTAAATCCCTTATCAGAGTTGGGCAGATCATAGGGTTCAAATATCTACAGGGAGTAGGATCCAACTAAAAACGGGAGGCTGACGTTGTACATTGTTGGTTATTTTAGTTGGTGGGTTTTTTTTTTTTTTTTTTTTTTGGTCCAAAATCCTAATCTTTGTTTCCTCTGAGATCTGATTCCACATTTAGCTAATTAAAAAGGGGACTGGGGTACTAAACTATTAATCCCCAAAGAAGGCAAATCATGTTTCTCCAATAATAAATGCTGTCTCTATGGAACAGGTATACCAGCAGTCAGTTGAATTTACATGAACTTATTTTTCATGACACTTTATAAACTATTTCTTTTGCCATTTGGCTTAAGAAATTGGAGAACCTTGAGCCAGAATTTGAATAAACCAAAAATTAAAAAAAAAAAAATTCACTGCTGTTGAGTCGAATCTAACTCATAGCAACTCCTCCTTGGGTTTCTGAGGCAGTATCTCTAATCCCTGGTTGTTATTAAATTTTTATGATTACTGTTCCTCAGTATTATGAAGTGCATTTCCAACTTTTGGTATCAAATGTGGACAAATGAAAAATATTTGACTTGGATGTAACAGATACTATACAAAGCTCTCTGCTCATATCTGTATTTTAAGTAGCTTATACTCAAAACTCAACTGTCTCAAAGTCCATTCTATAGAATGTGGTCTTACATGATTCCTTAAGAAATGGGTTTTAATACAATATTAAATTGCTTAATGGCTATGTACTTTATGCCTTCCTTGAGCATGTTCACTGCACATCCACATATTAAAAATCTAGTAGTGCCATCAAGTTGACTCTGACTCATGGTGACCCTGTAGGACAGAGTAGAACTGCCTCATAGGGTTTCCAAGACTGTATACCTTTATGGAAGCAAACTGCCTCCTCTCTTTCCCACGGAATGGTTGGTGGGTTTGAACGACCAACCTTTTGGTTAGCAGCCAAGTGCTTTAATTACTATAGCACCAGAAGAGCTCTCCATGTGTGAAAGACCCTGAGAAATGCTCCAGCAAAAACTTCTGCTTATATAGCTTAATTCAGGGTTTCCACTCTTAGTTGACTGGGAGTAATTTTTAAAAAAATATAATAACTATTAGTGGCCAGGGAAAACAAGATTACAAAAAAATATGTTTTGGGAAATGCTTCTCTAGATTGTCTAGTAGAACACAAAGTAAAGATGCTTGGGGCCAGATAATTCTTTGTCATGGGAGGCTGTGATGTGTATTGTAGGATGTTTAGTACCATCCCTGTCCTCTACCCATGAGATGCCAATAGCACGCACCCCTTTCCAATAGCGACAATCAAAATATTTCCAGACATTGCCAATTGACCTCCTGGAGAAAAATTGGCCCCCATACCTATTGAGAAGCACTGTTTTAGCCTGTTATGAGGTGTAAAGTCAGTGAATTTGCTTTTCAAGTATGCCTTTAAATTATTTTTCAATTATTAGTTTTAAGTTTCTGTTACTCATGAACTGTCTGCAGTAATCATTATCTCAAATCCTCAGTATATTCATAAAATGCCACCTGCATTGTGTATTAACCAAATGAAGGAAAACGTGGTGTATCTTGGCCTAAGAGAGAATTCTGTCACACTGATCCTCATTTCCTTTTTAACTTAAAAGAAAAGAGAGAGAGAGAGAGAGAGAAGCCTAACTTTACCAGTGGTATGCATTTGGATTTTGACCAAATAGACACTTAGGTCAAAGCTCCCCCTAAAATCTAGTCATTGTTTCTTTCAACTGGTCAAAACAAGTGCTTTCTGAGTATCTCCATTAACATTTCTAAGAACTAAAAAAACTCATTGTTGTTGTTGTTGTTATTTGCCATTGAGTGGGCCCCGACTCATAGTGACCCCTCCTTGGGTTTCTGAGGCAGTATCACTACGGAAGTAGGAATGCCCAACCTTCCTTCCGAGGAGTGGCTGGTGGGTTTGAACCGCCAGCCTTCTGGTTAGCAGTCAAGTGCCTTAGGCACTATGCTACCAGAGCTCCTAAAAAAAACTCATTAGCACTTCAGAATTTAGGTGCATGTAAATAAGGCCTGCTTTTCAAACTGCTGAGTACATGGAATACCTGAATTTTGGGATCTTTAAATAAAATCATTAGTTTCCCATCCTGATTTATTATATATAATATTTAAGAAAATAACTCATAAGCTTTGCTGATTAAGTTTATTAACAAGTGTTTAACCCAGATGGCTATTGAATGACTATCATTATGATTACATTGTCATTGCTACCAGTACAACTTCTGATTATCAATAATATATTCTTCCTTCAGTTAAAAAAAAAAAAAAAGGAATTTTGTTTAAACAGAACAGAGTAGTGCAAATCAAACTTTTTTCCTAACCAAAAATTCATTGTAATCTGAAAACAAGTATATTCAGTTGTGAACTGCTTTTCAAACAGAACACTAGCTTTTTCAAAGTTGTAAAAAAGATATTGGTACCCTTCAAAAATATACTTTCTAAAAGGCATGCATTATTTTATTAAAATTCAGTATAAGATAGACCCTTCTTCTTTCATGGCTTCCATCCATACAAAGTTGGTTGATACCAAAGAATTTTAATAAAGAAGAGTTTTTGGCATGACAATATGCTAAAAAGTTGTATTTAATCTAGTAGTTTTAAGTGTTCATAAGATTTACTGCTTATTGTGCAAATTTTTGGTTAACATTTTATTTGTTCATGGAAAAATTTTAACATTCAAAGATTTCTTATTGTTTTTAGGGGTAACACTTTTGTTTTTTCTTATATTTATAGATCTATTGTATCATAATGCTAATTTTCTCTTCTCTGGTAAAAAAAAAAAATCTAATTCTAAATCTAAAATGGCACGAAAGCGATTTTCTGAATTATTGTGATTTGGTTGAAATTTTACAAAACAGATTGGTTTCACATTCAGCAATCCATACTTGTTTTGTTTTGTGCCACTGACTACAATCCCCACGATGTAACATCTCTCTTCCCATTTCTTCCCTGTTATCCTTTCCCAGTGTCCTTCTTGCCTATGCATTCCAGCCTCCCTGTTTTTCTTTCTGTGCAAATGCTGAAAATTTCTGATTTTGGCAAATTTCTCCTAAGGAGCGCGTCTCCCTGATGCAGTTGTGCAGCTCATAAGCCTGTCTATTATTTGGCTGAAAGTTGAGCCTGAGGAGTGAGTTCAATTCCAGGCACAAAGGGTAACTTAAAGCCGTAGTCTTAGGGGGTTTCATCTGTCTCTATCAGACTGGTAATCCTGGCCTTTTTTATGCTTTTTAATTTTGTTCCACATTTTTTCTCCTACTCTATCTAGGATCTCCAATTTTTATCTGTTTCCAAGTGCTTGGCCTTGGTAGCCAGACACCATCTAGTTCTTCTGGTCCAGGGTAGTACAAGGTTCTCATGGTCCATTAGTCATTTGGGCTGTTTCCATGTGTCTTTGATTTTCCTCACTCTTCTTTCCTCCAGATGAGGAGAGACCAATAGTAGCATCTTAGCTGAACATCCACAAGTTTTGAAGATCCTAGTCACTACTTAACCAAAACAGGATACCAAAAAAAAAAAAAAAAGGATATAGAACAATATTTTTGTGTACTATGTTGTGCCAATTGAAGTTGATGTCCCCTGTGACTATGGTCCCAAGCCCAGAGGCACAGTGACTCATTCCCTCCAGGTGCTTAGTTGTGGCTGGGAAGTTATCCTAACTTTGTCCTCTGTTAGCTTTATATTACATATGGACATTTTTATGGCACATAAAATATGTATATAGGAATATTATCTGCCAAACCTATGTATGGTCATGAGTATATTCTTGTTTACCTACCCATACCTGGTTTTTTTTTTTTGCCTGTCTACCTATGTAGCCCATCTTTTTATTTGTCTTATTGTGGTAAATATGTATGTAACAAAACATTTGTCATGTCATCATTCTTCACACATAGAGTTCAGTGACATTAATGTACGTTCATTAGGTTATTCAACTGTCACCCTTATCTGGTCCCAACTTTTTCCATCACCTTTTTTGGGAGGTCAGTGTCCCCTAACCATGAGTTTTCCTTTTCTCCTCTCTTTCACCCATCCCTGGTGATGGCTAATAAATTTTGATCTCTATACATTTGCCTTTTCTTGTCATTTCATATATGTGGGATCATACAATATTTGTCCTTTTTGTGTCTATTTTTATTATGCACTCAGCATAATATTTTCAAGGTTCATCCCTGTTGTAGCATATATCAGGACTTCATTTCTATTTATGGCTGAGTAAAATTCCATTAAGTGTATATATAACTTTTCATTTATCTATTGCTCTTTGGCAGACATTTTGTTTCCATATTTTGGCTATTGTGAATAATAATAATAAAAAATAATAATAATGCTGCTATCAACATTGGTGTACAAGTTTCTGTTCATGTTTCTACTTTCATTTCTTTTTGGTATATACCTAGAAGTAGAATTTTTGGATCATATGGTAGTCCTGATTAACTTTTTGAGGAATCACCAAGCTGTTTTCCACAACAGCTTAGCCCAACTTTATTCCAGTGAATCTCAGAATAATTCTAAAAGAAAACTTCTTAAAGCATATCTCAGAGTATGTCTCTTCTTACCTCAAGTTTTCTCCATCGATAACCTGCCTTCCCTGCTCCTCTGGATACCTTATGAAACTGAAACTTGCCCTTGAATCAAGAGTAGTATTTTATTGTTGCCCAAATACTGCCATACTGTCCTTTTTTTTTTTTTTTTTAGGGTGTATTCCCCACTGTCCTTCTTTGATATCTGTTTTCATGCTATCCCTTCCTTCTGGGAGCAATCTTCCTGCCCCTGTCATCCACTGTGTCCTTCTTCCCAAGCCTGTAGTGTTCTCCTCATTGAAAATCCTCCCATCCCCTCTCTACACTCAGGCACTTTATACTCATCGTTTTACACATTGCTTTTATAACTTAGATAGTGTTTGTTTTACCTTCTTCACTAGGTTCTAACTCTTTCAGAAATAAACTACACCTTTGCCTTCAAGTCAGTTTAGACTCATGGATACCCCACATGTGTCAGAGTAGAGCTGTGCTTTAGAGAGCTCTCAGTGACTTATTTTTCAGAAGTAGATCCCCAGGGTCTACAAAGGTGCTTCTGGGTGGACTCAAACCACCACCCTTTCAGTTAGCAGCCAAGTGCTTAACTATTTGTGCTCTGTTCAAAGAACACATTGAATTTAATGGTTTTATATTGGCCAGATTATTTTTCCATGAGTGTTAGTGTTCTAAAACCATACTAACTAGTCTTTATCCTTATTGTGGGTTTTCTTTGTTTTGTTTTGACAACTGAATATGTAAATGAATAGCTTTTATATTATTCCGTGACAGTAAAATCACCAAGGAGGGGTGTCTTTGTAACTCTGGTGTAATTTTAAAAGGATCAGAGCAATCACCAAAGGGTTTGACTAATTAAATAACACTACAAGTTAAGCACAAAAGGTAACTTTGCAAAACTAGTCTGAAATAAATGAAAAGAAAATATGAAAAGCAAACAGAATCATATTGAAGTTGTTCTACTACATCTCTCTCTCCTTGTTTTTCCCTCCATTCTTCCATCCCTCTTCCTTCCTTCCTTGATGAAATCAATGACAAGGCTTTTTTAATTTGTCACAGGAGAACTAGCATAGTAACCAGGTAGGATTTGATATATTTCCTTTTAGTTTTAAAGCCTATAAATTTAAAATCTCCATAGCTTGATTTTGCTAAGAACAAGTTACCAAGTGAGATTTTAAAAAAGAAAAATACATCAAATTAAAAAGGTCTTTAGGAAATTCTTGTTTAGTTCTAGGACTCTAGGATTCTAAGTTAAAATTCACTCACAAGTAAATATTTTAATTCAGAAAATGGCTTTTGTGCTATCCTTCTCAATTTCTTTAATCCCAACCAGCAAAATTAAATTTTGGTAATAATGGAAACAATTTATGTTAAAATAAGGACTTTCTTAATTATTTATTTAACAGGCAGATTAAGATACTTCTGGCTTTTTCCTTTCTTTGATCTTTTTTTGACTTTTAATGTGGATGTAACACATTTCAAAAGATAATCCAAAATATAGCTGAGACTGTAATCCATGTTAATTGCAATGGCTGTGTCTTGTAGTAATGTATATGGTGCTGTTTTACAAATAGGAATTAGAAAATAACCTCACTTCACAGGGCATTAACTAAATGGTGCCAAACCGGTTACTCTGTGAGGGGCAAAGAACCACAGCTTTCATTTCCATGCAGAGGGGTGGGGGAATTGTCTGGCGCCACAAAAGGAATTAGGCTCTGGTTTGAACAGAGACCTGAAGGCTATTAAGTTTATTTTAAGAATGTGTTGCCAGAAATGTAATAAATTTATTTGTAGCTTCAGGCAGTGCATGCGTGAAATCTTGCTGCACCAGGTGTTTTGTGTTTTTTCCTTTCCCCAGACAGAGGTAAAGGGTGTGGATCTTCTTGAAAAACTTAACTCAGCCCTAGGTAAAGCAATTATTGTTTCTATGAAATTATGGTGGTGGTGGTGCATTAAAAAAAAAAAAAAAAGTTTTACTTCTCTTTGTAAATGGGAAAAATATGATAGAAAATTTCTTATTTGCTTGAAAGGGAAAACAATTCACTCCCCCCAAAATTTATGCACACACACATATAACTTCATATGATTTTAAATACATGATTTTTTTGTGATCATGTGCTTAAGAAAAATACTTGAGATTTGAGCTAACAGCCTATTAAATGGAAAGACCACTAGACCAGACATCAGGACCCCTGAGAATTTATGCCTACTCTGCAAATGGCCAGTTTGTAGCCTTATTCATATCACCACCTCTCTGGACCTTGGTCAAATGGGGCAGGTAGAAAAGATGCAATCCAGGGTTCATTCTTATCCTAAAACTCTTGGAGCCTATATTTACATTGTTCACCAACATAATTATTTTTTTAATCAATTTGTGCTGTTATTGTTTAAAATATTTTGTCACACTTTCATTTTCAGAAAAAAATAAGCTCCTCTGACACTTATCTTACAGCATTAAAATGCCTAAATTAGCTTTTAATTTAGACCCAAAATGATAATCTAGTAATGTTGTCAGTTGCAAATGAGTGCTCACTTTGCAATTATATGTTTGCTTTGTCCTTTGTCCTCTACAGATGTACACCTGAATTACTTATCCTAGGCCTACATGCCGACAGTAGAGACATTCATTCATCTCATAGGTTTAAACTTCTAATTAAGAAAGTAGAGTGCTACAAAATTAAAGCAAGATTGACTAAGGAAATATTTTTAAGCCCCAGGTTATAGGATGCAACTCATAGTTCACTCTTTTTCTTTCCTTTCTTTGTTTTGTTTTGTTTTTGGTTACAGAAGATAAAAATAAGCACCTTCTCTTTCAGAGTGCAGTTGGGGGAGGGGCAGAGCTTCACTAGAGAGATGTGGAAGATTCCACAGGCTCAGGCTTGCAGATCCTGACCCAGCCCGTGGCCTGCTGGAGCACATCATTCAGTCTAGAAGAAGCATTTTTCTCCCAGCTTCCCAGGTTTGAGCTATGGCTCCAAATTCATTTATAAGACACCCACTGCTGTGGAGTCAGATCCAACTCATAGCAACCCCTCCTTAGGTTTCCATGGCAGTATCATTACAGAAGTAGATTGTCCAACCTTCCTTCTGAGGAGTGGCTGGTGGGTTTGAACTGCCAGCCTTCTGGTTAGCAGTCACATGCCTTAGGCACTATGCCACCAGGCAGTCTCAATCCTTACCTTGTATTAATTTTTCTATAATTTCATCTCAAATATTTTCATACTCATCCCTTTGTTGTCAACTGAATTCTTACCATTTGTCTGCCTCACTAGAAGGCCCTGGGGGGCACAGTTGGTTAACTAAATGATTGGCAGTAGGAATCCACTCAGAGATTTCGAAAGACAAAACTGTTGATCTCCTTCGAAAAGTTTACATGGCCTTGCAAACCCCATAGAGCAGTTCTCTGCACACGTGAGGTCATCATTAGTTGAACAGCTGGGTGTTTTTTTTGTTTTGGTTTTGGCTCACTGCATTATTTATTAGATTTGGAGGGTTTGCTAATGATTGAGGGAAAACTCCACCAAATAATCAGATTTGCTTTTATTCAATCAATAGAACTAATTTATAAATTAAGGGAAATTAAACTTCAGCTCATCTTCTAGCACTATATCAGACAGTGTTGCACTACTGTTCATAAACTTTTCAGTGGCCATTTTTTTTCAGAAGTAGACCTTCTTCCTAGTCTGCCTTAGTCTGGAAGCTTTGCTGAAACCTGTCCACCATGATGACCCTGCTCATATTTGAAATACCAGTGCCTTAGCTTCCACTATCACAGCAACTTTAAGCCACTACAGTATGGCAAACTGACAGAGGAGTGGTGGGGATTTCAGAACACTTACTTGTGCTCATGAGGAACCTGTGCCTAGACCAAGAGGCAGTCATTTGAATAGGACAAGGGAATAGTGCATGTGGTAAAATCAGGAAAAATGTGCATCAGAATTGTATCATTTTACCATACTTATTCTTTCTGTAAGCTGAGCAAATAATCCAAGAAGCTGGACTATATAAAGAAGAATGCAACATTGGCATGAGCGGAAGACTCATAAACAACCTGTAATATGTAGATGTCACAAACTTGCTTACTGAAAAAGAAAAGGACTGTAAGCACTTACTGATGAAGATCAAAGGCAAGAATTTTCAGTATGGATTATGCCTCAAGGTAAAGAAAACAAAAATCCTCATGACTGGACAAATAAGCATCATGATAAATAAAGAAAACCTTGAAGTTATCAAGGATTTCATTTTGCTTGGATCCACAATCAATGGTATTGAAGGAAGAAGTTGAAGGTACATTGAAGGAAGAGCTGAATAACAAGGCTCCAGGAATTGACAGAATATTCACTGAGATGTTTCAACAAACAGATGCCACGCTGGAGGCACTCACTTGGCTATGCCAGGAGAATTGGAATGCAGCTACCTAGCCAACTGACTGGGAGAGATCCAAATTTGTACCCATTCCAAAGAAAGATGATCTCACAGAATGTGGAAATTATCAAAAAATATCATTAATATCACACTCAAGTAAAATCTTATTGAAGATAATTCAAAAACGGTTGCAGAGAACCATTTTTTGACAGAGAACTTCCAGAAATGCAAGCTGGATTCAGAAGAGATATGGAACGAGGGATATCATTGCTGATGTCAGATGGATCTTGGCTGAAATCAATGAATACCAGAAAGATGTTTCTTTGTGTTTTATTGACTATGCAAAAGCATTTGATTATGTGGATCATAACAAATTATAGGTAACATTGAGAAGAATGGAAATTTTAGAAAACTTCGTTGTACTCATCAGGAACCTGCACATAGGCCAGGAGGCTGTCCTTTGAACAGAACAAGAAGACACTGCATGGTTTAAAATCAAGAAGGAAGTGTGTCAGGGTTGTATTCTTTCACCATACTTACTCAATCCGTATGCTGACCAAATAATCCAAGAAGCTGAACTATATGAAGAAGATCAGGATTGGAAGAAGAATCATTAACAACCTACGATACCCTGACAACACAACTTTGCTTGCTGAAAGTGAGGATGACTTGAAGCACTTACTGATGAAGATTGAAGAATATAGTCTGCAGTATGGATTACATCTCAATATAAAGAAAACAAAAATCCTCACATTGAACCTATAAGCAGCATCACAATAAATGGAGAAAAGATGGAAGTTGTCAAAGACTTCATATTGCTTAGTTCTACAACCAATGCTAATGGAACCAGCAGTCAGCACATCAGACAATGTATAGCACTGGGCAAATTGGCTGCAAAAGACCTCTTTCAAGTGCTGAAGAGCAAAGATGTCTGCTTGAGAACTAAGGCGTGCTTGACACAAGCCATGGTATTTTCAATCGCTTCATATACATGTGAGAGCTGGTCAATGAATAAGGAAGACAGAAGAGTGGATGCTTTTGAGTTGCAGTGCTGGAGAAGAATGCTGAAAGTACCATAGACTGCTAAAAGAACTAACAAATTTGTCCTGGAAGAAGTGCAGCCAGAATGCTCCTTGGAAGTGAGAATGGCCAGACTTCGTCTCACCTACTTTGGTCATGT
>NW_006921925.1:2380563-2392386 GCF_000298275.1 Orycteropus afer afer | reverse complement strand
TAGAGTAGCTAAAGCAAATGGAAAAAAATGACAAGATAAAAGAGCTGAACAGAAGATTTCAAAGAGCAGCTCAAGAAGACAAAGTCAAATATTAAAATGAAATGTGAAAAGACCAGGAGTTAGAAAATCAAAAGGGAAGAACATGTTCGGCATTAGTCAAGCTGAAAGAATTGAGGAAAAAATTTAAGCTTTGAGTTGCAATATTGAAAGATTCTATGGGCAAAATATTGAATGATGCGGGAAACATCAAAAGAAGATGGAAGGAATACACAGAGTCACTGTACCAAAAAGAATTGGTTGATGTTCATCCATTTTAGGAGGTGGCATATGATAAAGAACCAATGGTACTGAAGGAAGAATTCGAAGCTACACTGAAGGAATTGGTGAAGAACAAGGCTCCAGAAATTAATGAAATACCTATTGAGATGTTTCAACAAATTGATGCCGCACTGGAGGCATTTGCTTTTCTATGCCAAGAAATTTGGAAGACAGCTACCTGGCCAATTGATTGGAAAAGATCCATATTTGTACCCATTCTAAAGAAAGATGATCCCACAGAACGTGGAAATTATCGTACAATATCGTTAATATTGCATGCAAGTAAAATCTTACTGAAGATAATTTAAAAATGGCTGCAGCAGTATATTGATAGAGAACTTCCAGAAACACAAACTGGATTCAGAAGAGGACATGCAATGAGAGATATCATTGCTGATGTCAGATAGATCTTGGCTGAAATCAAAGAATACCAGAAAGATGTTTATTTGTGTTTTATTGACTACGCAAAAGCATTTGATTGTATGGATCACAACAAATTATGAATAACATTGAGAAGAATGGGAATTCCAGAACACTTGATTTTACTCATGAGGAACCTGTACATTGACCAGGAGGCTGTCATTTGAACATGACAAGGGTATACTGCATGGTTTAAAATCAGAAAGGGAGTGTGTCAGGGTTGTATCCTTTTACCATACTTATTCAATCTGTATGCTGAGCAAATAATCCTTGGAGCTGGACTATATGAAGAAGAACATGGCATCAGGATTAGAGGAAAATTCATTAACAACCTGTGATATGCAGACAGCACAACTTTGCTTGCTGAAAGTGAGGATGACTTGAGGCACTTACTGATGAAGATTAAAGAGAACAAGTCTGCAGTATGGATTACAGCTCAATATAAAGAAAACGAAAATCCAATAAGCAGCATCACAATAAATGGAGAAAAGATTGAAGTTTTTCAAGATATCATGTTACTTGGTTCCACAGTCAACACCAATGGAAGCAGCAGTCAAGACTTCAGATGACATATTGCACTGGGAAAACCTGCTGCAAAAGACCTTTTTCAAGTGCTGAAGAGCAAAGATGGCTCCTTGAAGACTAAGGTGCACATAACCCAAGCCATGGTATTTTCAGTCACCTCATATGCATGTGAAAGCTGGACAATGAATAAAGAAGAAGACTTGATGCTTTTGAGTTGTGGTGTTGGCAAAGAATACCAAAAGTACCATGGACTGCCAAAAGAACTAACAAATTTGTCCTGGAAGAAGTGCAGCCAGAATGCTCCTTGGAAGTGAGAATGGCCAGACTTCGTCTCACCTACTTTGGTCATGTTGTCAGGAGGGACCATTCACTGGAGAAGGATGTCATGCTTGGTAAGGTGGAGGGTCAACGAAAGAGGAGAAAGCCCTCAACGAGATGGATTGATACAGTGGCTGCAGCCATGGGCTCTGGTATAGCAAGCGTCGTGGAGCTGGCGCCGGACCAGGCAGTGTTTTGTTCTGCTTTGCATAGGGTCACTATGAGTCAGAGACAACTCAACAGCACCTAACAACAACAGCATATGCCAACATATATGTGCAAAAGTTGGACAATGGACATGGAAGACCAAAGAACTGATGCATTTGAATTATGATGTATGTGAAGAATATTCAATATACCATGGACTGCTAGAAGAATAGACAAATCTTTAAAAGCAAGGATGGCAAGACTTTGAATCTCATACTTTAGTCAGGTTATCAGAGGGACCGGTCCCTGGCTAATGCATCATGCTTGCTAAAGTGGATGGTCAGTGAAAAAGAGGAAGACCCTCAATGAGATAGATTGAAACAGTGGCCATGACAGTAGGCTCAAGCATAGCAATGATTGTGAGGATGGCACAGGACTGGACAGTCTCTTGTTGCAGCCACTGTATATTTTGAGTGCCTTCACCCAAGAGCAATCCTCTCCTAGTGCTGTATCAGATAGTGTTCTGCGGGATCCATAGGGTTTACATTGGCTAATTTTCTGAAGTAGATTGTGAGGCCTTTCTTTCTAGTCTGTCTTAGTATGGAAGCTACACTGAAACTTGTCCACAAAGGGTGCTAGTATTTGAAACACCTCATCCTTACCACTTGCAGAATTGTTGAGATATACATTGAGATCGTGTGTACAGACATACCTTGTTTTATTAAATTTTGTCTTATTGAGATTTACAGATTATTGTGTTTTTTACAAATCAAAGCTTTTCACCAAGCAAGCCAATCAGTGCTATTTTCCAACTGCATATGCTCACTTCATGTGTCTGGGTCACATTTTGGTAATTCTCACACAACATTTCAAACTTTTTCATCATGCTACTGCATGCTTATTTTACTACATTGTAGTGTAAACATAACTTTTATATACACTGGAAACCCAAAGAATTCATGTGATTCACTTTATTGAAATATTAGCTTTATTGTAGTAGTCTGGAACTGAATATGAAATAATTCCAAGGTATGCCTGTATATTATTCAAATACTTCTAACCATGGCCTGCTCTCAGAGCATTACAGGGTCCCCAAAGTTAAGCTGTGGTTACCCAGTTCCCACTTAAGACTCACACCTGTGGCTCTAGTTATTGTGGGCTGTCTTTTCTGATTTGTCAGTGCCTGTGTTGTGCCAGTTCTAGTTGGTCAAAGCCCATGCCACTTCTTGATAAATATTATTTGTAATGTCCCGTCTGCCTGAGGTAAGTGCTTTCCACAGTAATCCTAGCTCCCCAATATCAACACAGCTTTGCCAGGAATTCCAGTCACTATGCCAGCTGCCCTATAGCAGATACCCGGCATGTGGCCTCAAGAGCCCTTGGGAATGGGGAACAGAGTTGTGTGGTGATCTTATCTGTCATTCTATGTTAGAAGAAAAGGGTTTCCAGAAGAGTACCATTGGACCCAGGTATGACAAACAAGTCAATAAAGCACATCTTTAGATTTTGTTTATGGTTTTCTCCATCCTAGGACCCAAACATTCATCCAGGAGACTGGATACTCACTGCCGTCGAGTCGGATCCAACTCATAGCAACCCCTCCTTGATTTCCAAGGCAGTATCCCTATGGAAGTAGATTGCCTTAGAAACCCAAGGAGGGGTCACTATGAGTCAGGTTGGACTCAACAGCAGTGAATATCCATTCTCCTGGATGAATATTTGGGTCCTAGACTGGATAAGCATTAGAAATTAGTAACACTCTTACATTGTGCCACAATCCCTATTTTTTTTTTTTTCCTGATGCTAAAAGCTCTGTATGGAAGCTATATTATTTTGCCCAACACATCATTTCTATTGCTATGAATTCTCTTTCCAGAAGCTCCATATATACTAAGAAAATCAACTTTCTTGAGGTCTGTCACTTTGTTCCCCAAACAAGCACAGATAAATGTGAATCCCACGTACAGGTAATTGCTTATACCAAGATCTTACAACAAATTACCCAAAGAGTCTCCAGCAACATTAGGTGTGATTCTGCATCAGAATTTGTTCCACATATGTTATTTTCTTATAGGTGAAAAATAACTCTATAAGTTCTCTTTGTATATTCTCAAGTGAACATGGATGGAAGGGGCCAATATACCCTTAGCTTGTAAGCCACAGCCATATATACAGCTTAGATCTCTAGTGGCCAGAGACAGGTGGCTGGAGCAATGCCTGGGGCTCCTATCAGAGAATGCAGTGAGGGTTCCTTTCAGTTCACACTCTTGAGCATATGCCAGGCACTGAGATGAAAAGAAGTGATAAGGGGAGATCAATGTATACAGAAGGAGCCCCAGAGACACAGTGGTTAAGTGCTCTGCTGCTAACTGAAAGGTCAGCACTTTGAACCCACCAGCTGCTCTGTGAGAGAAAGATGTGGCAGTCTGCATGCACATCCTTGGAAACCTGATGGGGCAGTTCTACTCTGTCCTACAGGTTCGCTATGAGTCAGAATCAGCTCAACGGCAATGAGTTTTTGGTATTAAAGTGTATGGGGAGTAGAACACTTTTCCATTCTCTGTTCTTCATATTTTCAAATGCCAAAAGAGTAACATATTGTGACTTGTATTGACCAAATTTATCAACCCTTGCTACAGTAGATGAATAAGAATTCAAGTCTTTGAATATGTAAAAACCAAAGCTATTGCCATTGAGTTGATTCCAATTCATAGTGACCCCCATCAGGTTTCCAAGGATATAAATATTCATGGAAGTACATTGCCTCATTTTCCCTCTGTGGAGCAGCTGGTGGGTTCAAACCACTTACCTTTTTGTATAGTAGCCCAGTGCCTTAACCACTGTACCACCACAGCTCCTTTCATATACATCTACTTATTACATATCCTGGAGCTCTGGTGGCCTAGTGCCTAAGGCATTTGACTGCTAACCAGAAAGCTGGTAGTTCAAACCCACCAGCTGCTCCTAGGAAGGAAGACTGGGCATTCTACTTCTGTAGAGATACTGCCTCAGAAACCCAAGGAGGGGTTGCTATGAGAACTGACTCAACGACTGTCAGTTTCGTTTTGTTTGTTTTGTTTTATTGTTATGTATCTGTTATGAGCATATATATGATCAAATCACATCTCCAAGGAACAGAACATCAATTGTGATGCTCTTGGCTTCTAAAGTAATCAATGATATATTTGTTAGCACCCACAGCTATCCTTGCACCATCTGACACCTTAATATCATTAGAGTCTACAAAAAAGCACAACGTAGAGCATGACCTAATGCATACGTTGGCTCAATTTCATGTATCTTATGTGACAATTTTGTTATGAAGACTATGCTTATATGTGTCCTTGTTCATAATATCCTACAAGAACACCAGTTGGGGGTACATTTCTCTCCTCCCTGAGTCTTGTCCCTCTGTGTCTTTAAATATGCATATGGAGGATAGTTCTACTGTGTTACACATGGAGTTGCCATGTTTCAGAGTGGATTCAACAGCAACTGGTCTGGTTTTGTTTTCATACTTTCTATATTTGTTTGTGGATCTGGCCTCTGGTGCTCTGCATCCTCTTTTTCAGAATATATATGGCAGTGGGCACATACAGAATTGAAGGAGAAAAAATGCCAAACCAAGTTGCCATCCAGTTGATTCCAATTCATGGCAACTCCATGTGTTTCAGAGTAGAATTACTCCCTAGGGTTTTCATGGCTGTGACTTTCAGGATCAGATCACCAAACATTTCTTCTGAGGCTCTTCTGGGTGGGTTCAAACTACCAATCTTTCTGTTAGTAGCTGAGCATTTAACCTTTTGTGCCACCCAATTATCAAAAGGTGTACATGGCAGTAATTTTTGAATAGCATACTATTGGACTAAAATAATCATTGTGACTTTTAAGTAGTCTACAAATTGCAAAATATGTTGCATATGTTTCTGGATCTGTCCCCCTGTTCTTCAGTGGCTCATCAGTCATGCAAAGGCACAGCTGCTCTCGGGTAAAAGTTCTGCATCCCTGGGTTTCTGGGGCACCTCAGGATTAGCACCTCTCCCACATCATAAATGCATCTTGACCACTCCTTCTTATCTCCAATATCCAATCACTTGAATAGAAAAAGAAGAAAACAAATATTTAGTAAATGTTCTGAGCTCCTGCCAAAGAGTTCTTTGAAATTCCTTTTTAATTCAGTTTTTCATCCATGCTCTTATACTTATTATTCTGGGAATGCCTCCCTACAAATCTCTCTGAATGTCTAAACTCCACATATAGTAAGGCTTAATTCAAAAATTATGTCTTCCATGAAGTCTGTTTGATCCCCTCCAGTTAAAACAATGCCTCACTCTTGTGAATTCCCCAGCACATGATCAGGGCCTTGCTCAGAGCATTTTTCAATCTCTAACTTAATGCACTTTATCCATGTGCATGTAACATCTCCTATAGCTGAATGTCAGCTCCTGGGGGAAGATCCCAGTCAGCTTCAGCTGTGTACCCAGGTGCTTTTCAGTAAACAGTAAAATCACCCTGACTTCAAAGGTCAGAGGACAGGATTCCACAAGCTCTTGGAGAGTCTTGCATGGAAGATTCTAAGGCAAAACAAAGTTTAAGAGAGATCATACTATTACAGAAATTGCAGTGAACCACTGTTTTGCTGGTACTTGCATTGCAGTCACTCACTGAAATGCGTAAACCACTTATAACTTTTCAAAATCAATACTATTACAGAAATTGCAATTTTAACCTTAATTTTAGATTCTCACCTTAAGAACTGACATTGGTGCCGATGATAGTTGCATGGTTACTAATCATATGGTTACTAATCCTGCAAGAGAATCAATATTAAATTTGCTTAGAAAAAAAACTTGTCTAATTTTCCCAATAACTTAGGTAGTATCACTATCTTAATCTTTTCTAAATATCTGTGTCTATTGCTGATTTAAAAGACTATACTGGATTCCCCTTATAGCTGGATATTTGCTTTCCAGTTCAACTTCCATTTTGGACTTCATTCTGGACAAATATATGGAATTTTAACAAGCTAGGAAATGCCAAGAACATTCTTTGTTGATAAACCTTTGTACAAGAAGAAAGTATTGCCAATGCTAAATGGATACCCGGAAGTTACCCTTTATTAAGCACAAGCCAAAGTTGTGACACTAGTTTCTGGATGAAGAAGTGGGCTTTGTTTTGAGAGAAATCAGACAGCCTCCTGTTTTTAGGGAGGGCTAATTAGAGGTTGTGATTCTTTGCTATTCTTTAAAAAAGACAATTGAGTTCCCATTGAAAAGGAAAATGAAGATGCCCAAAGGCCAGCTGGGAAAGTTCAAAAGAGGTCTTTTCATCAAAACTTCACTGGCTCTTTAGTGTCAGGATTTTGTGACAAAGCATTTGACAGTGTGGTTATCAGCTGTCAGGCACCTGTTGTGTGGATTTATGACACAAGTTAAGGACTTTCATTTGTTTCCAGTGAGACTTTGAGACTGGTTGTTCATACATCATAGATGACAGAATCCATTTTAGAAAGCACACTTAAGTGATAATGTGTATATTTGCTTGTCCTTGTGTAGCATAATCAGTTTCTTAAATTGTTTAACTTCATCTAAAATTTCTCATTCATTAAACTGTAACTACTGCCATTAAAAGTGTCAACATTTACTATACTCATCTCTCAAGCTTTTAGAGAAGTTTACATGGTATGTAATAAATGAATAAACAATGGAAATGTTTTTTTCATTCTTGAGATAAAATACTCAGTTCAATTGTGCAAGGTCACAATTTTAATAAAAAGAATTGCAATAAGCTAGAGCTTAGTTCCTGTAATCCCTGTATCAATCCCACATAATAAGTGAGTACTTAGGATTTTACAAATTCTGAAACTAAATAGGATTCACATGCAGTATCTCTATGGAAGTAGATTGCCCAATCTTTCTTCCAAGAAGTGGCTGGTTAGCAGTCAAATGCCACCAAAGCTTTAAAGAAGACTTAAATAAATGGAAAGATGTTCCTTGTTCAGGGATTGGAAGACTTAATATTGTTAAGATGTCAGTACTAACCAAAGGAATCTGTAGATTCAATGTAATCCTGAACAAAATTCCAAAAACCTTATTTAACAGAAATATAAAAACTAAACCTCACATGTGTATAATTCAGAAGCACCATGTAGTATTTAATTCTACTCAAGAGTTAAGCTCTAAAGTCTTAAGCTCATTTTCTCTAGGTAAATGTCTACTTAAAACTCCCAGATGCAGGGTGAATGCTAAATTTCTAAAATAATTACCCTGGGAAATTACCCAGGAGCTCTGGTGGCATAGTGCCTTAGGCATTTGACTGCTAACTAGAAGGCTGGTGGCTCAAATCCACCAGCTACTCCTCAGAAGGAAGGTTGGGCAATCTACTTCCATAGTGATTCTGCCTCAGAAACCCAAAAAGAGGTTTCTATGAGTTGGATCCAACTCAACAGCAATGAATTTGGTTTGGTTTTTGGACAATCTTATAGTCATAGAAAGAAAAATTTTTCAGTATTATTCTGATTTTATTTCAAATGAAATCTCAAAGAAGTAGATAAATGAAATCTCGGCAAAGCCCTTCAGCTATCACTCAAAACTGCTTATTACTTGTAACTTGGCATACTAATCTTTCCAGAACATAGGCATAATCCTGAAAACAAATTTTACAAACCTCTAAATAGAGATGAAATTAGCTATCACTGAGGCCATTCATGCTACTTCAGATGAAATGTGTGGCTAACTATCTCTGTGAACAACTGCTCCATTGCCATAACACTAGAAGAACTCAATGATGCCAACCTGCCATTGCTGAAAATTTTGATCAAAGATTCCATAGAAGAATAAAAGAGATCAAATGCAGAATACATTAAATTAATGATCAAAACCCCATTCCCTGCCCCCTGGGGGAAAAAAGAAAAATTCTAGGACCAAATAGCTTTACTGGAGAATTCTACCAAATATTTAGAGAATTAACACCAAGATACCAGTAACTGTGTGAACTCTTCCAAAATAAAGAGAATGAAGGAATACTCACTAATTCATTATATGAAGCAAATGTAACCCTGATACCAAAATGAGACCAAATAAGAAAACAGTGGGCCAATATGTCCTATGAATATAGAGCAATAATTCTCAACAAAATGCTAGCAAACAGAATCCAACAACATATTAAAAGAGCCATACACTGACCAAATAGGATTTTTTGCAGGAATTCAGGGATGGTTCAGCACTACAAAATCAATCAGTGTAATATACCACAATGATAGAACTCACTGCTGCGGAGTCAGTCCTTACTCATAGTGACCCCTCCTTGGTTTTCCGAGGCAGTATCTCTATGGAAGTAGATTGCCCAATCTTCCTTCCAAGAAGTGGCTGGTTAGCAGTCAAATACCACCAAAGCTTAAAAGAAGACTTAAATAAATGGAAAGATGTTCCTTGTTCGGGGATTGGAAGATTTAATATTATTAAGATGTCAGTACTAACCAAAGGAATCTATAGATTCAAT
This sequence comes from Orycteropus afer afer, assembly GCF_000298275.1. NCBI lineage: Eukaryota > Metazoa > Chordata > Mammalia > Tubulidentata > Orycteropodidae > Orycteropus > Orycteropus afer. The sequence continues at coordinate 2,383,158 of NW_006921925.1, read as the reverse complement.
GTAATCCTGAACAAAATTCCAAAAACCTTATTTAACAGAAATATAAAAACCAAACCTCATCTTTACATGGAAAGGCAAGAGGCCCCAAATAACTGAAACAATGTTGGAAAAAAAAAAAAAAAAAAGACACAAGTAGGAAGATTCACACTTCCTGATTTTAAAAAATACTATACAGGTATAGTAACCAAAACAGCCTAGTATGGGTTAACCATAGACATTGTTGTGGTTGTTGTTAGGTGCTGTTGAGTCATCTCTGACTCATAGCAACCCTATGTACAACAGAATGAAACACTGCCTGGTCATGTGCCAGGTCCACAATTCTTGCTATATCTGAACCCATCGTTTCAGCCACTGTGTCTCTTGTTGAGGGCCTTACCCTTGTTCATTGACCCTCCACTTTACCAAGCATGATATCTTTCTCCAGGTATGGTCCCTTCTGACAACATGATCAAAACAGGTGAGATGAAGTCTGGCCATTCTCACTTCCAAGGAACATTCCAGATGCACTTCTTCCAGAGCAGATTTTTTAGTTCTTTTAGCAGTTCATGGTACTTTTAGCCTTCTTCACCAGCACCACAACTCAAAAGCATCTTTTTCAGTCTTCCTTTTTCATTGTACAGCTCTCACATTCCTATGAGGTGATTGAAAATACTATGGCTTGGGTTAGGTACACCTAGCTCTGGTAGCATAGTGGCTAAGGCACTTGACTGCTAACCAGAAGGCTGGCGGTTCAAACCCACCAGCCACTCCTCGGAAGGAACGTTGGGCAATCCTACTTCCGTAGTGATACTGCCTCGGAAACCCAAGGAGGGGTCGCTATGAGTCAGGGCTGACTCGACAGCACATAACAACAACAACAAGTCTTCAAGGAGATACCTTTGCTCTTCAGCACTTGAAAGAGGTCCTTTGCAGAAGATTTGCCCAATGCAATATGTCTTCTGATGTCTTGACTGCTGCTTCCATTGGTGTTGATTGTAGAATCAAGTAATATGAAGTCTTTGACAATTTCAGTCTTTTCTTCTTTTATCGTGATGCTGCTTATTGGTCCACTTCTGAGAATTTTTTTTCTTTATATTGAGATGTAATCCATACTGCAGACTGTAGTCTTCAGTCTTTATCAGTAAGTGCTTCAGGTTATCTTCACTTTCAGCAAGCAAAGTTGTGTCATCAGCATATCACAGGTTGTTATCGATTGTTCCTTCCAATCTGATTGCACATTCTTCTTTATATAGGTCAGCTTCTTGGATTATTTGCTCAGCATATAGATTGAATAAGTATGGTGAAATGATACAACCCTGACACACTCCCTTCCTGATTTTAAACCATGCAGTGTCCCCTTGTTCTGTTTGAATGACAGCATCCTGGTCTATGCACAGGCTCTTCATGAGTACAATTAAGAGTTCTGGAATTCCCATTCTTCTCAATATTATCCATAATTTACTATGATACACACAATCAAATGCTTTTGCGTAGTCAATAAAATACAGGTAAACATCTTTCTGGTGTTCTTTACTTTCAGCCAAGATCCATGTGACATCAGCAATGATATTCTTCACTCCACATCCACTTCTGAGTCCAGCTTGCAATTCTGGAAGCGTATACTGCTGCAACTGTTTTTGAATTATTTTCAGCAAGAATTTTACTTGTGTATGATAGTAATGATATTGTTCAATAACTTCCACATTCTGTGGGATCACCGTTCTTTGGAATGGGGACAAATATGGATCTCTTCCAGTCAGTTGGCCAGGTAACTGTCTTCCAAATCTCTTGGCATGGCCAAGTGAGTGCATCCAGCAAGCAGCTTTGACTTCTCCCTTCAGTACCATTGGTTCTTGATCATATGCCACCTACTGAAATGGATGAGCATTGACCAATTCTTTTTGGAACAGTAGCTCTATGTATCCCTTCCATCTTCTTTCATGTTTCCTGCATCATTCAATATATTGCCCATAGAATCTTTCAATATTGCAATTTGAAGCCTGAATTTTTTCTTCAGTTTTTCTAGCTTGAGAAATGCAGAGTGTGTTCTTCCTTTTTAGTTTTCTCACTCCAGATCTTTGCACATTTCATTATAATTGACTTTCTCTTCTCGAGCTGCTCTTTGAAATCTTCTGTTCAGCTCTTTTATTGTGTTATTTCTTCCCTTTGCTTTAGCTACTCTCCATTCAAGGACAAGTTTCCAAGTCTCTTCTGACATCCATTTCATTTTTTCTTTCTTTCTTGTCTTTTTAATGACCTTTTGCTTTCTTCATGGATGATGTTCTTGATGTCTTCTCACAATTCCTCTGGTTTTTGGTCATTGGTGTTCAATGCATTGAATCTATTCTTTAGATGATGACTAAGTTCAGGAGGAATATAATCAAAGTCTTATTTTGGCTCTCATGAAACTTCTTTTAATTGTCAGCTTTACCTTGAACTTGCATATGAGCAGTTGATGGTCTATTCCACAATCAGCTCCCCTTGTTTTAGCTGAAGACATTGAGCTTCTCCATGGCCTCTTTATTTATTTATTTATTTATTTATTTATTTATTTAATTAGGATTTGGGTGAAGATTTACAGAGTAAATTCACTTTTCATACAGCAGTTCACATATA
>NW_006921925.1:2365469-2373258 GCF_000298275.1 Orycteropus afer afer | reverse complement strand
TCTCCACTGCCTCTTGCCACAGATGTAGTCAATCTGATTCCTGTGTACTCCATCTGGTGAAGTCCACATATATAGTCACTGTTTGTGTTGTTGAAAAAAAAATATTTTCAATGAATATGTCATTGGTCCTCCAAAATTCCATCATGCAATCTCCAGCATCATTTCTATCACCAAGGCCATATTTTCCAACTAAAGGTGATTCTTTGTTTGTGACTTCTGCATTCCAATCACAAGTGATAATCAACACATCTTAATTGTATGTTCAGTCAATTTCAGACTGCAGATGTTTGTAAAAACTTCAGTTTCATCATCTTTGACTTTGGTTGTTGCAGCATAGATTTGAATAATAGTAATATTAACTGGTCTTCATTGAAGGCATATGGATATTATCATATCACTGACAGCATTTACTTCAGGACAGATCTTGAAACATTCTTTGTGATGACAAATGCCATGCCATTCCTCTTCAATTTGTCATTCCCGGCATAGTAGATCATATGGTTGTCTGATTCAAAATGGCCAAAACCTGTCCATTTCAGCTCACTAATGCCTAGGATATCAATTTTTATGTGTTCCATTTCATTTTTGACAACTTCCAACTTCCCTAAATTCATACTTCCTACATTCCATGTTCCAATTATTAATGGATGTTTGCAGCTGTTTCTTCTCATTTTGAGTCATGCCACCTCAGCAAATGAAGATCCCAAAAGCTTTATTCTATTTACATCATTAAGGTCAGCTCTACTCAGAGGAGACAGCTTTTTCCCTGTCATATTTTGAGTGCCTCTGACTTGAGGGACTCATCTTCCAGCACTATATCATACAGTGTTTCAGGGCTATTCATAAGGTTTTCCAGCAATATTTCAGACAGTATTTCTAAGCTATTCATGAGGTTTTCACTGGCCAGTTCTTTGAGAAGTGGATGGCCTCTTCCTTCTTACAAGTCTGTCTTAGTCTGGAAACTCCACTGAAACCTGTCTACCATAGGTAACCCTTTTAGCCTCTGAAGCACTGGCATAGCTTCCAGCCCCAAAACAACAAGCAAGCCACCACAGTAAGACGAACTAACAGGCAAGTCCATCACCCTTAGTTGTTCCAAACCTCTCTGATCACTTTCTAGCCTCCCTAGTTGTTCTGGCCTGCTGCCAGCTTCCACTCCCTTTCCTGGCCTCCCATTGCTGATCCAACCCACCACTGGCTCCTGCTTCCTTTCCATAAGCACTAGTCCAATGAAATAGAATCGAGAGTGCAGAAATGAACCCACACATATGTGGTCAGCTGATTTTTCACAAGAGTGCTAAGTCCATTTGATGGGGAAAGAAGAGTTTCTTCAATAAGTGTTGCAGGGAAATTTGGATTTCCACATGCATAGAAATGAAGCAGGACTCATGACTCATACCATACACAAAACCAAATTCAAACTGGACTACAGACCTAAATGTGCAAACTAAATCAGTAAAATTTTCAGAACAAGCAGGGCCAATGTTGTCAGGGCTAGCTTTCAACAATGGATCATCTAATAGCAGAGGCACAAACAGCAAAAGACAAAATAAATAAATAGGACCTCATAAAAAATTTTTTAAAAATTGTTAAAAAAGACTTTAGCAAAAAAATGAAAAGACAAGCTACTGACTGAGAAAATATCTTCAGAAACCATATATCCAACAAGAATACAATAACCAAAATATATACAAAATGTCAACAATTTAGAGATAAAAAAAGCAAATAAAGAAAATCAAAGGCACATGAAAAGAGTTAAGTCCAAAGAACTAATGGATCTCACCTTATATGACCCTAAGACCAGAAGAACTATCTGGTGCCCACCCACCAATGCCAATATCTAAGAAAAGGATCAGAATTGGAGATCCTGGATAGAGTGGGAGAAGAATGTGGAACTGATACATTAGAGACTGGTGAAACCCTTGAGACTATGGCCTCAAGTCACCCTTTAGACCTGAAACTAAATGCATGCCTGTGGCTTAACTCTCAGCCAAACAACAGACAGGCCTACAAGCTGAACACCTATACCAGGGAGCTGCACTCCATAGAACAATCTACCACAGGAGATCAGAAGGGCAGAATTTGCACAGGAAGAAAGGTAGGGAGACAGGAATGCATAGGCAAGAAGGATAGAGGGCAAGGGAACCACAGGGAGGAAGTGAGAAATGTGCTAGTACACTGCAGGCAATGTAACCAAAAGAAAATAGTATGAACTGTTGAGTGTAAAATTAATCTGCTTTGTAAAATTTCACCCAAATAACAATGAAAGGTTTTTTTAAAAGACAAATACCCAATCATAATATGGATGAAAGACTTGAAAAGATATTCCACTAAAGAAGACATTCACATGGCCACCAAACACTTGAAAAGATGCTCAGAATCATTAGCCTCCAGAAAAATGAAAATCAAAACCACAACGAGAAACCATTTCACTCCCACTGTGATGTCTAATATAACAAATAAATTACAAATATGGTCAAGGATGTGGGGGAATTGAAACTCTTATCCATCGCTGGTGGGAATGCAAAATGGTACAGCCATTGTGGAAAACAATGTGGTACTGACTCAAAAAGTTAAAAGTAGAACTTTATGACGTAGCAATTTACTGTAGGTATTTACCCAAAAGACTTGAAATCAGACTCAAAACAGACTTATACACCAATGTTCATTGCAACCCTATTCACAGTAGCCGAAAAGTGGAAACAAACTAAATGCCTGTCAACAGATGAATGAATAAACAAGATGTCATTAATACACAGTGGAATACTACTCAGCCAGTAGGAGAAATTAAGTCTTGATACATGCTACAGTATCAAGTAAGTGCAATATGGATGGTGCTTGAAGACATTATTTATGCTAAGAAAAATGTCAGTCACAAAATGATAAATATTATATGAGCTTATTTATGCAAAAAATAAATAAATGAACAAGAAAAGATAAATGTATAGAGACCAGTGGTTACCAGGGGCAGGAGGGAGGAAGAAAATGGGGGGTTAAAGGTGATGGAAAAATTACATTGATTAAGGGTAGGATTGCACAGCTGATTGTTGTAATTGTTGTCAGTAAGTAGTACACCTGTAAAAGTTTAATTGGTAAAAATTGTATGATAGCTATATTTACAACAACACCAAAAAGAATGTTAAAAAAGAGTAACTCATGGAATTTGGTTCCTTGGCTTGCAGGTTTAAGGTAATGTTTTCATGGGACATCCCAGTTAATTGACCTAATAACATGTTTAGTGCTTCTGTTCTAGCTCTTAGTTCATTACATAGTGTCTGGGATCTTAAAAGCTTGCAAGCACCCATCCAAGGCACAACAATTGGTCTCTGTTCACCTGGAGCAGCAAAGGAATAAGGAGAGTCAGGAATAAGAGAAGGATATGGAATGTGTGACTAATCGTCTCCATGAACAACTGCCTCCTTTGTCATGAGACCAGAACTGGATAGTGCCTGGCTACCATTACTACACATTTGCATCAAAGATTCCGTAGAAGAATCCTGATGAAAAGGGAGAAAACCAAGAATAAAATTTAGAATTTTCATGGACTCTAGATTTTCTGGAGCTGTGGAGGCTGGATGAACCCCTGAAACTATTGTCTTGAGATAATCTTTAAACCTTAAACCAAAAATACCCCCTGAAGTCTTCTTAAAACCAAACATTAGCGTAGTTTAAATAGTGAAGAATGTCTGCTTTGAGCACTGTGCTATTTTAAAATCTATATGGGATCAATTGACAACAGCAACCCAAAGATTAGATAGCAAGCTTAGGGGGCAGTGAGTATGTTCATAGGGGAGGAACAACTTGGAAAATGAAGATGAGAATTGTTCTACAACATGAAGAATGCAATCAATGTCACTCAATTCTCCATGTAGAAATTATGTAATTGGTTTGTGGTCTGCTGTTTATATTAAGAACAACAAAAATTAAAATTAAAAAAAAAATGTCATGGAAGTGTTAAATAGCCCTTTTGTCATCAATAATCCCTGGAAGTGTCATTTAGATAAATATGAATGTCAAGAAAGCATATTTATAGTGAATCACTTGAAATCTTTCAATGATACTCAATAATAAAAGTGTGTAAGATATTTTAAAAAGAGTGTTGTTAAAAGCAACTATATTGTTGTTGTTGTTGTTGTTGTTATGTGCCATTGAGTAGGCCCTGACTCATAGCGACCCCTCCTTGGGTTGCCGAGACAGTATCACTACAGAAGTAGATTGCCCAACCATCCTTCCGAGGAGTGGCTGGTGGGTTTGAACCGCCAGCCTTCTGGTTAGTAGTCAAGTGCCTTAGGCACTATGCTACCAGAGCTCCTATAGCTTTAAAAAAAAAAAAAAAATCAGTACTGAAAAGATATGTTTGTATGGGAAATGTTCATTGCCTGATAAATGAAACACTACTGAATTTTCAACGAAGGCATTGCAGTCCTAATTTATTCATTAAGCATTTTTTTGAATGGTAAATAAAATGAACTTCCTGTCTTCCTGGATCATTGGTTACAGTGTGTGATTCTGTATGTGTGAGGAGGGGCAGAAAGTAAGCAAATGACAGAGTAAATGCCACTTCTCATTCATCAATATGGTCAGATTCCTAGACCATGTCATTATACAAAAATTGGTGGTTGGATGAGCACATCAGAGAACAAAATAGAGGATAAGTACATCACTACATAACTTCCAAATTACCTCATTACATAACTGCCAAATTACTTCATTACATAACTGCCAAACCACTAAGAATCATGGACCCAGTTGACACATAACCTTAACCATGACAGCCAGCGTTACTCTCACCTTGACATTTGTTACTGCTGGAGTATGCTGTTAATGCACAAGATGGTTGGATAGTAGATTTTTTACTATGTTTGTAACTGTAAAACATTGGATAAGAAGTTAGTCAATAAGGGTAGTGTATATATAGGATACAATATAAGTGGAATGCACTGTATTAACGTAATGGAATAGTGAGTGTGGGGCCTTGTGCTGGGGTGTACTGTTCTATGCAGAGTGGCAAGGGAAGGGCTCAGTGACTCAATATTCTTTAATCATGTTAAATCTAGAAGAATGCTATTTTGTGGAATATTTCAGAAAAAATATAGAATCAAATCTTTAAAATTAGCTAAAAAGGTGAAAATATAGAGAACAGAGAGAAACTATATACTGAGATAACCCTTACACTTGAAGACAAATAGAAATCAAAGATACATAAATATAATATGAAATTCATTTGTTAAACACAGAGTTGTGAAACACATCTAGAAGTTATGAGGGCAGTGGTGGCTCAATGGTAGAATTCTCACCTTCCATGTGGGATTAAAAAAAAAAAAAAAAACACCTCACTGCTGTCAAGTCAAATCAGACTCATAGTAATCCCTCCTTAGGTTTCTGAGGCAGTATCTCTATGGAAGTAGATTGCCCCATCTTCCTTCTGAAGAGTGGCTGGTGGGTTTGAACCGCTAGCCTTCTGGTTAGCTGTCAGCTTTCTTAGGCACTATGCCACCAGAGTTCCCCTTGTGGGATAACCAAAAAAAAAAAACCCAAACAAACCTACTGCTATTGAGTCGATTCTGACTCATAGCAACCCCCATTAGGTTGCCAAGGCTGTAAATATTTATTGAAACAGACTGCCTCATCTTTCTTCCACATAGCAGCTGGTGGGTGAAAACCATTGACCTTTGGATAGCAGCCAAATGCCTTCACCACTGCACCACCCGAGCTCCCCACCAGGTTCTGCTCCTGTCCAACGCCCTTCGTGCACACTCACCGCCCACCTGTCAGTGAACGCACGCATGTTGCTGTGACGCTGAGCAGGTTTCAGCAGAGCATCCAGATGAAGACAGACTAGGAAGAAAAGCCTGGGATCTACTTCTGAAAGTCAGCTAATGAAAACCCTGTGGGTCACAGTGATCCCATTTGCAGTCATTCAGGGAGTTGACACAGGCAGACAGTGTTTAGTTACATCTTGTATGGAGTCTCCATGAGTATGCTGCATGGGATCCCCGTGAGTCGTGAATCGGGAGCCAACACGACTGCAGCTAACAACAACAAATATGCTTTGGTTTATTTATTTAATTTTGTCTGGGTTTGAGACAAGATTAAATATTTGAGCCAGAAATTGTTACACAAAAAGTAATAAACAAACAGGAATCATACAGTAGCCATTTTACTTCTTAAAACTATGGTAATTTCATGCATAGACCAGGAGCCTATCATTTGAACACAATAAGAGGATACTGCATGGTTTAAAATCAGGAAGAGAATATGTCAGGGTTGTATCCTTTCACTATACTTATTCAACTCTTATGCTAAGCCAATAATCTAAGAAGCTGGACGACATGAAGAAGAGCGTGGCATCAGGATTGGAGGAACAACCTCTAATATGCAGATACTCAGATGAAACAACTTTGCTTGCTGAAACTGAGGATGACCTGGAGCACTTACTGATGAAAATTAAAGACTACAGTCTAAATCCACAGTATGGATTATGCCTCAACATAAAGAAAACAAAAATTCTCACAACTGGACCAATAAGCAGCACCACGATAGCTGCAAAAGACCTCTTTCAAGCACTGAAGAGCAAATATATCTCCTTGAAGACCAGTGTGCGCCTAATGCAAGCTATGGTATTTTCAATCGCCTCATATGCATGTGAGAACTGGACAATGAATAAGGAAAACCAAAAGAGAGTTGATGCTTTTGAGTTGTGTTGGCGAAGAATGCTGAAAGTACCATGAACTGCTAAAAGAACTAACAAATCTGTCCTGGAAGAAGTGCAGCTGGAATGCTCCTTGGAAGCAAGAATGGCCAGACTTTATCTCACCTACTTTGGTCATGTTGTCAGAAGGGACCATTGTCTGGAGAAGGATGTCATGCTTGATAAAGTAGAGGGTCAGCGAAAGAGGGGCAGACCCTTGATGAGATGGATTGACACAGTGGCTGCAGTGATGGGCTCAGGTATAGTGAGGGATAGTGAGACTGGCAGAGGATTAGGCAGTGTTTCGTTCTGTTGTACATAAGGTCACTATGAGTCAGAGATGATTCAATGGCACATAACAGCAACAACAATTTCATAAGTTTCTTCACCAGTCATTCACTCTTCAGTCAAGAAATATGTCTTTAGTCCTCATTGCATCCCATGCACTACCTGGGACTTTAAGATTAGAAGGGTGAATTTGCCCAGTGCCTGTCCTGGAAGAGCTCAGGCAGTTGGTGGCAGATGCATGTATGTTCTTGATAAATAATTACAATAACTCTAATGAGAGGTATAAAAGTACACACAGTGTGCTAGATCAGTATCCCAAAGGAAAGATGGGGCTGCTGGTTTTGAGCTGGACCTAAGAAGAGCAGAAGGAGTAGGGAAGCTAAGGGTGTTCTAAATACATGCCAAAGCATCCAGAACCATCAAGAAACAGTGAGAGGCTCCATGTGATGTAGTCCCTGGAAGTGCAAATGGTTCCCCTGCTGACTGAAAGGCTGAAAGTTTGAGTCCCCCCAGAAGTCCCTCAGAAGAAAGGCTGGGTGATCTACTTCTGAAAAATCAGCCATTAAAAGCCCTATGTCACACAGTTCTACTCTGACACCCATTGGGTCACCAGGAGTCAGAGTCAACTTGAGGGCAATTGGTTTGTCTACATTGTTTTATTGACTGTTGTTGTTGTTGTTGTGTGCTATTGAGTCAGACCTGACTCATAGTGACCCCTCCTTGGGTTTCTAAGGCAGCATCACTATGGAAGTAGATTGCCCAACCTTCCTTCTGAGGAGTGGCTGGTGGGTTTGAACTACCAGCCTTCTG
>NW_006921925.1:2351392-2364499 GCF_000298275.1 Orycteropus afer afer | reverse complement strand
CGTAGTGCCTAAGGCACTTGACTGCTAACCAGAAGGCTGGTGGTTCAAATCCACCAGCCACTCCTCGGAAGGAAGGTTGGGCAATCTACTTCCGTAGTGACACTGCCTTGGAAACCCAAGGAGGGGTCACTATGAGTTGGGTCCGACTCGACAGCACATAATAACAACAACAGCAATTTTATTAAGTTCCTATCATATACAATTTTAAGCAGATTTTTAATTATATATAATATCACAAAAATGAGATCATTTTAAACATTTTTTGTACTTTTTGTGTGTTATGTATTTGACTATGTAAATAAGCATCTTTCATTTCATTAAATATTTTCATGTGATATCACTTCAGTAACTTCACAGTGTTATATGTGTGGGTAGAGCACAGCAGGGTTGATAGCCCTTATACCATTGGACACACAGGTTGTTTCCAGCATTTTTGCTTTCATAAACAGTACTGTGAAGCAAGTCATGCAGCTCAGTCTTTTGCACAGATTCCTTGCTATCTCCTTAGGATAAATTCCTAGAAGTGGAATTTCAGGGTCAAATGGTCTACAAAATGTTATGTCTTTTGATAAAAGTGCCCTCCAGAAAAGATATACTAAATTACACCCATGATTGAGAGTGCTCATCTGTTCATTCACTGCTGCCAACACTCGGTCTGACTGACTGTAAAAATGCTTTTAGATTAGTATGTTTTTGTTCTTTTACTTGAAATATCTCTTCTAGAAAGTAACTGAGAAGAAAGAATGGAATAACACCTTACCATGTGAATGGCTCTGATTTCTATACTCGTTACATTAAAACTTTATGCCTACTTGTTTATGCTACGTGTTTATGCTTTTCACGTTTCTGTCTTATTTAGATTGTGCATCCAGCAATCCCCAGGTTTTATTTCAAACATCTCGTCATGCTGTGCCCAGTGAGCACCTACAGCTTCATCTTCCTCACCTCCCTTCAGGACACAAATCCAGTCACATTTAACTAGTTGCTATTGAGTCAGCTCTGGTTCCAGTGGCCCCATGTGTGTCAGAGTAGAACTGTGCTCATAATGGTTTTACTGAACCAAACTGAACCCACTGCCGTCAAGTCAGGTCTGACTCATAGCGACCCCTCCTTGGGTTTCCAAGGCGGTATCACTATGGAAGTAGATTGCCCAACCTTCCTTCTGGGGAGTGGCTGGTGAGTTTGAACCACCAGCCTTATGGTTAGCAGTCAGATGCCTTAGGCACTGCACCACCAGAGCACCCTCATAATGGTTTTAATGGCCGATTTGTCAGTAGATCCCTGGGCCTTCCTTCTGAGCACCTCTGTGTGAATTAGAACTTCCAGCCCTTCAGTCAGCAGTGGAGCATGCTGACCACTTACATCACCTAGGGACCCCAGGAAGAAGTCACTGTGCATCCAATTGCAGTTACGACAGAATCATTCAAAATGAAGACATGGTTTCCATATGCTTGAGTTTCAGTTAACACCATGTCATGCAAAATGAGACTGTCCACAGATGCATTTTTTTTCCAGGGCAGGAAGTAGGGATGGGTTGGGAGAGCTTTAAACACAAATCCTATTTTTTTTTCCTAGTTAATTTTTTTTATTCTTTTAAGTCATTTTAGGAGTTTCTTCCTCCTATATATTTATTTTAGAGATAATTGTCTATATCTGAACACTGAAAAATGTCATTGATTTGTGATATTTAAATTATTTCCACAATTGCAAGAGATATAACTGAAATAAAGAAGGAAAAAAATAACTATAATTGCCTAAATGACCTTTTACTTCTGGAATCTCTTTTCACTGACTATTGCATAAGGTAGCTGTACAATCCCTCTTACAAGACAGTGGACTAGGAACTGCAGGAAAAAGCATTCCTTGAGAGAAAGGATAGGAGCTTTTCATCACTGTATTCTTTGCATCTGACCCATAGTACTTGCTCAATAAATATCTGTTGGTTACATAACAGAAGGAGAATTATTCCAGATATCACTTTGAAATTTCGCTGATATTTTGCATTGTTGAAAACACAGCAATGCCAACTGCAAGTTAGTTGATTCAGGCAAGAGATTGAACACAAAATAATAATAATGAAAATAAAATATTCTCCAAATCAGCTCTCTACCTTCATCAGATTCTAAATTATGTACTGTATGTTATCTTTGACTTAACAAATTTTTATGTCTTTGTTATGCTTTATGCACAGTGATCTCATGAGATAAAGTGTGGGTCTCAATTTAAACATACGTAAGAAATACGACATAGGTTAAGGTCACTAATATGGTTTGTGGGCTTACTGGGTGGTTCAGTTATCATACTTGGCTACTAACCAAAAGGTCAGAGGTTTGAGTCCAGCAAAAGGCACCTCAGAAGAAAGGCCTGGCAATTTACTTTCATAAAATCAGCCTCTGAAGACCCTACAGAGCACAGTTCCACTCTGACGCACAGGAGGCCGCCATGAGTTAGCGCTAACTTGCTACTGTTCTCTGCTTTATTTTTTTAATGTGATTTGTGCTTCCCTGCCACAAACAGATGCTCTAAGCTTAGCTAATTTGAGGCTTTTACAGTGTCAGGCATATCCTGTTCCTTTTTCTGGAGAACTTCTCTTAAACCATTAGATTTTTTTTCCTGTACTTTTTATAATCAATCAAGCTCTAATGCTAAATATACTGAGAATTCACTTTGTACCAAGTATAAGAAAAAAGCCTGGGAAAGCATTCCCTATTCCTGCAGGAATTTATTGCTTAATCGAGAAATGAGACAACAAGCAGCTGCTCAGCGGAAGGAGGATGGGGTGATCTACTTTCCTAAAGATTTGTTGTTGTCATGTGCCGTCGAGTCGGACCCGACTCATAGTGACCCCTCCTTGGATTTCCAAGGCAGTATCACTATGGAAGTAGATTGCCCCATTCTCCTTCTGAGGAGTGGCTGGTAGGTTTGAACCACCAGCCTTCTGGTTAGCAGCCAAGTGCCTTTAGCCACTAGGCCTAAAGATTTTACTGCCTCAGAAATCCAGTGGGAGTCACTATGAGTCGGAATCAACTCCACGACAGTGAGTTTGGTTTGCTTTCTTAGCACATAAAGCAATGTTCACAATAGGAGGATAGCTGCTGAAGTGTGCAATCATACAGGGTAATCAATGAGTGAACATGTGTATAATCACACAGAGGTGAACTCAATGGAGTAGCTGCAGGAGGCTTGAAGAGCAAGCATCTTGGTTTGGCCTCCGAGTAAGCAGGTTGGAGGACAATGGGAATAAGGTTGGGGTGAAACTGGAAAACCAGTAAGGAAGGTTTGACTTGATGTGTGCAACAGCTGGAGGAAAGCTCCAAAGGTAAAGTGAGATGCGAGTGTATTTAAGGCCAGTTAACGGCTGCCTGGTCTGCAGGGTGAATTTGAGCACACGCGGTGTTGTTGGTTGCCGTCCAGTGGATTCTAACTCATAATGATCCCATACATGTCACAATAAAACTGCTCCTTAGGATTTTCAGTGACTGTGAACTTTCAGAAGCAAATTGTCAGGCCTTTCTTCCACGCCACTCCCGGGTAGGTGCAAACTACCAACCTTTCAGTTAGTATACAAGTGTTTAACTTTTTGTACCACCTAAACCCACTGCTGTTGAATTGATTCCAACTCAAAGCAACTCTGTAGGACAGAGTAGAACTGCCCCATTTCCAAGGATGTAAATCTTTACAGAAGCAGTCTGCCTCATCTTTCTCCTGCAGAGCGGCTGGTGTGTTCCAACTGCAGCCCTTCTAGTTAGCAACCAAGTGTTTTTAAGCACTTTGTCACTAGGGCTCCCTTCACTTATCTCATAAACTGTTTTAAAGTGTTTCCAAAAGTATTCCATTTTTATTGTTTAATGGATGGATTATGTTCTATTGATTTGTTCTGCCACAATTTCATAAACCCTAGGTTTTCAGGTTTGGAGCTATTATAAGAAATATTGCAATGACTGTTTCCTTGAATATATAGTTTTGCTTCTGTTGAAGTAAAAGTCTCACACAAGGACTTACAAGTAGAAACTTGTGAGCATCTTTTTGCCTCTTGTACACATTGCTCTATCTCTGTCTAAAAGGCTTGCGGTAATTTACAACTTGAAAGGACAAAAAGTAAGAGAAGCAATTCCCTACATAATCTCAGCAATACTCAATATTAGGTATTATGTCAATCTTTACTAAATGTCAATGTTAGCTCAAAGTCACTGCAATTTTTAAAAAGTTCCAGCAAAGATGAGCATTTTTTTCATGCATTTATTCCCTCACTGTGTTTTCCCTCGTGTAGAGCCTTTGCCCCTCATCTATTAAAGTCTTGACGTTTTCCCATCTCATTTCCTTTTCTCCTGTGTAATACCTATCTGTGTGTGAACTCAGAAAGGAAGAAACTAGACTTAAAAATTTTGCCTCTAGCTCTGTTTATTATTTGGGCTTCTTCCACCACCACCCTTTTTCAGAAAGACTTAAAAGAAACTACTGATGCCTTTGTTTATAAACCTCACCTTACTCTGAAATAATTGGTGTAGATCAAAGGAAGTGGAGGGATAAGTGCGGAGTGATCAGCTGATAAACATTTCTCTTTTCATTTACCCAACAGAGTAGCTTTCACATTAGAGAGATCACACACAAGGTCTATTTCCCCTGATAGACAGCCAACTCCATTTTGGTGGAAAGGTGGGAGGAGAAAGCCTTATCTTCAGAAGAGAACGGAAATCAATGGAAAGAGCTGTCTGTCTGCTCTAAGGAATGGAGTGGAGTATAGTGGGAAGGGAGGTGGAGAAAGGATATTTGTTTTTTCTTGAGTAGTTATAATTAAAGCCTTCCATACAATTGTTCAGTGAACCAGAAAAAGGTATTTGTGAAATTGTGGGTGTATTTTTAAGAACATCAGAAATGAGCTTTTCAGCAGTCACTGAAGAAAATCTTGCTCTCCTGCGCCACCTTGTGGGAAGTGAGCTATCCTGCAACTTGGAAACTTGGTTTTGTGATAAAATCACTTGTTACAGGTGTACCCTTGGAGATGGTGCAGATTCAGTTCCAGACCACAAGTAAATATCGCAATAAAGACAGTCACACGCATTTTGTGGGTTCACAGTGCATATAAAAGTTATGTTTATGTAATATACTGTAGTGATTACACACCGCTCTCTCAACTCCTCTCCTGAAGGAACAACAAATGATGTGAAGGATTATGTTGGCTATTGTATTTTTGTGTAGTAATCACTACTGTAGCTCTATTTACATATTCTAGAGTTGTTTATTAAACTGAGGTACTAGAGTGATTCTTAATGTTGTGTCATTAAACTAGTGTGTGGAATTTTTAGGGTCACTTATTCAAGCCACTAATCTTGGGCTTTAACTTTTTTTTTTTCCAGGTGGAAACAAGTTAACCAACCAACATTTTCGTCTGAATTGGGCATGGATCTCCTTTGAAAAAGAGTATTACCTGGTCAATGAGGACACCAAATTTCTAGATGTCGTTCTTAAACGTAGAGGTTACTTGGGAGAAACTTCATTTATAAGTAAGTTGAATTTTCATTTCTGTACCAAAATCTCCTTTTCTCAATTCTCATTTTCACAACTTTTCTATAGTGATTAAAATATCAAGTTCTATTAATTGTCAAGTTTTAAAGCTTAGGAAGATGTTGACATTTAAAGCTAAAGAAGCTTGCCAAAGGATTTGTGTCAGGATTAATGTGCTGTTGACTGTATGAGCCCTTGGTAAAAAGGCACTTCGTAACATAAGGCCTTGATGTTTCCATAAAAAACAAACCCAGTTGCCATCAAGTGGATTCTAACTCATGGTGACCCTGTGTGTGTCAAAGGAGAAATATAGGGTTTTCAGTGGCTGATGTTTCAGAAGTCCTGCTTCCAAGGGGTCTCTGTGGACACCAACTTCTGACATTTTGGTTAGCAGCCAAGTAGTCCCCACTTGCCCACTCAGGGCTTTATCATGCTTACCATGCTGTTGTTGCCAACAAGTCGGTTTTGACTCTTGGTGACCCCGAGTGTGCAGAATGAAACTGCTCCACAGGGTTTCCAGGCTGTGAGCTCTCAGAAGCGGATCAGCAGGCCTGTCTTCCAAGGTGCCTCTGGGTCGGTTTGAACTGCCAACCTCTTGTCCAGTTGTTGGACTCTTAACCATGTGCACTGCCCAGGGACTCCATACATAATAAAGGCAGAAAAAAGAGCATTGGAAATGCTTTAAACCTTCTACCTAGAAGTGACCCTACTCTGATATAAAATAATTTTACAAAATGTTAAG
Organism: Orycteropus afer afer; assembly: GCF_000298275.1. Taxonomy (NCBI): domain Eukaryota; kingdom Metazoa; phylum Chordata; class Mammalia; order Tubulidentata; family Orycteropodidae; genus Orycteropus; species Orycteropus afer. Next base: position 2,358,252 of record NW_006921925.1, on the reverse strand, counting down.
TAATCATTCATAAGTTAAAATGTATGTATATACATATAAAATGCCATTCCATCTTAGCAGACTTAGACAATTCTGGAATTTATCCTGATATAAAATAATTAACAAAATTGGAAATAATTATATAAGAAATCTGAGAAAAATGTTACTAAGTCTTAGAATAGGCTTGAACAATTCTGGAATTTATCCCATAACACAAAATTCTGCTGACACATCAGTGTAAAAAGTATGATAACTAAACAAAAAGTACTCAGTAACTTATTGAGCACTGCAGTGTAGTTGTGGCAATTGAATGCTCCAGTATGTCACTAAATTTCCAGGAACCCTGATGCACTAAATAAAAACATGTGTTGTGACTTGTCTTTGTAACAAAAATGTGCTAAATACTGACCACTGACTGTTTTCTGCTGCTTTACCTTTTTAAAATAAAACTGAGTCCAAAGCAAACTTGAATAAAACTTTTTCAGCTGCAATTCAAGTTCACATCCAATTTCATGTAGCCATAAAGCAGAAAAAAGTAGGTATACTGGTAATTTTAATCAGCAATATAATTGACAAAAATTTTACTGTACAGGGTAAAAAATGATAGCACCTCAAGCAATTGTAATATTTTTGGTCTCATGTTTGATAGCCATCTAGGCAGGGGGGTGAAATATAAGCTCACTGAGTGAGTTTATCAACTGAAGTAGGAATCTAAGAAAATGTTGGCAAAAAAAAAAGTTGACAATGATGTGTTGGTCTCCAAAATGATTATTTTTAAATTTATGGGCCTATGAAACTCAAATGCCTTTAACCAACATATATATCTCAGACACACACACACACACACACACACACCCTCATGTTTCTGCCACAACCCTCCTTGCCCCATGACCTCCCCTGACATGTTTGGATGTAGATGTTAAATATACCTTATTTTAAGAATATTTCATTGTTTTTTAACTTCAGAAGAGTGGTTTTCACAAGTTATGCCCCTGGGCAATCTCTTTCCTGCAGCCAGGATAACTCGCCCTCCTTTGTTTGCACGTGCCTCTGTGTAGGCTGTCATATACCTCTGTGCCTTACCTGCCATGGCATAAATGCTCAGATTGCTGTCTCACTAGGGGCCTGTGGAGTCCCTGGGTGGTGTCTAGGGTTAACATGCTCAGCTGCTAACTGAGAGGATGGAGGTTCAAGCCCCTCCCAGAGGTTCAGAGTCGATTTGACATGATGCAACTGGTGGTTCGGCTTATCCTGTCTTACTCTCAGTGAAAGGTTAGTAATAGCTGTGCTGCATGTCCTTGAAAGTGTGGTAAAGAAGTAGCAGGAAAACCATATCAGCAGACAGAGCTCCTTTACAACCTTTCAGGATGCTTTCATTACTTTGTGTTTTATGTGAATTTCTACTCTTAATGACTATGTTTAATTACTCAGTTTCAATTAACCCACAGATAGCATTAAGAAAGTTAGTACTGGCAAAATATTTTTTAAACTACGTTTTCCAATTTTCTTCTCCATTTTTTTAAGCAGAATTATAGGTGTCAATTAAGAGCTCTTTTTCCCTGAAGTTATTTTTCAATTTTATTTTTATTTTTCTTATAAATATGGAGGTCAGAACCAGCAAGTCTCCAAAGACTCTGGAGCTCTAGTTGGTTAGCCTCACCTGGTTACTAAGTAACCTGGGGTGACAGAAAGTTGGAAAGATGTGTGTGGCTCACAGCTGTCAATCATTAAAGACGGGAACAGAATTCATGCTAGGACCTGGAATGGAAGTCAGAAGAAAGCGAAGCATAGGCTTGTAGAAGTTCTACAATAAATGTTTCGTGTTACTGTTCCCTGACAACTTCCGCTTTCATTAGGGGAGTTTTAATATTAGATAGATTCCATTATGGCTAAAGACAGAATACTTGTTACCTTCAGGAGCACACTTAGAAAATGATGAATTGCATACAATTTGTATATACAGTTTATCCGAGATGACTATTCATTTTATAACCTTATGACAAGTTAATAAATTAAATAAGCATGAATTTCACAAAAGTTATTCTAATCTTAAAGATCTTTTCACTACACATTATTGAATATTTACTAAAGACAAGATACTTCATTAGGTCCTTTACCTATATTAGCTCTTTTATTCCTTACAACAACACTTATTCACTAAGTGAACTAATATTTTTTTGAGTGCTTCTTATGGGTCAGGCAGTTGTTAAGTAGTGGACTATGAAGTGATAATAATGACAGCTAATGTTTGTTGAGTTTGTATTATGTGCAAGACCTACTTCTAAACACCTACATCCGTCAACCCTATGAGAAGAGTGCATAGCCTCTTCTCATATATCCCCATTTTACAGATGAAGAAACAGAGGTTAAGTGTTGCAGTTGTTGTTATGTGCCGTGGAGTCAGACCCAACCCATAGCGACCCCTCCTTGGGTTTGCGAGGTGGTATCACTATGGAAGTAGATTGCCCAAGAAAGTTACACAGCTAGTAGGGGGTGGAGCTGAGATTTTACTGGCCAATGAACCTCATGCACAGCCTCCATCTGCCTGTCAGTGGAGGCTTGTGTGTTGCTATGATGGTGAACAGGTTTCTGTGGGCTTCCAAGCTAAGACAAGCTAGGAAGAAAGGACTAGCAATCTACTCCTGAAAATTAGCCAAGGAAAACGCAATGGATCACAATGGTCCAATCAGTAACCAGTCCTGGTGATGGCAGGACAAGGCAGCTTACTGTCCCATTGTGCATAACATCATCATGAGTCAAGGCTGACTGAACAGCTGCTAACAACAATAAAAATAAAATCTCCTAGTCATTTCTAATGCTGCTGGTCCCTGGAACAACTTTGAGTAACAAGGTAGACCAGTAATACATTCATGCTGGTCCATTATGAAAAAGAAATATTTATTTTTGACCCAAAGCAAATTTAGATTCCAAGTTTGTCTTATCTTACCTTGTAATAAAGATCGCATGCCCTTCTTAGATCTACCTCATGAACACTTCTCGAACAAGAACTGTATTAAAAAGATCAAGATAATGATCTTTTTCACAAAATAAGAAGTCTCTCCTCTTGGCTTGGTAGGTCAAAGACATTGTTCATAGATAGTAAATCTTGGACCTAGTGGACATTTTTTGTACTAGACTAATTCTTTTTGTAAAAAAAAAATAAAAAAAGAGGAAAGAAACTGAATTTTGAATATTCAAGAAAATACTGCATAAATGATGAGTGCAAAGCACAACAAAGCAGAAAGGTGGGCAGTAGCCGTGAGGGGCAGTCCTGAGGACATTTCTTTGCTGGCTGTGCCCCTGGGGGCAGCTCCATCACTGAGCAGCATGTGTTCTGGGAACCTCCGAGAGAATCATTCCTTTCATCATCATCTTGGCAGGGAATTGCGATGGATCCAAGAGGTGTTGACAGCCACTCTGTGAGCGCAGGAACCAGAGAGCTAACAGGAAGTCTGCAACATTCACCAAGTTATGCTTGTAATTTCTGGTTCTGTGCCCTTTTTTCACTTGCCATTAACTTAATTGCAGTTTACTTGCTACTAAAATTTAAAAAAAAAAAAGGCAATGTAATATTTGTATATCAGTTTTTTCTGAGATTCATTAGAAATATTTTTAATAAAATCTTTTTCATCTTTATTTGAAAATTAGACTATCAGTCAATGTTGTAACCAAATGAATACATAAGTAAGTCACTTTATCTTGTATCAGCACCCTGAGGACAGGGGGTTTTGCCTGTGTTGTTTGCTTACATAGCCCCAATAGTCATCTGGCACACGGTGAGCACTCAGTAAATACCTGTGGGTCAATGGATCTCTTTTGGTTCAGGTTAACTTCTAGCTTGAAGAACAAAGGAATTTTTACCAAAAAAAGATACCTTTTTTTTTTTTTTTTTGACTAAATGAGAAATGCTATTGAGCATGTACTTTTAGATTTTTTAAACTCTAATTGTCACTAGAGTTTATTTTTCCCCTTTTGAATCTGTCTTTCCTGCCAATTTCTTTGACAATATCAATGTTGTTTAAAGAAATATATTTGAAAATTATTTGCTATTAACTTGACTCACTGAGAATTCTGAGAGATTGGGGTTAAATATTTAAGGGTATACTTCTGTAGTGATACTGCCTCGGAAACCCGAGGAGGGGTCACTATGAGTCAGGTCCAACTCGACAGCACATAACAACAGCAACAGTCTTAGTATAGCTGCAATTTTATAATAGTTTTCCCTTACATTGAATTTGTTGGCTTTTACTCACTGTCTTTTGTATAATATATTCTATAGTTTGAGTACTTGGCACAGTAATAGCAAAGATCCCTGTGCAACATATGGAAGCAAAGATACTCTAACCTTCCCAGTAACTGAAACTGACCTTGAGTGAACCATCAGTATCAGCCAAACATACTGTTGATAATGACCATACATATTAGGCTTCCAATTCTGTTCAAATGGTTTCATGGAATTCTGGACTGTTCCACAAAGAAAAATCTGGCAGTGACCATGTTGACAAACGCGGAATTATATTCTCTTAAACAATGTTAGGGAGTATTATAGCTTTTGGTTATTGTTGGCCGTTTATAACTTATCAAAGAATTCTTTGACTCAAAGAGCCTGTTACTGGTCTGAGGTTCCCAGAACACATGCTGCTCACTGACAGGACTGGCCCCAGGGACGTGGCTAGTAAAGGAATTTGCTTAGGTCTGCCTATCACAGCTACTGCTCACCTTTTTTTTCTTGCTTTGCATTCATCAATAATGCATTATTTCAACAGATATTATTCCAGTGAATTATTCCAATGGATATTCCATTGGAAGTTTTAAAAAAAGGAAAAGAATCAATCTATTACAAGGAATGTCCACTAGGTCCAACTAGTCATTCTTACTTCGTGATAATCAAGTCATCCAATGTAAAAATGTTATAATTGCAAATTCCAATTGGTGCTGCTAAAAATATCCATAATTTTTCTGATGGATTTTTCCTTATCTTTTTATAATATGCAGCAACATATGCAAAAGTAAATGGGAAAAGTTTTAAGATTATGTGAATTTCTAAGAATAAGAATTTTGTGAAAAGATGGGGCAATCTACTTCCGTAGTGATACTGCCTCAGAAACCCAAGGAGGGATGGCTATGAGTCGGGTCTGACTTGACAACACATAACAACAACAACAACAATTATACATTTACACAATCTTATTTTACAGGAAGTTCTCACACAAGTTTATCAGTACCAGTTGCCTTTGAGTCAATTGTAACTCATGGTGATGCCATGTGTTTCAGAGGAAAACTATTTTTCCAAAGGAGATTGCCAGGTCTTTCTTCTGAGGCACCTCTGGGTGGAATTGAAACTCTAACCTCTTGGTTAGCAGCTGAGCATGTTAACTATTTGCACAACCACCCCCCCAGCGACTCCTAACTAATTGGGATAATATTAGAACAGAAGAATGAACAATCAGTACCTACAGCTGAGCAATTTCAGCACTTTCTTCATGGGATCTGTGCTCAGTTATTCATTTCAGGGAATCAAAAAAGGATCTATTCTTCCCTGCAGGGTAAACAACAACAAAAATTAAAAAGTAGCTGTGGAGTTGATTCCACCTCATGGTGACCTCACAAGTTTCAGAGCAGAACAGTTTCCTGGGGTTTTCTTTGCTATAAACCTTACAGAAGGAGATCACCAAGACTTTCTTCTTTGGTGCTTCTGAGAAAGGTTGAACTGCCCACCCTTAGATTGGCAGTTGAGTGGAAACCATTTGCACTACCCAGCGACTTTTCTCTGCAGGATGCAATGACACCAAAGTTTCATGGCAAGGAAAGTCTTTATAATCCAATTGGAATCGAAACTTTTAAAATGATGTTATTTTTTTCTGCGTAGGTATTGGCACAAGAGATGGGACGGCAAAAAAAGACAAAGACTTCAAGGGCAAAGCTCAGAAACAAGTGCAGTTCAACCCGGGCCAGAGCAGGGCCACGTGGAGAGTGCGGGTGGTGAGTGACGGCGAGCACGAGCAATCGGAGACCTTCCAGGTGGTGCTCTCGGAGCCGGTGCTGGCGGTGCTGGAATTCCCCTCAGTGACCACGGTGGAGATCATTGACCCTGGAGACGGTAGGAACTATCTTCGGCTTCTGTATGTTGCTGTTGGGGTTTTATGACAAATGCCTTCTAAAATAATTTTTTAACTCAATATTTGGACTTTCTATGAAGAAAAAAAATAATAATAGTAACCAACCCATTATCCTTGATCTCTTCTGACTCATGGAGACTCCACATAATCAAGTAGTACTGTGCTGCTAGAATTTTCTTGACTGTGATCTTTATGGAAGCAGATAGCCAGGTCTTTCTTCCAAAGAACCACTGGGTAGGTTCAGACTGCCAAGCTTCAGGTAAGCCACGTTGTTAATTCAATTCTGACTCATAGCAACCCTATAGGACAGAGTAGAGCTGCCCCATAAGTGTTTCCAAGGCTGTCTTTACGGAAGCAGACTGTCACATCTTTCTCTCACAGAGTGGCTGGTGGGTTCCAATAGCCGACCTTTTGGTTAGTGTTCAGTGCTTTAACCACTGCACCACCAGGGCTCCTTTCTCACTTTTAGGTAAGCCTTCCTCATGAGCAGTTCACTATTCCCAGCTATGCTGATAGGAGGGAACCCAAAAATTAATTAAGGAAAGTTGTATTTTTTTCAAGTAAATGATCCCCATGTTGGGTTATCAATATATTCTTTTTCTTATTATAATTTCCTATTTCAGAACCAATACTGTTAAATGTCATTTTTCTTATGAATTAATTTGTTTCTTTGTTGTTGTTGTTGTTTGCCGTCGAGTCGGCCCCGACTCATAGCGACCCCTCCTTGGGTTTCCGAGGCAGTATCACTACGGAAGTAGGATT
>NW_006921925.1:2346379-2351292 GCF_000298275.1 Orycteropus afer afer | reverse complement strand
CCAACCTTCCTTCCGAGGAGTGGCTGGTGGGTTTGAACCGCCAGCCGTCTGGTTAGCAGGCAAGTGTCTTAGCCACTATGCTACCAGAGCTCCCTTAAATGGTTTAAAAATTACACTATTTTTTGGATTAATTTGTTCCCGTTATTACATTTTATAATTCAACTTTATATCCACCAGCCAAAATTTTATATTTGCCCACATTTCTACATTTGCTACATGATATCCATCCCACCCACCCAACCTACCCCCACTCCTTCCTGAACACAGTGTCTTGAATCAAGACTGTTAATTTCTCTTAGATTAAGTATTCTGTCAACATGCACCCTTGGCTGATGTTGGGGAAAGTCAGCCTTAGGCTTTTGTGTGTAATTTGACCTTTTCCCTCCCACTGCCATAGTTCTGCAGCCCTGGCTTGTCTCAATGTAGTAAGTAGAAAAAAAAAAAAAAAAAAAAGTTTGATGGGTTTTTTTTAGCTGGCATTTATACAAACCTGTAGAAGCTCTTCTAAACTGCAGTCCCGTCAGGAGCCAGACATGGCTTTCTTTTAAACTGCCAGTCTACTTTATTTTGTCAATCAGAAAACTCTTAAACTTTCTGCAAAGATACGATCTACTGAGTACATGAAATGGAGACTTATGGGCAAATCCCTGTGTTAAAAGACTGAGTGTAATTAAAGACAGAAGCTAAGACGACTAGAGCTCTGGCTTCTGCTTTTAGTTAAATGTGAAGTTCAATTATGTTTATGATTTTCATTAAACAAGTTAGCATTTAATTAAATTTAATTTTATCTGCATTACCGAAGGATAAATAATTAAACTTTCTTCTAGCCCTGAGTTGGTGGGTAAAAATTTGCATAATAAAGCTTTTCTCTGTTGAACAAGCCCATGACAGCTTGAATAGACATTATAAATGAGCCCATTAGTTAAAGTGTGTTTGAAGTCTAATCTCGATGTTCCATTTGCCAGTTGGCATAATTGTTATACTTCACCTTAAGGAATAAAACACTTTTCTGCCTTCCTGTTTAGAAGCCCAGAGTGACACAGTATACCCATTATCAATCTGAACAGTGAAATACCAAAACATGAAACACACACACACTTACACACACACCCTTATATAATCCAGGCTCAATGTAAATTGTCCTACAACTAAATAAAACTTTGCCATAATTTCATTTCATGTAACGATCATCTAAATGTTCTTAGAATTTTCTAGATAAAGGGCAACTCTCTCCATTCCAGGCCATTGTCATCCCTATGATACCTGACAAGTGTTTGTAATGCCTGGCGTGTTCCACGTTGTGTTGAAGTTTGGTCTTGAAAGTGTAAGGCCTGAGTTTAGTTTCTAACACTTCCACTTCTAGTTGTATGACCTTGAGCAAATCAAACAGCTTTTATAAAGATTTAGTTTCCTAAAGGACAACATAAACATTGTTATTTTATAATAGCATAAATTTAATAATTATACTTCACTTTAAGAGATTCAGTAACCCTTTGTTTTTCCCACACAGTCAATTTCCTCACCACTTCAGATTTTGACTGTTTCTTTCTACACTCTCCCCTAGCCCTTATCTGTTTATTTGTTAGTGGAGCCATTATGCCAGCAGCTTCTCCCCCTGCATCTGCATTCTAATATATGTTATGAGATTTTCATAAACACTAAAGTTTGTCAAGCTCACACTTGTTCTGGGTACAGAACTACGTATTAGGAATGTATGTATAATAAGATATAGTGCCTTTTATCCAAGAAGATACAGTCTGATGGGAAAGAGAGCCCTCTCAATAAGTGATTACAACATCATATGTTGTACTACAGCAAAGTGCAAATACAGCATCGTAGGAGCAGGAACAGGAGATAACCAACTCTGCTTTATCTTAGGCTGGGAACTACTTTTATACAAACACACAAGTACGTCTATTCTCCAAGACCTTACTTACCCAAGATGGTACTGATAATGATAGCTGAAATGTACCCAGCACTTAAAACGTGCCAGACTGTGTGCTTAGTGTGTTATACGCATTGTTTCATTCAATTCCTTTCTTTTACCACCTTCGATATACACATAATAATTCTAGGTATTTTGTTCAATGCTTAACAGATATTCTCAGTTTCACAGATAGCAAGTCTTAGAACAGTTGTTATCAAATTTTACAACAAAAAAAGTCATAAAATGTTATGTTTGTTACTTTTTAAACTAGCCAGACCAAACCCACTACCAACAAGTTGATTTCAACTTATAACAACCCTTCAGACAGGGTGGAACTGCCCCATAAATTTCCAAGACTATAAATCTTCACGGAAGCGTCTTTCTCCAGCAGAGCAGGCTTCTAATCACTGATCTTTTGGCCTTTTTGTTAGTAGCTGAGTGCTTTAACCACTGTGCCATCAGAGCTCCTGTTTATAATCAGACTCTTAAAATCCAACTTTATCAGTTTAATTTTCAAAAATTACATAGTGGTGATTTAGGTAAGGATATTAAGTGACTAACTTATTCAGTATACCAGCATCTACATCCATTGGAAAAATAATACATACGCTTAAATGCTTATTTCTTCAGTCTAAGGAAATGCTTAGTGGCCACAGGATGCTCTGGAATACCTCCCATGCCCCTCATGGTTCCCTTGTTGGGAACTGTGGCTCCTTCATAAATAGACTTAACCATCATATAAAGAGTGGGTCCATTTGCTCAATGAATTTTTACTGAGCACCTGCTATGTGCCAGCCACTACATTTTCCTACAGCCTCTGTGCAGGAGCCCAGCTGCTCTGAAGTGACAGACACCATTGAGACCATGGTGCATGTGGCATACAGCTCAGGCACATCAGTCCCAGTCCAGCTGCTAGGGGTGGCCTGGACGTCATATGCAGAACTACCAGCAGTGCCAAAAGGTCAGGGGACTGTGAGTGCCTACGCTGTCCATCAAGGAAGGACCACCCAGGCGCAGTTTAACTGTCAGAATGTGCTCAGCAAGTCCACATTTTTGTGTAGAGCAGACATATTTTGTTGCATGAAAATGGAAGACAGAAAAGAGGCTTTTTTGTAATTTTATAAGGTGCTGGTGGGACCATAGAAGAGGGAAGAGACAACTTCTTTTATGGGTGTGACTATCTTCCTAGACCAATGAGTTTGCTCATGTAGTGAGTAAGTAAATAAACCCAACTTGCTCATGAATTGAGATATAAAGAAAAAAAGGATAAGTGGAGAGCAAACCACTGAGCAGAAATATTAACCTCTCTTTACAGTATCTCCCACGCCCTCAGATGTGTGTGGACCACAGGAACATGCCCATGGAAAATCTGCTGTCTGCTCTCATGATTTGTCCCTCCCCCTTTTGGCCGTCTCTCTCTCTGGTTTATTTGATCCCACAACTTCCTCACTGCTGCTTCCCTTTTCATCTGCACATAGAAAGTTCCAGTTGGGAGGGCTTTTAAAGTTCAAAAACTGTAACTCATTTTCTGGATGAGGAGCCTGAGAAACAGTGAGCCTTTAATCTCTGCTGAAGTCCAGCACTTGTGGACTGTTTTGTTTGATTGTTTTCTTTAGCACTGGCAGCAATGGGAGAGATCCCAGCCACCAGATTGTAACAACTATCTTCCTTTAACCCTTTTGTTACAGAATTATTTTTTGTTGGTAAGATTTTGTAGATATAATGTTTTTTTTCCACTAATGCAATCATTTTTTTTTTAAATTTTTTGGGGGTATGATGGATCTTGCTAAATATTATGTGGAACACATATGTACCAATGAACTCTGCTTATAAAATAGGTGAGCTGAGGCATGGAAAATACATTTACTTGAATATTATGTCATCTCAAACACAACACCTTCACAATAACACAAAAGAAACAATAAACCTTTATCTTTCTGTATAGAAGCCCAAAAGTTTTACACAATTACTCCTCCAAGATGCACCACCTCATATAATAACCTCCCAACACAGCAATATGTTGCCAACGAACTTCCTTATGTTTTATGCAGTCACCCAAGCCCCTACTTCAATGCCAGCACATACTGTATGTGGGGAAAGAGGCTTCCCAAGAAACCCAAGGGGTGAAAAATGTCAGTGATACATACATGTACTATGGGTTACAAAAGAGTTAAAGGGCCTCTAGAGGTAGGCTGGGCTCCCACCACACAGTAGACAGCAAGTTTCCAGAAGAGACAAACAGGTTGGGGAACTTTCAAGTCACTGCTTTTCCTCCTGCCCTTTTTCTCTAACCCCTCTCCAGAACTCTGAAAGAATAAGGTCAAGGGTAAGACATTCATCGTAATACCAACCTCTACCACTTTTGAGGAGCTCTGGTAGCATAGTGCCTAAGGCACTTGACTGCTAACCAGAAGGCTGGCTATTCAAACCCACCAGCCACTCCTCGGAAGGAAGATTGGGCAATCTACTTCCATAGTGATACCGCCTTGGAAACCCAAGGAGGGGTCGCTATGAGTCGGATCCGACTCAATGGCATATAACAACAACAACAACAACCACTTTTGAGTATCTACTGTAAGTCAGACACTGTATTGAGAGCTTTACAACCATATCTCATTGAAATCTCATAGCTGTCATTGTTGTTGCTCCTGACAAGTCAATCGTGACTCACAGCAACACCATGTGTTACAGAGCAGAACTACACTCCACAGAGTTTTTTGGCTGCAAGCTTTACCAAAGCAGATCACCATGCCTTTTCTTCTGTGATGCCACTGGGTAGGTTTGAACTGCCAACCTCTAGGTTGGCAATCTAGCGCAAACTATTTGCATTACCTAAGGGCCTTAACCTTATGGTTAACCTTAACCTTGTTGTTGTTATTTGCCGTCGAGTCGGCCCCGACTCATAGCAATCCCTCCTTGGGTTTCCGAGGCAGTATCACTACGGAAGTAGGATTGCCCAACCTTCCTTCCGAGGAGTGGCTGGTGG
>NW_006921925.1:2338833-2346279 GCF_000298275.1 Orycteropus afer afer | reverse complement strand
GGATTTGAACCGCCAGCCTTCTGGTTAGCAGTCAAGTGCCTTAGGCACTATGCTACCAGAGCTCCCTTAACCTTATGCAATTTGTATATCAGCTTGCAAGTGAGAATAGGAAACTCAAAGAATTTACTTCACCAAATTCTTCTAGCTAATAATTGCCAGAGACAGGATTTTTTTTCCTCCAGAGCTCTTCCCTTTCATCTGAGTTATTCAGTCTTCTGTCATTTCATATGACTGGGAAAGCAAAATCCAAATCAAAATTAATCAGTGTACTTTGCCATAGCAACACTGTTTCACCTATTATTGTTCATGAAAACACACACTAGAACAAAAGCAAAAACAATTTCTTCTCTTCTTTCTTTTTTAATTTATTTTCTTTTTATTTATTAGACCTCAAATATATTAGTATATGTAAATAAAACAAGTTTTCTAGGAAGATAATCAAGACTACTTCAGTCTCTGCATAATGATTCTGCACAGTCAACAAATGTTTATTGAGCAACTGCTATGTGCCAGTTATTCTGCTATGAGCTAAGGGTGCTAGAATGAAGAAGTCATAAATAACCCTGAAGATTTGTATGACATGGTAATTGCCTCCCACCAAACTGTTATAATTAATGATGAGAGTCCTGTGTGCTATGAAAAGGGAGCTATCAGTGCCCAAAGGAGGAGGAGCTTCCAGTCCTGGAAGAGAAGGGAAAGTGTCTAGGAGGAAGACCCTCAACTTTCTGTTTATTAAGTTTGCTGTTAGAGATTACAGCATTTTGTCACTTTTAGAAGCATATAGCATAAGCATGTAAGCATATTAATATTAACCATTTTCATCTCTGTTAAGGGGAAAATGTGTAAGAGTTATAAATTCTTATTTGAAGTAATAATTCCATTTATTCTTTACCTGAAGTAATTTCTAACTGGAATAAATTGTGTTTTATGTACACGTGCTGGAAGAAAACAACCTCAAATACAGAGGTATTTGAGTACAGCTACCTACTACAGATATCTAAAGTCTGTTAAGTATTTGATGTGATCAGTTTGTACACTTAAAGTGTCTTCCATCTTCTGATTGAAATGGGCTTGCTCTGATATCTTTATGATGCTAAGATATATTTCATCTCTGTAATTATCTTTGGTGAGACTAGATTAGGGTAAACTGTGTAATATGAATAAAATATATTATTCTAGAGGATATAGAATTTAACATATCTCCAACACCTGAATATTATTGGATAAAAAGAAAAACAATGTTTTTTTGTGCTCTGAGTGAACCAAACCCATTTCAGGAAATAGAATTCAGATGACACAAACTTAGTATTATACAAAATCTGAACATCAATTATTATTTTTAAATTTTTTGTCTATTGACAACATTGACATAGGGGAGACTGCTGGCTGGTGATTTTGGGGTGGATGTGCCAAACTGAAGGCCAGAATTAACAAAATGAGAATTAACAGCAGCCAATGACAGGAGAGTGATAAAGAAAGCATGCAACAGCTATAACTTCAGCAGGTGTCAACGCTTTTTTCCTTTTTGAGCTATATCAGTGTGAATCATGAGCCATCATAAGAGAAACAAAAAGTTCCAACCACTTATTGAAAGTAGAACACACATTTTCTGGCACCAAAAGGTGAATAAAAAAAAATGGTACAGAACAAAACTATTTTAGTCATGTTGTTGTTGTTTTGCCGTCAAGTCGGCCCCGACTCATAGCGACCCCTCCTTGGGTTTCCGAGGCAGTATCACTACAGAAGTAGGATTGCCCACCCTTCCTTCCGAGGAGTGGCTGGTGGGTTAGAACTTTCTAAAATATTTTACACTCAAAAAATAAATGTTTAATGATATAAACAAAGATTACCTAAAGATACTCTCTAACCTACAAGTTTGTATGTTGTTGTTGTTGTTATGTGCCATCAAGTCTAACCTGACTCACTGCAACCCCTCCTTGGGTTTCCAAGGTGGTATCCCTACAGAAGTAGATTGCCCAACCTTCCTTCCAAGGAATGGCTGGTGGCTTTGAACCACTAGCCTTCTGGTTAGCAGTCATATGCCTTAGGCACTATGCCAGAGCTCCTGGTGTATATATATACACATGTTGTTGTTGTTGTTGTTGTTGTTATGTGCCATCGAGTCAGACCTGACTCACAGCGACCCCTACTTCTAAGGAAGTAGATTGCCTAATCTTCCTTCCAAGGAGTGGCTGGTGGGTTTGAACCACCAGCCTTCTGGTTAGCAGTCAAGTGCCTTAGGCACTATACTACCAGTTTGCATAGTACTCAAAAATAATTTTGGGACCTCATGATATCCTTAATATCCTTAAAAGGTCAGCCATTTGTTGTCATATGATTTAGGTATGTTTTCATTATTATTTGTTTCTTTTTCAAGTGCCTGTTGAAATTAGCCTATATTACTCTCCCTGTTTTGGAGACAAATTAAAAAAAAACATAGAAATATAAGAGAGCTCTCCAAGTTTCACCTTCAAGCTTATCAGTGAAAGATTCTGTGTTCTGTACCACTGGTTGGCCAGCCTATGAACATCATTTGTTGTTCACTGTCATCGAATCAGGCCCTGAGTCATAGGAACCCCATGACAATGGAACAAAATATGATGCGGGCCTGCACTGTCCCTGTGAGAGGTTGCCAATTGGACTGTTGTGATCAGCAGGATTTCACTGGCCGAGTTTTGGAAGTAGATCACCAAGCTTGTCTTCCTAGTCCATCTTAGTCTGGAAGCTTACTGACATGCAGTCCTCCTCCGACAGACCAGGGCTGGCTGCACATGAGGTGCGTTATCTGGAATTGAACATAGGTCTCCCGCATGGAAGGTGAGAATTCATTCACTGAACTACCACCGTCTCCTTTTGAGGACCATGGTAGCCTGCAGAGGTACCTGAATGTTTTCTGAGTTGTTTGGAATGCGCCAAACTTATTAAAGGGGATGAAGACTTGGTACTTTCACTGACGCGTTGTTTTTTTTCCCCTTCTTTATTCTGTTATAGCAAAGATTTTTAGAATATATTTTGTTCTATTATATCTTTAGCAGTCTTTTATTTATAGCTGTATAGCATAATTGAGAACATTCTCTTTTAAATGGAATTACAAGTACTTTATTTCTGAGAACAAAAGTCTTTTTATCTTAACTTGCAGCATTGTCAAAACCTAAAAATAAAAACTGTACTTACAAATCAGTGTATTCCTTACAATATGGTCACATTGACTAGTAAAGAACAAATTCGCTTTGATCAGCTTTATCTTCAAACACAAAGCATAATTAGACCAATCAAATCTATTTCCCACTCTTAAGAAAAAAATAACAATCTTATATAAAATATAAAAATACCACTTGTTCATTGTAGAAAAGTCAGAAAAAAAATGAAAATAATTAAAATCAATTGTAATCTGATCACTTAGGAATAACTGCTGTTAACATCTGAGAGAATAACCCTGCAGTTACTATTACTGTTTACTTAGTGGAGAGTTTACTGTTTTTACAATACAGTCCTTGCTTTGTCTCTCAATGATGTACATAGATAGACAAGACACACACACACACACACACACACATATATAAAGCCTGGTGATCAACTGCTGAAAACTCAGCCACTGAAAACTCTATGGAGCCTAGTTGAGCTGTGACACACAGTTGAGGTAACCAAGAGTCAGAATCGATTTGAAAACAAATGGTGGTATGTACGTGTATGTGTGTGTGTGTGTGTGTTTATAAAAACACTGAATCATTTAAATAATTCTATATTTCTGCTATACCTGTGGTCTGTCTTAGCCACACTTTTTTTCTCATGTTATTTAGCATTTTATTTTTCTCTAGCACAAGTGATGCTCCCTGAACACTGAGTATAGTAGTTTTCAGGAGAGCACAGTGGGCTCTGGGACAGACATTGAGACTCTGAATCCAGATATCCCCATATGCCAACCTAACCTGAGGGTGGCTCCTTTGTCATCTATGCCTCATTGCCTCCGAGGTCAAATGATAGTAATGGTAGTCCTACCTCAAAGGGTTGTTGCAAGGATAAAACACCTATTAGATGTGTAAAGTAATTAGAACAGGGCTTAGCAAATAGAATTCCATACCTATGAGCTAATAATTTTCAAGGGTAATACAAGAATGCCACTTGTAGGGATTTCACATTTAAAGAGTTATTCTTATTTTGAGGTCAATCTACATATAAACGTCTATTGTATTTCTAAAGTGAAGTTGAAGAAATATTCACTAGGGAAGTGTACCAAGAGAAGTTCGCTTCATCCCTCTAATACCCTATTCTAGTTTCTCCCACCCCCACCAACTTACATGTTTTCATCAGAAGTGAGGTCAATAAATGATTTAAACTTGAGCTAAACCCAGTTTACTGTCTGTGAGGCTAACTGTAGGAGTGAAATCCAGAGCTATAGGTCACCTCAGGGCTCTCAGTTTTCTTCTTTATTCATAATTCAAACTTTCTGACACTAGCAAGAAGTCCTGTTTTTTTTAACTGAAATTATTGCCCTAAGATAATTAAAATATATATATTATTATTATTTATTATTACTCATTATTATTATTATTATTTATTATTCCTTGAAGTTGTCTTAAGACCAAACAATAGTTTAGTTGAACTAGTAAAAATATGCGCCCTGAGCATTGTGCTCTGTTAAGAGCCATCTATATGGGATAATAAGGAGCTCTGGTAGCACAGTGCCTAAGGCATCTGACTGCTAACCAGAAGGTTAGTGGTTCAAACCCACCAGCCACTCCGTGAAAGGAAAATTGAACAATCTACTTCTGTAAAGATTTACCACCTCAGAAACCTAAAGGGGGTCACTATGAGTTGAAATTGACCCAATAGCAGTAGATTTGTTTATTTTTTTCTATATGGGATAATATTGATAACAGCAACTCCAAAGATTAGATGGGAACTTTAGGGGGCAATGAGTTTATGTTAATGAGGGAAGAAGAACTATGAAAAGGAAGGTGAAAATGGTGCACAACTCAAAGTATAGAATCGATGTCACTGATTTGTACATGTAGAAACTGTTGAATTGGTACATGCTTTGCTGTATATATTCACAATATACACAACAAAATATAACAAGAAAATATTTAAAAAAAAAAAAGCTAAACAAAACTAAACAGTTTAGTTCAACTAGTAAAGAACTAGTTCTCAAGGTGAATGCCTTGAGAAGTACGTTCCTTGGAAAACCTATGTATATATGATCAAGTTGACAGCAATAACTCTAGAACACAGAGGAGACATGTAAGGAACAGAGTCTAAGTTAATGGTGGTGAAACACTATCAGTTGAGGGGACAAGAATGGTGACACCATGTGAAGACTATAACCAATGTTATTGAACCATTCATGTAGAAAATGTTGAATGGGCATATATTTTATTATGTATATTTTCACTAAAAAATTAGATTTTACAAAATATTACAGGGCTTTAATTTGATAAAGGAATTCTCAAAGTGTGTGTTTATAGCTTCCACTTGTCCTGCTTTTACTTTAAGTCCCACATATGGGATTTATCTGAATAAGCTATTTTTAAAATGATTTGGCCATTTCAGATTAAATGTTTAAGATAAATACTATGTATGATTAAACCTAATAAAATACCCTCCAATATTTCATACTGATGCTATGGAACAATGATTTGAGGACTGTCAAAACTGAGCTGATACTGAATTTAATTTCCCTAAATTAATGAAAGAAAACTCATTGCAATTTATTGCATATCTGACTTGAATATTTTGTACTGAAGTTTTGTGATGTGTCTATGTTGAAATTGTATATTTGGTGAAATCCTAGTTCAAAATAGTATGAGTAATTCTTGCCCTTACCAAAACTCATGGTAAAAATAAACAAACAAACATGTATCTTTAGATCCCCCTTTTCTGTTTTCCCATTTAAAATGAAGCTTCTGAAAGAGATATCTGTACTTGTTGGTGTGGTATCTCTCTTCCCACTCCATGAAACAATCTGGTCAAGATAACCAGTGATTTTTCTTGGCTAAATCTAATGATCTGTTCTCAGTCCCCAATTTACCTGACGTATCAACATTCTTTGAAACAATCACTCCTTTATTCTTTGAACAACACCTTTTGCACTTGGTTTCCAGGATCCACACTCCCTTGGTTATCTGCATCACTGTTACTAATTCTCAACCTCCTTTGTATATTCTTCTTTATCTTCTTGACCCCTAAATGCCCCAGGTGAGTCTCTTTATCCATAATCTAGAATTATCTATAATTCTTTTATCTAAAATCGCTCCCTAGATGATCTTATTCTGATTTATGGCTTTAAATCCCATCGACAGGCCAGTGACTCCCAAATTCATATACAGGATTGTATACCCTACTGCCTAACTATAGACTTAGATATCTAA
The DNA here is from genome assembly GCF_000298275.1 of Orycteropus afer afer. Lineage (NCBI taxonomy): Eukaryota > Metazoa > Chordata > Mammalia > Tubulidentata > Orycteropodidae > Orycteropus > Orycteropus afer. The sequence goes on along the minus strand of NW_006921925.1, from coordinate 2,339,911 downwards.
AAGGAACCTCAATTTTACCATGACCTATAGTGCCTAAGGCATTTGACTGCTAACCAGAAGACTGATAGTTCAAACCCACCAACCACTCCTCTAAAGGAAGGTTGGGCAATCTACTTCTATAGTGATACCACCTCAGAAACTCAAGGAGGGGTCACTATGAGTCAGGTCCAACTCAACAGCCCATAACAACAACAACATTTTCCATCCCAAATCTGATTCTCCTATAGCCTTCCCTATATCTATAAACAACAGTTTCATCTTTCCAATTGGTCAAGACAACAAAACTTGGAGTCATCCTTCTCACTCCTTATTATGTGTTCTCATTCCTTATCTGGTCCATCAGAAAATCATTTTGACCCTTCCTTCATAATATACCCACAGCACAGACATACCCTATCACCTCCATTGGTACCACTTGCTGCAATATGGTCCCAATATGACCTCTTGCAGAGAAGATGGCAAAGCCTCCTAACAAGGCTCTTTGCTTCAGCTCCTGGCCCTTAATGTCTATTTTCCCACAGCAGGCAAAAATTATATTCTTAAAATTTAAGTAGAACCAATTTATAGCAGGAATGCAGTACATCAGTGGTCATTACAGCACTATTCACAATAACCAAAAGATAGAAACAGCCTAAATGTGTATCAGCAGATGAAAAGATAAACAAAATATGGTATATACACACAATGGATTATTATGCAACATAAAGAGAAATGAAGGCTTAATACGTGCCACAACATGAATCAACCTTGAAAACATTATACAAGTGAAATAAAGCAGTCACATAAGGACAAATATTGTATGATCCAACCTATGTAAAACAGGCAAGTGTATAGAGACCAAAACTTATTAGTGGTTAATAGGGATGGCATACAGGCGGAAAGGGGGAACCACTGCTCACTGGGCCCTGAGCTGCTGTTAACAATGGCAGAATAATCGGAAAAGGATGGTGGCAATTGCTCAACATGATGAACGTAATCAATGTCCTTGGATTTAATTGGGAAATGTTCTGTTATGTATATTTTATCAGAATTAAAAATATGCATGTATATACATACATATGCCAGATTTTTGTTCTTA
>NW_006921925.1:2330043-2338733 GCF_000298275.1 Orycteropus afer afer | reverse complement strand
GTATTAACATTTTTAATTATCATATATCAGATTATTCCCTCCTCCACCCCACTCCCCTATCCTTCTGATTTAATATCATAGAGAAAAACCCAAAGTCCTTCCAATGGTCCTGAAGGCCCCATGTGGTCTCTCCATCTCTATCTCACCACTACCTCTCTGGCCTCATGCTCTATCATTTTCCTCCTTGTCCGCATTGACCTCCTAATATTTCTCGTAGACAACTGGAACAGCTCTCCTGAGGCCCTTGTCACATGTCCATCCCTATACAGGGAATGTTCTTCTCCAAGTTATTCACATAGCACTTCCATTACTAACTTCAGATCTCAGCTCAAATGTGACTTTGTTAGACATACTCTCCAATGTACGCTAAATCCCCATCCTTCATGGCTTACACCCGTATTCCCTGACCCCCTTAGCACACTTTATTTTTCAGATCATTTACCGTTTTACATACTGCATATTTTCTTGTATACTTCCTTATTTTCTTTTCCTCCTCACCCTTTGACAAGAGTGAAAACTTCCGTGAGATAAATGATTTTAGTCTATTTCATTTACTTCTAAATCCTCTGTGCTTATTAGTACAGTACCTAGCAAGTCACCCAATGAATTTTTGATAAGTGAATAATTAGTTATAAAATCTTGTATCTACTAATTTTTTTTATAGAAAATTGTGGCTTTTTTTCCCCGCTTAAGTAATTTATCATTCAGGATCCCAGGAGAAAACAAATAGCACACAATTATAAATGAGTAACTTAAAAAGAATTTAATAACATGCCTATTCACAAAGGTAAAGATATAGTGAAGTGCCCCCAGGCTAGTAAGAGCAGCACCATTATCATCTTGAAGCCTGAGGGACAGAGGAATCCGGAGGTTTACAGAACCCAGAGAGCCAGCTAGGGCTGTCTGTGGAGGGGGTGCAGTCAGCCCTGGAAAACCTGGGGGAAGTCAGGGGAATAAATGCCCGACCTCATCCTTCTCGCTCTGGGGCCTCCTCTCTGTACTCCCTTTTGGCTGACCCAACCAGAAGCAGGGAGACTTTTGACGTAGTGCAATTATCTGGCTCTTGTTGCTCCAAGTGGGGTGGAAGGAGATGAAGCATGGATCTCCAGGGCCTGCTGAAAGTATATGGCACAAGGATCAGTCAATCCCAGAAGTCTTCCATAATCATCAAAAACAGTGTGGCAATCATCTGAAAGGAACACGTCAGGGTAAAGAAACCAACAGAGTGAAAGTTGCAAGAACTGAGTTCTAATCGTCACTTAACCAATAACATTTCTTGGTTAATCATTTTAACTTTCTGAACCTGTTTCCTCATCTGTAAAATAATAAGTGGAGTAAAATCACTTCTGAGGTCTCTTCCACTGATTAAATTCTGTTCCACTCAAGGATTTGATCTCTGTTAAGAGAACAAAATTTGATCTAGGGGACATGTATCAACAGCACTTACAGAGAAGGAGTCAAGCAATCTTGGGTTTGGCTTCTGGATTTGATCATTCAATGGAATACTTTATAACTACTTCTCCTTCCCTTCACACTATGTTATTCTAAAAGAGTATGCAGAGAAGGAAAATTGATAATTAGAGGAATTTTAGTTTGTATAGAATTGTTTACATATGAATCTCAGACAAAAATCCTAGTGGCTATGATTGTGTGTTTTCTCCTTAGAATCAACTGTATTTATTCCTCAGTCTGAATATTCCATTGAAGAAGACATTGGAGAACTGTTCATTCCCATCAGGAGAAGTGGAGATGTGAGCCAGGAATTGATGGTGATCTGTTTCACACAACAAGGTAACCTGATCTGCAAATAAAATATCTCCCCAAAGACATAAATAAGGCTCTTTAATATATTGGACTCATAACATTTTGCCATGAGGAGTATGATTTATTATTATATTTTTCATAAAGAAAAAGGCACTGATTCAGAAGCCTTCCTTCAGTCGTACATCTTTGAAGACTCTGCTAATGTGTCCTGGCTATTTACAGTAATACTTTTTGGGGATTTCAGAAAACTGAAGCTAAAGTCCCCAACCTAAGTCTGCTCGAGGAGAAAGGGATTATTGTTTACAAAATCAAAAGAAAAAAAATGTAGACATAGCAATGCATACCCAAGGAAAATAAATAAATTTCAAACTAATGTAAAAGTAGTATGAAACTCATTTCAAACAAATTTCATAATATTTGCCTTGCTCATACGTAAGCATCCTCTGCAAGATGGTTTTATAGAATATAACATTAAATTTAATAATAATATTCATTAGTATACAAAACACCTTTCTAGGAAGTATCACTGATTTTATAAGAATGCAAAAGAAAAACTCATGTTAATATTGAGCAGACTTTCACTAAAATGGTCATTAAAGTATATAATTTGAAAAGCAGTACAGAATAGTGGTTAAAACAGAGACTTTAGAATCAGACTGAGCTTTAGGTCCCAGATCAAGTGGCTTATCCTCTGTGAACTTCAGTGGCCAAATGTATTAAATCCAGTACATTGATTGAAAAAGTTAATGAGGCAATGTGTGTAAAGCACTTGGCACTTGGCCCACACGTAGTAAGCATTTTAATACTAACTCATTGCCCTTGAGTTGATTCCGACCCTATAGCAACCCTATGGAACAGAGCAGAACTGCCCCATAGGGCTTCCAAGGCTGTAATCTTTACAGAATCAGACTGCCACATCTTTCTCCCATGGAGCAGTTGGTGGGTTCAAACCACTGACCTTTTGGTTAGTAGCCAAGTGCTTTAACCACTGTGCAGCCAGAACTCCTTCATTTTAATACCGGCAGCCTTTGTTTTGTAACATCGTGCTGACATAAAGGTTCATTGGCAGGAAAGACAAGCAAAAAGACTTGAAATTCAATATGTCCTATGTTTGAGACCATTATGAAATTGACGCATGAAACTCAGTTGTTGCTGTTAAGTGCCATCCAGTCAGCTTTAACTCATGACAACCCTAGGCACAACAGAATGGAATGTTGCCCAGTCTTGAGCCACCTCCATGATTAGTAGTGTGATAGTCATGTTTATATGTCAACTTGGCTAGGCCTGGTTGAGTGGCTGGGCAGCTGGATGTAGTATTCCCCATGATGAGACTGGTAATCAACTCCATGTGGAATCTACTATGAGCAGCTGAGTAGCTGCCTTTGGGTATGTGGTCTACTTCCTATATATAAGGAGAAGCTTTGAGAATGGTCTCTAGCCTGTGGCACGCTTGGACCCTGCATGTAGCCAAGTCATTGCTCAGCAGCCTGCTATGCTCTGCCGACCTTGGGACTTAGAATGAACTTAAGTTAATGGCCTGCCGTGTGGTTGGGTAACATCAGTACTGTGCCTTTTGACTTGTCAACCTTGGGGCTTCTCAGCCTCAGCAGCCAGCAGCTGTCTGAGTGAAGAAACACCTCTAGCTCCAGTGGGCTGGGAGCAGGAGGCAGAGCTAGACCCCAAGGTTGAGGGGCTTTCACCCAGCCCCTAGAGCCTGACACTTTGAACTTTGATTTAAAGCCTCCAAATTGTAAGAATGAACTCCTGTTTGTTAAGGCCATCCCATTTATGGTATATTTCTTGTCAGAGCGGCACTAGGTAACCAGAACAATTAGTATGCTCCTTGTTGAGACTACTGTGTATTTGGAGCAATTTCCAACCAAAGGGGCCCATCTTCTAGCACTATGTCAGGCAATATTCTATTGTGATCCAGCTGATTTTCATTGACTAATCTTCAGAAATGGATCACCAGCCTTTTATTGGTAGCTTTAGTCTGAAAGGTCCCCTGAAACCTGTCCATCATGTGTGGCCCTTCTGGGATTTGAAGTACCAGTAGCATAGCTTCCAGCATCACAGCAACACACAAACCATCACCAGACAGCAAACTGATAGATGGGTGGTAGACAAGAGTAGTACATATTTGCTATAGAAATTCCAGGGCTATTAAAATATACTAATTGACCATTAAAATGCAACATATGAAAATAATTGTTTCTGAAAATACACTTGCAATAGGTGTTACATAAAAGCCTTTTGTATTCTCTCTGGCTCCAGGAACGGCCACTGGAACTATCCTGACGTCAGTGCTCTCCTATTCTGATTACATATCCAGACCTGAGGACCACACCAGTGTTGTTCGTTTTGACAAAGATGAACGGGAGAAAATGTGTCGGATTGTTATCATTGACGACTCCTTGTACGAAGAGGAGGAAACGTTTCAAGTCCTTCTGAGTATGCCCATGGGTGGGAGAATTGGATCCCAGTTTCCAGGAGCCCAGGTTACAATCGTCCCTGACAAAGATGATGGTAAGTACTTGTTTAGCTAAAAAATCATTCCTCGTGCTGTCATTGTTAGGTGCCATCAAGTCATCTCTGACTCATAGCGACAACAGAATGAAACACTGCCCGGTTCTGTGCCAGTCTCACAATCCTTGCTATACCTAACCAAGGATTCCTCATAACAGGCGGTAGAACTGCAGGCACAACGTTCTAGACAGAATACTAGGAGTCTAAAGGAATTATAACATGCACATTTATTTTAAACTTGGCTTTATAATGTGATTACATTTTAAAGTTGGCTACATCAATCCACTTGTCTTTGATTTAATGTTCTTAAAGGGGAAGGGTCATAGCTGTGTGTGTCTGTGTTTTCCTCTGTGCAGTTTCTTTTACAATACCATTTACTACTAGGTGATTGGATATTAAATTTCATATGAAGAGCCAAAGCCATTATAATAGCTCAATTTATTTCCTTTTGATTGTTTGTTTTGTTTTGCTTTTAAAAGCTATACTTTGGAACATAATCTCATTTTTGAACTGATTCTTCAAAGAAACCTTTCAGACTAAGTTGTTAAATGAACACCCAGCATGATAATAAATATATAGAAAATTAGGTTCAACAGGCAGCTCCCTGCTCTGAAAGAAGAGACCACTCCTCCCCAGGGACCCTCAATGACCAGGAAGTAACAGAATAAGCAGAAAATGGGTCACAATCTGGCCAGGCCAAGAAATATTTTGTGAGGAAATATTTTTTGTGAGGAAATGAAGAACACGAGGAAATATTGTGAATAATCTTGTGAGAAAGTGAGAATAATAAACTGGGGAGTTGGAGCCCCAACACATGAATTATTTTTGTTTGCTCTTGAATTTCTTCATTGTGGGTGATACAGGGAGAAACTGGTGGGATAGAATCTCTTGGTTAAGAGAGAAACTAGAGGAGGTCGAAAGACTTTGATACCAAATAATCTTACAACTCAGGGAGTGGAAAATGAATTACCAAAAAGATGTTTGACAGTTAAGTGGTGAAGAAGAATGTGAGAGATTAGGGTAGTAGCATGTCTTGTCAGCTTATACCCTGCGCTAGGCACAGTGCTGAGCCCTTGTATATTATGGTACTTAATCATCCTAACAATCCTGTGAGATTGTGTTAGATGGTTTCTTTTTTCTTTCTTTCTTTCTTTTTTTTTTTTTACTGCAAAGGTTTTAAAAAGCTGATGATGAAAATTAGAAATACTTTTATTAATAATGAAGAAAGTTTTATTTCTACCTGAAACTTAGATACTACCCTACATATAAAAGCTATTGTGATATTTTAAACTTTGTTTAGATTATTACTTTAATAAGTAATCCTACTCTATACAAAAATTTTTCTTTACATCAATTGATCTTAGAGACAGAGCCGGTATTTTGAATGTCAACTGAAACAGTGCAATATTCCTAATTACACATTACTCTGCCCTATACGGTCACCATAAGTCAGAATTGATTTGACAGCAATGAGTTTGGGTTTTTTAGTATATAGATATAGTATAAATACAGATATAGACAGATTTAACTAGAAAGCATAATGAATGATTGCTTTTAATTCCATCTGTTTTATTGACAAAAACCTTTCCTTTATGGATTGGTGTGAAATGCACACTGGGAAAAAATAAAAGTGCAGAAAGAGACCATTGTTTATTTGTTGGCAAGCCTTTTCACACATCATCACTGAATCTTTAGAAGAATGAAAGGTGATGTTAATATCCCTATTTTACAGATGGTGGGTATGAGAGTTAAGAGAGGCTAAGGGAGCACTCTGGTAGCATAGTGCCTAAGGCATTTGACTGCTAACCAGAAGGCTGGTGGTTCAAACCCACCAGCCACTCCTCGGAAGGAAGATGAGGCAATCTACTTCCGTAGTGATACTGCCTCAGAAACCGAAGGAGGGGTCACTATGAGTCGGGTCCGAATTGACGGTACATAACAACAACAACAATAACAAAGGGTGCACTTGGACTTACAAAGCTAGTATGTGGCAGAGTCAATATCAGGGCCCCAAATGCAGGACCTTTCCATGCTATCACTGCCTCTAAAATGTGTTCCTAGTAATGAAGAGGTTGAGAAACAATTGCATCACATCTATTAATATGTACAGAATATATATTTATTATCATATCAATCTTTACATCCCCTTGGTGCATACAGGGCAATTGGTATTATGAGTGGAGTAGCCAATACACAGAGACTGGTCCAGTTTTGCCACTCCATCTTCCTCCGAGGAGTGGCTGTTGGGTTTGAACCTTTAGCTTTCACTACCTGGGAACCTAAAAAAAGAAGAAAAAAAAAAATACACTTTATATACTTGCCCATTTTAGATATTCCATATAATTGGAGTTGTATAATATTTGTCCTTTGAGACTGACTTATTTCATGCATAGTTTTCAAGATTCATCCATGTTAAGGCATGAATCAGATTTTCATTCTTCCTTATGGTTGACTAATACTCCACTGTACTTATGTACCACATTTTCTTTACCCATTCATTTGTTAATGGACATGGATAATTTTAATGAAGAGAATCAAGTAGTAACTAATGGTTCCCATATATAATGCAATATATTAGACAAACTCATACTAAGGGATTGATCTTCTCTACCTTGAGTTAAAGTTTCAGTTATTTAGGTTGGCATTTAATTCAATAACAAATAACCTTGGGGCACCCTACCTACCTTCCTTATCTTCCACTGGCTTTAAGACTACCCATTCTGTTCATCATCACCTGCTGGCTCAGCCTCTCTTGAAAAATTATCTTCTCCCCACTCTTAGTTTTTAGTAAACCTTTCTATCCTTGGGAGTCCAGTCAAAGTCTCACCTACGATATGAAAGGCGCCCCTGGGTGGCACAGATGTTTAAGTTAATTGAAAGGTTTGTGGTTCAAGTCCACCCAAAGGTGGATGTTCAGAAGAAAGGCCTGGTGATCTACTTCCAAAAGACTAAAGCAAAAACCAAACCAAACTCACTGCTGTGGAGTCGGATCTGACTCATAGCAACCCCTCCTTGGGTTTCCAAGGTGATATCACTACAGAAATAGATTGCCCAACCTTCCTTCTGAGGAGTGGCTGGTGGGTTTGAACCACCAGCCTTCTGGTTGGCATCAAATGCCTTAGGCACTACACCAGCAGAGCTCCCTCCAAAATACTACAACCATTGAAAACTCTACGAACACACCTGGGGTTACCATGGATCATAATCGACTCGCTGTTAAATGTTTTTGGTTTTTGGTTTTTGGTTTTATGATATGAAAGACTGCCTGAACCCACAGAGTCACACTGTGTTTTAAACTTCACACCCTCCAAAGTATCTGGAGCTATAAAAGAAAAATTCATGGAATCTGAGTATTAAAATCTGGTTCTTTCATGTCTGGCCATGACAATGTAGGAGAACTTTAGTGAGCTTGTTGATTGTTGTTAAACAGTGAGATGATAATGAAGATTAAATGGAATGCATATCCTAAGGTGACCACAGTGACAAGACATTGCCTAACAGTACCTTACCTTTTCTGATTTAGCTGAAAGGCTGCATTTATTCAAATTTATTTAAAATCGTTTTTCTCTAATAACGCATTTTAAAATGACTAATTCATTAGAACCTTGTTAGAGCATATGAATAGCATATACAATACTATTTTATACTAGATAATAGTAATACCAATACCAGGTATACAAGTTTAAGCTTAAACTAAGGTTTGAAGTCCCTCAGTAGTGCAAATGGCTAAATTCTTAACTGCTAACTGAAAAGCTAGAGGTACAAATCCACCCAGAGGCATCACAGAATAATGGCTTGGCAATCTATTTCTGAATAAGTGGCCAGAAAACCATATAGAGCACAGTTCTACTCTGACCCACATGGGGTCACCATAAGTTGGAGTCAACTCAATGGTTAATGATTTGGGCCACTTAGCCACCACACCCAAGTCTGGGATGTAGCCAGGTCTCTACTGCCTGTTTGGTGGCATCTGGCGGGGGGTGGGGGGGTACGGATGAAAAAAAAAATACCCTGAAGATTAGCTTTGGATCAATTTGGTCTTCTATCTCAGCAAGGAATGTAAAAATGAACTTAATTGTAAAAAATTAACTAATAGACTCCAACAACATGTCAAGAAAATTATTCATTATGACCAAGTTGGGTTCATATCAGGTATGCAAGGATGGTTCAACATTAGAAAAACAATCAGCGTCATCCCCCACATAAATAAAACAATTGATCATATCAATTGATGCAGAAAAGGTACTTGATAAAATCCAACACCCATTCCTGATCAAAACTCTCAGCAAAATAGAAATAGAAGGGATATTCCTCAACATAATAAAGGGCATCTATGGCGCTCTGGTAGCATAGTGGCTAAGGCACTTGACTGCTAACAAGAAGGCTGGTGGTTCAAACCC
>NW_006921925.1:2317453-2328985 GCF_000298275.1 Orycteropus afer afer | reverse complement strand
AACTCCAGATGGATCAAAGACTTAAATGTGAAACCTAAAATTATAATGTTCCTCAAGAAAAAACTAAGGGTAAATTTAAGGGCCCTAATATATGGCATAAATAGACTATCAAGCATAACCCAAAATGCACAAACAGCAGAAGATAAACTAGCTGAATGGGACATTCTAAAAACTAAATTTTTATGTGCTTCCAAAGACTTCTGCAAAAGAGTCAAAAGAGAACCTACAGATTGGGAAAAATTATTTGCTAATGACATATCTGACAAGGAACTTACCTCTAGAATTTATACAAAACTCCAACACCTCAATAACAAAAAGACAAATAATCCAATTAAAAAGTGGGCAAAAGACTTCACCAAAGAGGATATTCAGGTGGCCAACAAATATATGAAGAAATGATCATGATTATTAGTCATTGTTTTTTGTTGTTGTTTTTGTTGTGTGCTGTCGAGTCAGACCCGACTCATAGCGACCCTTCCTTGGGTTGCCAAGGCAGTATCATTATGGAAGTAGATTGCCCAACCTTCCTTCTGAGGAGTGTCTGGTGGGTTTGAACCACCAGCCTTCTGGTTAGCAGTCAAGTACCTGAGGCACTATGCTATCAGAGCTCCCTTGTTGTTGTTGTTGTTATTTGCCATTGAGTCGGCCCCGACTCATAGCAACCCCTCCTTGGGTTTCCGAGGCAGTATAACTACACCTTAGAGAGATGCAAATCAAAACAATGAGACACCATCTTGCCCCAGCACTACAGCAAAGTTCAACAAGACAGAACATAACAAATGCAAGTGAGGATGTGGAGATATTGGGACTCTCATACACTGCTGTTGGGACTGTAAAATGGTACAACTACTGTGGAAAGCAGTATGGTGATTCCTTAAAAAATGGGAATTAGAAATACCATTTATTCAGCCATTCCATTACTAGGTATATATCCTAAAGAAGTGAGAGCCATGACAAAAGCAGATATATGCACACCCATGTTCATTGCATCACTACTTACAGTAGCCAAAGGTGGAAACAACCTAGATATATATCAACTGAGGAATGGATAACCAAACTATGGTACATACACACAATGGAATACTATGCAACCCTAAAGAATAACTTAGAATCTGCAAAACACTGCATAATGTGGATGAACTTGGAGGACATTATGCTGAGTGAAATAAGTCAATCACAGAAGGACAAATATTGTATTAGTCCATTATTGTAAAAATCAAGGAAAAGTTTATGTATGGAAGGAAATTTTCTTTGTTGGTTACCAGGGCTGGAAGGGGAGGGGAGGGAACACTGTTAGATAGGTACAGATAAGTATTGATTTGGGTGAAGGGAAGGACAGTATACCAAAAGTGAGTGATCAACATGGTGGTATTGAGGAAGAGTAAGACATAGAGAGCTACATGGGAGGTATAGGCAACAACCTTTTGCACATACAGTACTGCATTGTCAGTGAAGGCAAACACGGGTATATGGCTGGATACATGGGTAGACAGGCTGAACTATGAGGTATGTCTATGAAGTGGGGAGTGGACCCAAGATCATATATAGGGTTGGCAGGCAATGGTCCTATAAGTGTATTTGTATGATCTGTAAGAATTCCCGGGTGTATAGTAGAGCTGACAAGGGGCAAGATTGTAGTCACTTCTTGGTCACAGCCAGCTACCCAGAGGGAGTGAATAGTTGACCCAGTGGGCTCGGGACCATAGTCACAGAGAATATCAAACTCAATTGGCATAACATACTACACAAAACATTGTCCCACCTCCTACTTTGGCAAGTAGTGACTTGGATCTTAAAAGCTAGCAAGCTGCCATCTAGATGCAACTATGGGTCTCTCCTTGTCCAGAGCAAAGAAGAATGAAGAAAACCAAAATTCATGGAACAATTAGTCCTAGCGACTGGTACACCATGTGATTTGCAGCCTATATGACTATGAGACCAGAAGAAATAGACGGTGCCCAGCTACCACTGTCAACCACTTGGAGGAAGATCTGTGTAGGAGATCCTGGATAGAGACAGAGAACAATGTGGAACAAAACTCAAAATCATTTGAATAAAAAAAAAAAAGGCGGTGGGGAACCAGGTTTGCTGGTCGGATAGAGCCTGGTGGAACCCTGAGACTATGACCCCTAGCTGCCCTTCAGGTCTGCAAATGAACCCACACCCGAGGTTTCCAGCCAAACAAATGACAGCCATATGGGTTGAACATTTACCTCAAGTAGATCCACTCCTTGGAGAGAACAATCATGGGAGAAAGAAGGGCTGCTCAGGGGCAAGAGTTCATGGAGGGATGGACACAGGGAAGAGGTAACTATCAGGAGGAAGTGGAAAGGGAGCTGTTGCATTGGGGTAAATTGTAGTCAATGTCATGAGACAAAGTGTGTGTGAACTGCTGTTGGAAAGTGAATTTGCTCTGTAAATTTCCACCCAAATCACAAATAAATAAATAATTGAAACCTTCAGAGAAGTTTCAAAGACTTCCTGCATCTCCTTCAGTTAAAGTCCTTAGGGCCAAAAATTAGACACATTTTCATATCATGGATTTAATTATTTCAGTTTCCAAGTTAAAAATTCAGTTCTTTTAATGAATGTTAAAATAAATTTCATTTAAATGCATTCATTTCATATAAGCAGACTATTTTTAAATATGAATTTTATATGCTATCCATATATTATAAAAAAGGCTATGATGAGTTGGGAGCTCTGGTAGCATAGTGGCTAAGGCACTTGACTGCTAACCAGAAGGCTGGCGGTTCAAACCCACCAGCCACTCCTCGGAAGGAAGGTTGGGCAATCCTACTTCCGTAGTGATACTGCCTCGGAAACCCAAGGAGGGGTCGCTATGAGTTGGGGCCGACTCGACGGCAAATAACAACAACAACAACAACAATGATGAGTTAGCCATTTTAAAATGCATGACTAAATAAAAATTATTTAAAATAAAGACTAAATGTGGCCTTCCAGCTAAATCAGGATCATAGTCATATAGACCTTTTAAATTATTTTTCAATTTATATATACCTGCTTAATGCTTTTTGTTTTAAAAATACTTAGTAGTCTTACAATGACTCAGTGTGGTTCTCCTTTTTCCTTCTTGCATTCTTCACAAGGAAACTAAAGAGAAATCATTCAGATGTGACATATCTTGTCCTACTGAGTGAGGATCAGTGAAAACACTTGCCCCTGCTCTTAGAACTGTATGGGAACTTCATGGAAACTCTGTAATTGAGGTGATCAATCATTTGTCTGCTTTGCAATCCAGATACTCAAAGGAGGTTTCTTTCAGTATTAAAGGAAACATTTTTGTACCTGTATCATTCATCGTTTCCCAGATCTCCCCTTGTTGTTTCACCCATGGTTAGGCCACACTGAAGAGGGTGTTAAGGGCCCTTTATGAAAGCTGTGGGGCAAAAAACTATCCTGTTTATAAGGAGAGAAATAGCCAATTGACTTTAAAACAAGAAAACAAACAAAGCTTTTACATTAGAGAGCAACGTCTCACATTTTCTCCTCAGTCACACTCCATTGGTAGGTGCCGTGGCATATGTTCTACTCAGTCCTACTCGCAATCAACCTTAAAAATATTTACATGCAACATGGAGTGCTACTTTTCTAGCCAACTATGTTAAGGAAAAGGAACTCTGACAGTGTAGTGGATAAGGCATTTGGCTGCTAACCAGAAGGTCAGCAGTTGAAACCTACCAGCTGCTTCGTGGAAGAAAGGTGGGGCAATCTACTTCTGTAAAGATTTCCAACCTCAGAAACCCAATGGGGTCGCTATGAGTTGGAATCAACTCCACAGCATTGAGTTTATTTATTTATTTGTTTGGTTGGTTGGTTTTAGTTGAAGGTAAAAAAAGAGTGCCTTGTCAGCCGGCTCAGGTTCTTTACACTTAAAGCCTAGAGCTTGGAACACCTGGCTTCTGTCTTTAAAAATTACAAATTTAGAATGTGTGTATGAGACATTGATCAATAACATTTATGGTTGAAAAGCTGAATGCTTTTACTTTACAACTTTAACATTAAAAAGCACAGTGAGTGAAATTAGTCAATCACAAACTACAAATGCTGTATGAGACAAGTGTTGTAAAAAGGCAAGAAAGCGCTTTCACACAAAAAGAAATGTTCTTTGATGGATACCAGGGGTGAGGGGGAAAGGAGGGTAAACCACTAACTAGAGGGCAGACACGTATTAATTTGGGTGAAGTGTAGGCAATATATATAGTAGGGATGAGGTCAGAACAAAATGATCAAGGAAAGGAAGATGCTGGGATGAGTACAAGAGTTGAAGGCAACAGAAGTAAATACTAATTCACACATAATTATGCAGCAAGAAAAAAGAATAATCAATAATCTTTAAGAGTGGATACATAGACGCACAAACTGAACAGGTATGGGGAGTAGGATAGGACTATACCCATGAATATGTGTGGGTTTGACAGAGAAGATTTCTGCATGTGTATTTACATATGCTGCAAATATATTCATGAATATAGTAGAGCACAAAGAAGCAAAATTATGAAAATTTCTCAGGCATAACCAAAAATCCTGAGGGAATGAATCACTGGGTCTGGGTACTCAAGACCATAGTCTCTGGACACATCAATGTTAATTGGCATAACAGTCCTGCCTTGGTGAGTAGTGATTAGTGTCTGAGAAGCTTGTGATTATCCATCTAAGGTGCAACTATTGGTCTCTTCTCATCCAGAACAAAGAGTGAAGAAAATAAAAGACATATGGAAACAATTAGTTCCAAGGATTAATGGACCTCAGTCTTCATGACCTGAGACCAAGAGAACTAGATGGTGCCTACCTACAACTACCAATTGCTCTGAAAGGGATCACACTCAAAAATCCTGGATAGAATGGGGGAAATGTAGAACAAAATTCAAAATTATGGGGAAAAAAAAACAGGCTTACTGGTCAGATAGAGACTGATAGAAGCCCCAAGACTATTGCTCTTGGTCACTTTAGACCTGGAACTGAACTCATACCTGTAGATGAATTTTAAATCAAACAATAGACAGCCTACAAGGTGAACAATAACTCTAGTAAGGTAGACACTCCTTAGAACAGCCAACCGTTCAAGATTAAAAGGGCAGCATTTGCCCAAGGACAAAGTTCAGAAGGCAAAAAAAAAAAAAAAAAAAAGGAGGGGGAGGTGGTTAGGAAAGAAGGAGATATGGAAACAAGAAATACAGGGAGGATGTAGGAGGCATGACTTCACATTGAGGGGATTGCAGTAAATGACATGAAACAAAATGTGGGTGAAACACTGAATGGAAAATTGATTTGCTCTGGACACCCAAATCAAAAGTTTAAGGAAAAAGGGAAAAAAAAGTAGAAAAGATAAAGTAAAATAACAGAAAGCACAATGAGGTTTCTAATATTTAAACTGAAAATATGATCTTTCCTCAAGTCAACTGGGTAATAGGATACATACCTCCTCAGAAAATGCCAGCTACTTGGCTGAAGTATTTCCGAACCTATCCATCTGGCTAAATGAAGATTTAGAGTACATCTTCATGAAAAATACTCTCAGAAGATCTCTATTTGTGCAGTCAGTGCTGATTAATGTATCAGATGCCACTCCTTTATAAAATTGACAACATTAACCTACGATCGAGGACCTATACAGTCATTCCTCTTACACTGGTCAGTTTCTTTCTTCTTTGGCAATTCTTATGTCTTCTTGTTTTCTTGTCTTACCATGCTGTACAGGACCTTTAGTATAATGTTGATCAGGAACAATAGGTATCTTTTTTCCTGACTTTAATGGAAATATTTGTAATGCTTCACCATTTAGAGTAATGTATGTTATAGCTTTAATGGAAATATTTGTAATGCTTCACCATTTAGAATAATGTATGTTATTGCATATTTAGAATGCTAGTAACATTTTCTAGGGTTAAGGAAATGCCTACTTTGGAAGAGGTTTTATCAGTAACAAGTGGTAAACACATCAAAAATAAATTTCTACATCCGTTAAAAGGACCATGCGGTCTTTTTCCTCTAATGTAGTAATGTAGTGAATTGCATTTTTAGATTTGGTAACATTAAAAAACTTGTTGCTAGCTAAACAATTAGGTATGTCTAAATGGAGAGTGTATCCAAGATCATATATAGGGTTGGCAGACAATGGGCCTATAAGTTCATGTGAATGATCAGAATTCCCAGGTGTATAGTAGAGCTGACAAGGGGCAAGGTTATGGTCATTGCTTGGTCACAGCCAGCTACCCAGAGGGACCGAGTAGTTGATCCTGTGGGCTTGGGACCATGGTCGCAGGGGACATCAAGTTCAATTGGCATAACATACTATACAAAACATTGTTCCACCTCCTACTTTGGTGAGTAGCGACTGGGACCTTAAAAGCTAGGAAGCTGCCATCTAGATGCAACAACGGGTCTCTCCTCGTCAAGAAGAAAGAAGAAAACCAAAATGAATGGAAACAATCAGTCCTAGCGACTGGTACACCATCCGATCTGCAACCTATACAACTATGAGACCAGAAGAACTAGATGGTGCCCAGATACCACTGCCATCCACTTGGAAGGGATGTAGGAGATCCTGCATAAAGAGGGAGAACAATGTGGAACAAAACTCAAAATCATTTGGAGGCAAAAAAAAAAAAAAAAGAAGGTGGGGACCAGGTTTGCTGGTCCAATAGAGCCTGGTGTAATCACTGAGACTACAGCCCCTAGCTGCCCTTCAGGTCTGGAATTGAACCCACAACTGTGGTTTCCAGCCAAACAAAGTACAGGCATGTGAGTTAAACATTTACCTCAAGTAGACACACGCCCTGGAGAGAACTATCATGGGAGAAGGAAGGGCTGCTTATGCACAGGGAGACAACTCAGGGGGCAGAAGAGTATGAAGGGATGGACACTGGGAGGAGGTAACTATGGGGAGGAAGTGGGAGGGGAGCTGCTGCATTGTAAATTTTGGTCAATGACATGAGACAAAGTATATGTGAACTGCTGTATGAAAAGTGAATTTACTCTGTAAATCTTCACCCAAATCCTAAAAAAAAAAACAAAAACTTGTTGCTGTCAAGTTGATTCTGACTTACGGCAACCCTATGTGTGTGAGAATAGAGCTGCCCCATCCGATTTTCTTGACTGTAATCTTTAGGGAACCAGATTGCCAGGTCTTTTCTTCCTCAGTGCTGAAGAGTGACTTTGAAAACCCAGCCTTTAGGTTAATAGTTGTGCTGTTGTTGTTGTTGTTCTTATGTACCGTCGAGTCGGACCTGACTCATAGTGACCCTTCCTTGGGTTTCTGAGGCAGTATCACTACGGAAGTAGATTGTCCCTTCTTCCTTCTGAGGAGTGGCTGGTGGGTTTGAACCGCCAGCCTTCTGGTTAGCAGTCAAGTGCCTTAGACACTATGCTACCAGAGCTCCCAATAGTTGTGCTACTCATCCTTAAATGCTTGAACAAACTTACTTAAACATGACATTTTTTAAATAAATGTCTTGTTTAAACTATTTGACGTAATAATTTTCATCTGTATATATAAAGTGAGGTGGGACTTTAAGTTTTCTGTCTCATCAGTTATTTGTTTTTAGAATCAAAGTTTCACTACCAAAAAAAACAAACCAAACCAACTACCTTTGAGTGTGTACAACTCATTGTGACACTATAGGATAGTGTAGAACTGCCCCATAGCATCGCTAAGGCTGTAAATCTTTAAGGAAGCAGACTGCCACAGCTTTCTCCCTTGGAGTGAATGGTAGGTTCAAACAACCAGCCTTTTTGTTAGCAGCCAAACACTTAACCACTGTCCCTCCAGGGCTCCCAAAGTTACACTAGCCTCATTACATGAATTGGGATGTTATCTTCTTCCCCCTCCACCTTAAGAAATATTTTCTTTAAAAAAAAAAAAAAAAGGTGGGGACCAGGTTTGCTGGTCCTATAGAGCCTGGTGAAACAACTGAGACTATGGCCCGTAGCTGCCCTTCAGGTCTGGAATGGAACCCACACCTGTGGTTTCCAGCCAAACAAAATACAGGCATATGAGTTAAACATTTACCTCAAGTAGATACACTCCTTGGAGAAACAATCATGGGAGAAAGAAGGGCTGCTTATGCACAGGGAGACAGCTCAGGGGGCGGGAGTGTATAGCGGGTTGGACACTGGGAAGAGTTAACTATGGGGAGGAAGTGGGAGGGGAGCTGTTGCATTGTGGTAAAATGTGGTCAATGACATGCGACAAAGTATATGTGAACTGCTGTATGGACAGTGAATTTGCTCTGTAAATCTTCACCCAAATCACAATAAAAAAAGAAATTTTTTTCTTTAAATACATTTTATTGAAATATAATTTATATACAGTGAAATACAAAAACTAAAGTGACATGAGTCAATGCATTTTTTGGGGAAAGTGGGGGGCAATTCCCTCCCCTCCTCTCCCACCTCTAGTAACCAACAAAGAAAGTTTCTTTTCATGTAGAAACCTTTCCTTGACTTTTTTACAATAATGAGCTAATACTGTATTTGTCTTCTGTGATTAACTTATTTCACTCACCATAATGCCCACCAAGTTCATGTATGTTATGTGGTGTTTTGCAGATTCTACATTCTTCTTTAGGGTTGCATAGTTTTCCATTGTGTGCATATACCATAGTTTGGTTATCCATTCTTCTGTTGATGGGCACCTAGGTTGTTTCCATCATTTTGCTATTGTAAATAGTGCTGCAATGAACATAGGTTTGCATATATCTGTTCTTGTCCTGGATCTTAAGATATACCTAGTAATGTAACTGCTGGGTCAAATGGTATTTCTAATTCCAGCTTTTTAAGGAATTGCCGTACTGTTTTCCACAGTGGCTGTATCATTTTACAGCCCAACCAGCAGTGTACGAGAGTCCCAATCTCTCCACGTCCTCACCAGCATTTGTTATTTTCTGTTTTGTTGAACTTTGACATTAGTACTGGGTGGTATGGTATCTCATTGTTGTTTTGATTTGTATCTCTCCGATGGCTAATGATCATGAGCATTATTTCATGTATTTGCTGGCCACCTGAATCTCCTCTTTGTTGAAGTGTCTATTCATGTCTTCTGACCATTTTTGAATTGGATTGCTAATCTTTTTGTTGTTCAGCTGTTGCAGTTTTCTATACATTTTAGAGCTAAGTCCCTTGTCAGATATGCCATTGCTGAATATCTTTTCTCAATCTGTAGGTTCTCTTTTTACTCTTTTGGAGAAGTCTTTTGAAGCACATAAAAATTTAATTTTTAGAAGGTCCCATTTAGCTAGTTTATCTTCAGCTGTTTGTGCATTTTGGGTTATGCTTGACAGTCTATTTATGCCATAAATTAGGACCCCAAATTTGCCCCAATTTTTTCCTTGAGGAACTTTGTAGTTTTAGATTTCACATTTAAGTTTTTGATCCATCTGGTGTTAGTTTTTTTGTATGGTGTGAAGTACGGATCTTGTTTCATTTTTCTGCAAATGGATATCCAGTTTTGCCAGCATCATTTGTTAAACAGACTACCCCTAGCCCATTTAATGGATTTCAGTCAAAAATCAGCTGACCATAGGTCAATGGATCTATTTCTGGGTTCTCAATTCTGTTCCATTGGTCTATGTGTCTGTTCTGGTCCCGGGACCAGGCTGTTTGACTAACGTGGCTGTATAGTAGATTTTGAGATCTGGGCGTGTGAGACCTCCTACTTTGTTCTTCTTTTTCAGTAGTGCTTTGCTTATTCGAGATCTCTTTCCTTTCCACATAAAATTAGTGATTAGTTTTTCCATATCCTTAAAGAATGCTGATGGGATCTGTATTGGGATTGCATTGAATGTATAGATTGCTTTGGGTAGGACTGACATTTTCACAATGTTCATTCTTCCTATGCATGAGCATGGTATGTTCTTCCATTTATGTATATCTCTTATATCTCTTATAGTTTCTTGGAGTAGTGATTTGTAGTTTTCTTTGTACAGGTCTTTTGTGTCTCTAGTCCCAAGTATTTTATTTTTGTGGTAGCTATTGTAAATGGTATTGATTTCCTTATTTCCTTATCAACAATCTCCTTGCTGGCATAGAGGACTCCAACTGATTTTAGTATGTTGATCTTGTATCCCATCACTACTTTAAATTTCTCAATTAGTTCCAGTAGTTGTTTTTGTTTGTTTGTTTGTTTTTACTGAGTCTTTTGCTTTTTCTATGTATAGGATCATAGCATCAGCAAACAGGGATTGTTTGACTTCCTCCTTACCAATTTGGATGCCTTTGATTTCCCTTTCTTGCCTTATGGCCCTGGCTAGGACTTCCAATACAATGTCAAATAGAAGTGATAAAGGACATTCTTGTCTGGTTCCTGTTCACAAGAGGAATGGTTTCAGCCTCTCTCCATTGAGAATAATGTTGGCTGTTGGTTTTGCATAGATGGCCTTTATTATGTTGAGGGCTTTCCCTTCTATTTCTATTTTGCTGAGAGTTTTTATCAGGAAACGTTTTGGATTTTGTCAAATGCCTTTTCTGCATCTACTGATATGATCATGCGGTTCTTTTCCCTTGTTTTACTTATGTGATGGATGACATTAATTGCTTTTCTAATGTTGAACCATCCTTGCATACCTGGTGTGAACCCCACTTGGTCATAATATATAATTTTTTTGATATGTTGATGGAGTCTCTTGGCTAGTATTTTGTGGAAGACTTGCACATCTATGTTCATGAGGGATATTGGTCTGTAGTTTTCCTTTCTAGTGATGTCTTTGCCTGGTTTTGGTATCAAGGTTATGCTTCCTTCATAAAATGAATTTGGGAGGATTCCATCCTTTTCTGTGTTGTGGAATAGTTTGACACCAATAGGATTGGTGTCAGTTCTTCTCTGAATGCTCAGTAGAATTCTCCAGTGAAACCATCTAGGCCAGGGCTTTTCTTTTGTTGGTAATTTTTTTATGACCTGTACAATTTCTTCTTTTGTTATGGGTCTGTTTAAATTTTCCACCTCGGGCACTTTAGTTTAGGTAAGTGGTATGTTTCTAGAAATCTGTCCATTTCTTCTAGATTTTCCAATTTGTTGTAGTATAGTTCTTCATAATATCCTGATATTATCCTTTTAATTTCTGTTGGTTCTGTTGTGGTGTTGCCCAATTCATTTCCTATTCTCTCCCTCTTTTCTTTTGTTAAATTTGTCAATGGTTTATCAATTTTATTAATCTTTTCAAGGAATAAGTCTTTTTATTCTGTCTTTCTGTTTTCTATTTCATTTATTTCTGCTCAAATCTTCATAATTTCTTTTCTTCTGGTGACTGTAGGCTTTTTTTTACTGCTCTTTTTCTGACTGTTAGAGAAGTTGGTTTAAGGTGTTGATTTTGGCTCTTTTTTCTTTTTTTTTGTTGGAGGGATGCACAAGAAATGTTTAATAGTGGTTACCTCTGGGAAATGGATGGGAGTTTTATTTTAATTTTATATATTTTTCTGCACTTTGAATTTTAAATCATGTGAAATGCTGTATTTACATTTTATACAATATCAACAGTGATGGAATAAGATATTCCTTTTTTTTTTTTTTGATGG
>NW_006921925.1:2306146-2316993 GCF_000298275.1 Orycteropus afer afer | reverse complement strand
CAATCCTACTTCCGTAGTGATACTGCCTCGGAAACCCAAGTAGGGGTCACTATGAGTCAGGTTTGACTCGACGGCACATAACAACAACAACAACAATTTTACAGTATTGTGATCTGAGAAGATGCTTTGCAGTATTTCAAAGTTTTCAATTTATTGAGGCTTGCTTTGGGGCCTAACATATAGTCTAACCTGGAAAATATTCCATGTACACCAGAAAAAAATGTATATTTTGCTGTTGTTGTGTGAAGTGGTCTGTAGATGTCTGTAAGGTCAAGTTGGTGAATTGTATTGTTTAGTTCTTCTGTGTCTTTGTTGAGTTTCTTTCCAGTTGTTCTATCTTTCAATGAAAATGGTGTATTAAATTCTCCTACTGTGTCTGTGAAGTCATCGTTTGTCTTTTCAGTTCTGTTTGAGTCTGGTTTATGTATTCATGGGCTCTTTAATTGGGTGCAATGAAATTTGTTATTGTTATGTCATCTTATTCAATTGATCTTTTAATCATTCTGTAATTTCCTTCCTTGTTTCTTATGATGGTTTTTGTTTTAAAGCCAATTTTATCAGAAATTAATGTTGCCACTCCTACTCTTTTATGGTTGCCATTTGCTTGATATAGCTTTTT
The DNA here is from genome assembly GCF_000298275.1 of Orycteropus afer afer. NCBI lineage: Eukaryota > Metazoa > Chordata > Mammalia > Tubulidentata > Orycteropodidae > Orycteropus > Orycteropus afer. Next base: position 2,316,374 of record NW_006921925.1, on the reverse strand, counting down.
CCAACCTTTGACTTTTAGTCTATTTTTGTCTTTGTGTCTAAAGTGTGTCTCTTGTAGACAGAATATTGATGGGTTATGTTTTCTTATCAGTCTGCAACTCTTTGTCTCTTGAATGGTGCATTTAATTCACTGACATTCAGGATAATTTCATAGCTATTGTCAGATGGATCTTGGCTCAAGGCAAAGAATACCAGAAAGAGGTTTACTTGTGTTTTATTGACTATGCAAAGGCATTTGATTGTGTGGATCATGACAAATTATGGATAACATTGAGAAGAATGGGAATTCCTGAACACTTGATTGTACTCATGAGGAACCTGTACCTTGACCAGGAGGCTGTCATTCGAATGGAACAAGGGGACACTACATGGTTTAAAATCAAGAAGGGAGTGCATCAGGGTTGTATCCTTTCCCTATACTTATTCAATCTATATGCTGAGCAAATAATCCGAGAAGCTGGACTATATGAAGAAAAACGTGGCATCGGAATTAGAGGAAGAATCATTAACAACCTGAGATATGCAGATGATACAACTTTGCTTGCTGAAAGTGAGGATGACTTGAGGTACTTACTGATGAAGGTTGAAGAATACAGTCTGCAGTATGGATTATGTCTCAATATAAAGAAAACAAAAATCCTCAGAACTGGACCAATGAGCAGCATCACAATAAATGGAGAGAAGATTGAGGTTGTCAAAGAATTCATGTTGCTTGGTTCTACAATCGATGCCAATGGAAGCAGCAGTCAGGACATTAGACAATGTGTAGCACTGGGAAGGTCAACCACAAAGGAACTGTTTCAAGTGCTGAGGAGCAAGGATGTCTCCTTGAGGACTAAGGTGCACCTGACACAAGCCATGATATTTCCAGTTGCCTTGTATGCATGTGAGAGCTGGGCAATGAATAAGGAAGACCGAAGAAGAGTTGATGCTTTTGAGTTGTGGTGCTGGCAAAGAATGCTGAAAGTACCATGGACTGCTAAAAGAACTAACAGATCTGTCATGGAGGAAGTGCACCCGAAATGCTCCTTGGAAGCAAGAATAGCCAGACTTTGTCTCACCTATTTTGGTCATGTTGTCAGAAGGGACTATTCCCTGGAGAAGGATGTCATGCTTGGTAGGGTGGAGAGTCAACAAAAGAGGGGGAGGCCTTCATTGAGATGGATTGATACGGTGGCTGCAACGATGGACTCAAGTATAGCAGGGATCATGGTGCTGGCGTGGAATCGGGCAATGTTTCATTCTGTTGTGCATGGGGTCGCTATGAGTCAGAAATGACTCGACAGCACCTAACAACAACAACAACATGAATTTGTTGCTATCATTTTGTTATGTGCTTTTTCATGTTATTGCTGATATCTTTGTTCCATATAATTTTCTGTGCTGAACTCATTTTCTTTATGAATTTTGTTATCACTTCCTTCATTGCTATTGTTTTAATATTTGCTAAATATTTGTGCTGGTCCTCTTATTTATTTTGATGTGAAGGTTTATCATTTTTTTTTTTTTGAGGTTACCCTGTGATTTATCATTTTCTTCCCAAGTTTAGAACAGTCTATTCTATCTTGCAGTTGTCTTGACTTTTCTACCATTTAGAAATTCTATAACTACACATTTTTTTCCCTCTTTTTGGTTTGTAATTGTCCTCATTTGTCAATTGATGTTTCTGATTCCCTGTTTACAATCTTGTAGGCTTATTTACTTTGGATACTTCCATAACTGTGTTGGTTTCTGGGTTATCTCATCATGTGTGTTAATGGTTGGTTGTTGTTTGCTATTGTTGGTTCTCTGTCCAAAGGACTCCCTTCAGCATCTCTTGAAAGGTTGGTTTGGTTTCAACAAATTCCCATAATTTCTGCTTATCTGGAAATCTCCTAATTTTACCATTATGTTTGAGAGACAGTTTTGCTAGGTGTATAATTCTTTGTTTGGAAAATTTTCTATTTCAGAGTTTTATATATACCATTCCATTGTCTTCCCTCTTGCATGGTTTCTGCTGAGAAGTTCAAGCTTAGCCTTTTTGTTTGCCCCTTGTAGGTAACTTTTTGTTTTTCCTATTCTGCTTTCAGGATGTTTTCTTTGTCTTTGGTTTAGGTGAGTTTAATGATATGTCTTGATATCTTTTGGGGTCTATCATGTTTGAGGTTCATTAGACTTCTTGAATGGATATATTCTCATCTTTCATCATACCAGGGAAATTCTCTTCCAACAAATCCTTGACAGTTTTCTTTGTGTTTTATTTGTCTCTTCCTGCTCTGGAATTCTGATTTCACATAGGTTATAATTTTTGATATTATCCCACATGAAACTTAGACTTTCTTCATTTTGTTTTGATCTTTTTTTCTGATTTATTGCCTAAGGCACTTGACTGCTAACCAGAAGGCTGGTGGTTCAAACCCACTAGCCACTCCTCAGAAGGAAGATGGGGCAATCTACTTCTGTAATGATACTGCCTCAGAAACCCAAGGTGGGGTCACTATGAGTCGGGTCCAACTCGAGGGCACATAACACAACAACAAAGAAGTATTGAGATATTTGTCTTCAATCTCACTAATTCTGTCTTCCATTAATGCAATTCTACTTGTTTGTCCATTCAATGTGTTATCTATTTCTGAAAATTTAGTATTAACCTTCTGGATATCTATCTGTAGATTTTGTACCATTTCTAATTTTTCATTTATTTTGTCATTTTGCTCTTGTATTGTCTTTCAAAGTTGTTCTAGGGTTTTTTCTATTTTCCTCAATTTTGTCCATGTTTTCCTTGATCTATCTCTCAATCTGTTGAAGGTACCTAAATATAATTATTTTGAATTCTTTATAAGTGAGTTCCAATGCTACTTCTTCCTCAGGGATGTGTTCTGGGTCTGTATCATGGTCACTTGTTCATCCTGCTTTATCTTGAGTCTTTGTATGGACTGTGATGCTCTGTTGTCTCTGACACGTTGTGACATTTTTGTGCTTATATTTAATTGGTGGTCTTAATTTGGAGTGACGTGCCCATGATTTTCATTTTTTTTTTGGATGTAAGTAAGTAGGATACTGTGCTCCTCTAGCACTTATACACTCACCTCCTGCCTCCTTTCCTATTGTCAGCCTCCCATATGTCTCTGCCATCTTTAGATGGAGCCTATTGTTAGGTCCATGGAATCTGAATGAGAATGCTGTCACTTTAGATATCCAAAAGGGCCACAGCTTGTAAACAACCAAAATGGCTGCACTTTCTGGATAGCCGAAAGTCCACAGCTCAGGTTGTCTCCCTCCTTTCTGTTTCCCTTCCTAGTCATAGGCCACCAGTACAGCCATCTCTATAACTCTTGGTGACCATGGCTGAACTTTAGGTCAATTCTCAGGTCCCAACACGATTTGGAAATATTCAGACTGTTGGTGCCATCAGAGTAGCTGATAGTCCGCAGCTCCATCCATTTCCATACTCACTGTTTTCATTCAGGTTTTTCCACTAGTTGGTGCCTAATCCACTTCTATATACTTCCTATCAAAGCTCAGGGCTCCGGGATTATCTTCTGTATCTGTCATTTGGTTTCTCTTTGTTGAAGAGCATCTGTGTAGTTTGTCTGTCTATTCCATCATCTTCCACCATAAGAAACTTTTAAGGATGAATTTTATTCCACTCACACTTCTCTTTTATGGCCCAGGCTTTAATGCTTGGATCTCAGTTCCACCTCCCCTTATTTCTCTTTGTCTTGCATGGACAATCAATGCAACCCATTCTGGGTAACCACAGCATTAGCAGCTCATTGCCCCAGCATCCTGGTTTTTATTCTCTCTTTTACTCTGTTTCTTGAGAGGTATCCCTTTATTCTAAGACCTGCATTTAGAGAATAGTTATTATATTTTATTCAGCATTTATAATAAGTATTTGTAATGGGAAAGTATCCACTTCACAATATCACTATTGTAATTTTTTGTAAAGACTTTTATTTAATTAAAATGGCATATGTCTAGCACAGTTCTATGCAGTGGTGTTTCTGGGCTACTGTGTCCTAATACTAGATTGCCATTTGGAGCAAAAGTTCTCATTTCAGAGATACCACAGCTGAGTCAGAATTAAGTCATCCAAACATTTCCCCCCCCATATAAATTATTTATGAGCTTAACTGCTTAATATGACCTCTTTAGCACAATTATTTGATATTGACTGAGAAAAGCATGACTTTTCTTTCATTGGCAGATACCCAAGTCAGACAACAAAACAGATTATGAGAAGTCTTATTTTAATTATTCCAGTTCTATTCTTTTCCACGGTGCATTCTTCACATCAACAGCATCTCCAGGTGTCAGTTGGCAGAGAGAAACACCATTGTAGACCAAGTTCCCATGTGAAAAAGATAGGAACACTTGGCAAGGTAGGGAAAATTGGATAGTGCCTGAAACAGCTTACTTATCTTTTATTATGAAGGATTGCAAAGGGCTGAGATTAAACAAAGGGAATAAAGAAAGCAAACTAAACTTGAAATAAATTAAACAGCCTCAGTACACCAAAAGCACTTAATAAATACATGTTCAATAGTAAGTGTATGAAACTCTCCTTTGTCCTATATGCTTTCACTTGTCTAAGTGGAAAGGGTCTAGGAGGACTGGTGACAAGCAAAGTGAGAAAGTCAAGCAATTCAATGTCTACATTGTGAATTTTCTACTTTAAATTTGTGTCATATTTTATTTTGATTACTCTTTCCTTACCTTGGCTGCCATCTCTAAAACTGCATATGCATGAGAAATAAATGCAAAGGAATAAAAGCACAGACAACCCAAAACACCATATTTTGTTTCATCTGGCTTATCTCTTTACTGACCACTGCCTAACTTTAAAAGCCAGAAACTATCTTCAAGTAAGAGAGTAAGTGCAGTTCTGCCAAATAATGTCCTTCCTCCCCCATATCCTTACCCACTGCTCAACATACTGTAAATACCGAGTTCTGTGGAGTCAACTCTGACTCATGGTGACTCCATTTGTGTCAGAGTAGAACTGTGTCCCATAAGGTTTTCAGTGGCTGATTTTTTTAGAAGTTGATCTCCAGGTGTTTTTTCCAAGATGCCTCTAAGTGGAGTTGAACTGCCAACCTTTCAGTTAGCAGGCGAGCATGTTACTTGTTTGTACCATCAACAGCCTAGTCAACATGTTGCTGTTGTTTTTGCTGTCAGGTGCCATCAAATCAATTTTGACTCACAGTGACCCCATGTGACAGAGTAGAACTGCTGTATTTGACTTTAATTTTTGTCATTAACAGCAGATCCTTTTTGCTAGTCTGCTAAAAGTCCCTTTATTAACTCTACCATATACTTCTCCACACAAACAACACAAAGAGAAATAAGGAAACAAACATGCCTTCCCTTTTGATTCATTAAGTCAAATGTCTCTGCTATGTGTATTTGCTACCAGGAAGAGTTATTCTTCCTGCAGTCAAGGAAAACACTTTGGTTTGGGATCTTGATTATTATTCATTCACCTTTCACTGAGTACCTGCAATGTGGAAAACATTATAGCAAGATTTCTAAGGGTAAACAAAGGAGGAAATCCTTGCCCATAGGAAACTTTCAATATAATGAAAGATAAGATAGTTACACAGTGCACACACACACACACACACCACAATAGAAAAACACCCCCCAAAAAATGGTTAAGTGTAAACAAATACAGTGGTTCCTCTGTTATAAGTAAATTCACACTGGAAAATTTTGATACAGCACAGGTTCAGTTTAGGACAGAAGAAACTTGTTACTTAAAGAATTTCCTAGTTGAGGTAAATCATGAGATGGAATCTCTGCATAATTTTGCATTACAATTTCATAAATGTTTATTCATTTGTTCAACAAATGTGAATTGAGAATCTAAGATTCACTTATTTACTCATTCATTCATTCAAAAATGTGAACTGAGAACCTGTTTATACCAGTATGTTACTAGTTGCAAACCAGAAAATCACAGTCTCTTAACTCATTTACCTTTCAGTCTTTGAGATTACACAGGTAAGTGAACACACAAGCATTCAAAAAATATAATAGTGCTCTACTTAGGCAACAACATCTAAATCCTAAAACGAGAAAGTTATATCTATTTAATGCAAGATCTGATGTGTGTCACCACTCTGCTATCATGAGTCCTGAATCTTATCAAGGAAATTGAAGCATAAGTAATACCTAGGTTATGACTTAAGAAGCTCTGGTGGTACAGTGGATAAAATATTGGGCTGCTAACCGGAAGGTCAGTGGTTTGAACCCACCAGCCATTCCTTAGGAGATAGATGAGGCTGTCTACTTCCATAAAGATTTACAGCCTTGGAAACTCCATGGGACAGTTCTACTCTGTCCTTCAGGATCACTAAGAGTTGTAATAGACTTCATGTCAGTGGGTTTAATTTGGCTGATTTATGATATAAGTGATAATGAAATAAAAGAAAGGATGAAATCTTTGTAAACTCTTTAAAAGAATCACTTAAATTTAATCAACATTGATCAAGAAGGACATATTTGGAGGTTGTCAACTTTTCAGTCACTGAAAATTATGCAGTTGAAGTAGGGAAAATGGTCAAGCCTCGTGCACAATGTGGGTGAAATATTCTACACAGCTTATTTTCCTCTGATTGCTGTGTCAACTCCTCATTGGTGTAATCATTATCACCACAGACATCAACACAACAATCTGAGGTAGATTGCCAGGACTTTCTTCCAAGGCACTTCTGGATGAGTTCAAACTTCCAATCTTTGGACCACAAGAAGTACAGGAATATGTCCTAATAAAATTTGTGTTGCATATTTAAGAGACAGCTAATATTTTCACTGTTTGGAAGAGATTTACACATGAGCAACACAACTGATGTTCAGAATAATGCTCTCATTTTGTGAAGATGTCCTCAACATCCCATATGAATGTCTTTAGTCCTCTATACTTCAATCAAGGTCATACTTTAATATAACATTGGTTCATTAGGAAGAGTATTAAATCAATGTGAACAATGCTCCTCTAATCTTTGCTGTCAATCTTTTGGAAGCTAATTAAGGAACATTCAAGCTGAATCCATTTTCTCCTTTTGTATGACAACCTGCAGGGGTTTGTGCTCTAAAGTAGCTAACTTCCTCACCCACCCTGGATAAATTACCATGTTAGATATTAGCCAGAACTGTGTAAAAGGCAACATGGTGAGTCCTATGGAAAATGTAACTCAATTCAGTGCCATTCAAAAGCTTACTGGCAACAGAAAACCTCTCTCAACAGCAGGAGTACTTAGAGAAGAAAACATTTCAAGAGCTAGAAATACACATCATGATATGGTATGTGTGTGAAATAGGTGATCCTCAGACTATATGACCATGAGACAAGAAGTAGATGGTGTCCACCTACCACTTTCAATCACTTGGAAAGGAATCAGTGCAGGAGATTCTGGATAGAGTAGAAGAATAATGTGGAGTAAAACTCAAAATCTTGAAAAAAAAAAAAAAAAAATAGATTTGCTTGTCTAATAGAGCCTGGTGAGATCCCTAGTAACCCTTCAGGTCTGGAACTGAACCCACTCCTGTGGCTTACAGCCAAACAATAGATAGGCATATGAGGTGAACATTTACATTAGGTAGACACACTCCTCAGAGTGATCAATCATGGGAGAACAGAAAGGCAGTGTTTGAACAGGGAGATAGCTTGGGGGTCGAAGTGCATGGGAGGGAAGGACACAGGAACAGGTTAACTGCGGAGATGAAATGGGAAGAGAGCTGTTACATTGTGAGGAATTTCGATCAATGTCATGAAACAAAATGTGTATGAACAGCAGTATGGAAAATTAATTTACTTTGTAAACTTTCACCCAAATCACAATAAAAATTAAAAATAAATATAAAAAAATAAAGATTTTAATTAAAAAACTTCATTTTTTCCATTATTTTGATTTTTAATATTGTTCTAACTCAAGCATACTAAACACAGCAGGTAACTTTGCTTTGTCAAATTGTTACCTTATTGATGGGGACCAGGTTTGCCGGTCCAATAGAGCCTGGTGGAACCACTGAGACTATGGCCTCTAGCTGCCCTTCAGGTCAGGAATTGAATCCACACCTGTGGTTTCCAGCCAAACAATGTATCTGTTTAGAAATAAGTCCTTTGTCAGGTATGTCATTGCCTAATATTATTTCCTAATCTGTAGATTCTTTTTACCTTTTTGGAGAAGTCTTCAGAAACACATAAACATTTAATTTTCAGAAAGTCCCAATCATCTAGTTTATCTTCTGTCATAAATTAGGGCCTCTTAATTTGCCCCTATTTTTTCCTTTAAGTCTTTGATGCATTTGGAGTTAGTTTTTGTGTATGGTGTGAGGTATAGATCTTCTTTCATTTTTCTGCAAAAGGATAACCAGCTTTTCCAGCACCATTTGTTGAAGAGACTGTCACTCCCTCATTTAATGGACTTCAGCCCTTTGTCAAAAATAGACTGACCATAGGTCAATGGATCTGTTTCTGGGTTTTCAATTCTATTCCACTGGTCTATGTGCCTCTTGCTGTACCAATACCAGGCTGTTTTCTACAATTGGCTGTGTAGAAGGGTTTTTTGTTTATTTGTATTTCTTTTGTGATTTGGGTGAAAATTTACAGAGCAAATTCACTTTCCATACACCAGTTCACATAGACTTTGTCTCATGACATGGACCACAATTTACCACAATTCAATAGCTCCCCTCCCACTTCCTCTCAATAGTTACCTCTTCATTGTGTCCATCCCTCCATGCACTCCTGCCCCATGAACTGTCTCCTTGTGCATAAACCGCCCTTCTTTCTCCCTTGATTGTTCTCTGTAAGGAGTGTATCTACCTCAGGTAAATGTTCAACTCATATGCCTGTCTTTTGTTTGGATGGAAGCCACAGGTATGGGTTCAATTCCAGACCTGAAGGGCAGCTAGGAGCCATAGTCTCAGTGGTTCCACCAGTCTCTATCGGACCAGCAAACCTGGTCCCCCCTCCTTTTTTTTTTTCTCCAAATAATTTTGAGTTTTGTTCCACATTGTTCTCCCTCTCTATCCAGGATCTCCTACATAGATGCCCTTCCAAGTGGTTGACAGTAGTAGCTAGGCACCATCTAGTTCTGGTCTCATAATCATATAGGCCACAGATTGGATGGTGCACCAGTTGCTAGGACTAATTGTTTCCATGAATGTTTGGTTTTCTTCATTCTTCTTTGCTCTGGACTAGGAGAGACCCATCTTTGCATCTAGATGACAGCTTACAAGCTTTTAAGATCCCAGTCACTACTTGCCAAAGTAGGAGGTGGAACAATATTTTGTGTAGTATGCTATGCCAATTGAGCTTGATGTCCCCTGCGACTATAGTCCCAAGCACACAGATTTGACTACTCGGTCACTCTGAGTAGGTGACTGTGACCAAGAAATGACTACAACTTTGCCCCTTGTCAGCTCTACCGTACACCTGGGAATTCAGATCATACACATAAACTTATAGGGCCATTGTCTGCCAACCCTATACATGTTCTTGGATACACTCCCTGCTTCATAGACATACCTACTAGTTCAGTCTGTCCACCCATTCATACACCCATATACCCATATTTGCCTTCATTGACAATGCAATACTGTATGTGCAAAAGGGTTCATCTTTGTTGTCTATACCTCCCATATACCTCTGTATGTCTTCCTCTTCCTCAATGCCGCCATTTTGATCACTCACAATTGGTACATTGCCCTTCTCTTCACCTAAATCAGTTCTTATCTCTATCTGTCTAACAGTGTTCCCAACACTACCCTCCCACCCCTGGTAACCAACAAAGAAAATTTCCTTCCATAGATAAACCTTTCCTTGACTTTTACAATAATGGACTAATGTAATATTTGTTCTTTTGTGATTGACTTATTTCACTCAGCATGATGTCCTGTAAGTTCATCCATGTTATGCAGTGTTTTGCAATTCTACATTATTCTTTAGTGTTGCATAGTGTTCCATTGTGTGTATGTACCGTAGTTTTGTTATCCATTCCTCAGTTGCTGGACACCTAGGTTGTTTCCATCTTTCGGCTATTGTAAATAGTGCTGAGATAAACATGAGTGTGCATATGTCTGTTCTTGTCATGGCTCTCACTTCTTTAGAATATATACCTAGTAATGGAATGGCTGGGTTAAATGGTATTTCTAATTCCAATTTTTGAAGGAATCGCCATACTGCTTTCCACAATGGTTGTACCATTTTACAGTCCCACCAGCAGTGTATGAGAGTCCCA
>NW_006921925.1:2302764-2304326 GCF_000298275.1 Orycteropus afer afer | reverse complement strand
TTTCCAAATGATTTTGAATTTTGTTCCACATAGTTCTCCCTGTCTATCCAGGATCTCCTACATAGATCCTCTTCCAAGTGGTTGACAGTAGTAGCCGGGCACCATCTAGTTCTTCTGGTCTCATAGTCATATAGGCTGCAGATCACATGGTGTACCAGGTGCTAGGACTAATTGTTTCCATGAATTTTTGGTTTTCTTCATTCTTCTTGGCTCTGGACGAAGAGAGACCCATCTTGGAACCTAGATGGCAGCTTGCAAGCTTTTAAGATCCCAGTCACTACTCGCCAGAGTAGGAGGTGGGACAACGTTTTGTGTAGTATGTTATGCCAATTGAGCTTGATATACTCTGTGACTATGGTCCCAAGCCCACAGGTTCAACTACTCAGTCCCTCTGGGTAGCTGGCTGTGAGCAAGTGGTGACTACAACCTTGTCCCTTGTCAGCTTCATTATACACCTGGGAATTCAGATCATAAACATAAAGTTATAGGACCACTGTCTGCCAACCCTGTATATGTCTTTGGGTGCACTCCCCACTTCATAGAAATAGCTAATAGTTCAGGCTGTCCAGCCATCTATCCACCCATATACCCGTGTTTGCCTTCACTGACCACGTCATACTATATGTGCAAAAGGGCTCATCTTTGTTGTCTGTACTTCACACATACCTCTTGTCTTTCTCTTCCTCAATCCCACTATATTGATCACTCACATTTAGTACATTGCCTTTCTCTTCACCCAAATCAAAAATTATCTCTATCTATCTAACCGTATTTTCTACCCTCTCTTCCCACCCCTGGTAACCAACAAAGAAAATGTCCTTCCATAGATAAGTGTTTCCTTGACTTTTACAATAACAGAATAAACAGTATTTGTCCTTTGTGATTGACTTATTTCACTCAGCAAAATGTCCTCCAAGTTCATCCACATTATGTGGTGTTTTGTAGATTCTACATTATTCTTTAGGGTTGCATAGCATTCCATTGTGTGTATGTACCATAATTTGGGTATCGATTCCTCAGTTCACGGACACCTAGGTTGTTTCCATCTTTTTGCTATTGGAAATAGTGCTGCGATGAACATAGATGTGCATATGTCTGTTCTTATCATGGCTCTCAGTTCTTTAGGATATATACCTAGTAATGGAATAGCTGGGTCACATTGTATTTCTAGTTCCAACTTTTAAAAGAATCGCTATACTGCTTTCCACAATGGTTGTACCATTTTACAGTCCCACCAGCAGTGTATGAGAGTCTCAATCTCTCCACATCCTCACCAGCAATTGTTATTTTCTATCTTGTTGAACTTTGCTACTAGTGCTGGAGCAAGATGGTATCTCATTGTTGTTTTGATTTGCATCACTCTAATAGCTAATGATTGTGAGCATTTCTTCATATGTTTGTTGGCCGCTTGAGTGTCATCCTTGGTGAAGTGTCTATTCATGTCTTCTGCCCATTTTTTAATTGGATTGTTTGTCTTTTTGTTATTGAGGTGTTGGAGTTTTCTATAAATTCTAGAGATAAGTCCCTTGTCAGATATGTCATTACCAAATATTTTTTCCCAA
>NW_006921925.1:2296624-2298738 GCF_000298275.1 Orycteropus afer afer | reverse complement strand
TTTTTTTTAATCATTGGCCCATTGCTGGGGAAGGATGTGGTGGCTCTCACTCAGTAAGTGAAGTTACAGGAGGTGTGGGTGTAGTTGTGTCTTATAGGGCCTGTTGCTGTCTGCCACTCAGTTAGACAAAAATTACAGTTGAATAACCATCAAAAAACTAAAAGCCCATGGACAAAGAAATTGTATTATTTGTCTTTGTTGTTGGGATGTTGGAGTTTTCTATAAATTTTAGAGATAAGTCCCTTGCCAGAAATGTCCTTGCCAAATATTTTTTCCTAATCTTAAGTTGTCTTTTTACTCTTTTGGAGAAGTCTTTGGCAGTACATAAAAATTTAATTTTCAGAAGGCCTCATTCATCTAGTTTATCTTCTGCTATTTGTGCATTTTGGGTTATGCTTGATAGTCTATTTATGCCATATATTGTTGTTGTTGTTATATGCAGTCAAGTCAGACCCAACTCATAACAACCCCTCTCTGGGTTTCCGTGGTGGTATCACTACAGAAGTAGATTGCCCAACCTTCCTTCTGAGGAGTGGCTGGTGGGTTTGAACTGCCAGGCTTCTGGTTAGCAGTCAAGCACCTTAGGCACTATGTTACCAGAGTTCCTATGCCATATATTAGCATCCCTAAATGTGCACCTATTTTTTCCTTGAGGAACTTTATAATTTTAGTTTTCACATTTAACTGTTTGATCCACCTGGAGTTAGTTTTTGTATGTGGTGTCAGGTAGAGATCTTGTTTCATTTTTCTGCAAATGAATATACAGTTTTGCACATACTATTTGTTAAACAATCTCTTCCCCATTTAATGGATGAAAAATACACTGTGTAATCATACAGGAAAAGTAACCAAAAAAAAAAAAAAAAGGGAAAGAGAAGAAGAAAGAAGAAGAAAACTTGCAATAACTGGGGATAGGGCAATAAGAGAAAAGGGGTAGAGAAGGAGAATAATGAAGAAAAAAATGGGAAAAATGCAAACAGAAAAACAAGGAATGGGGTTAATCATGATTTAAAAAAAAAAAAAAAATACAACCAGGAACAGGGAAAAGAAAAAAAATTAAAACTAGAACCTGGGAGGGGAAGAATAAAGAATAATAGTAAAAAGGACAAAAGTATCAATAATAGTAGTTGTTTTAAAAAAGACAAAAACAACCAAAGTAAAAACCAGAAAAAATAAAGAGAAAAAAGATAAATAAAAATAAAAAGATAAAAAAAATCAGGGGAGGGCAGGACTGGGCACCCAGTCTCTGTCTGAGCACACAGATTAGGATGGAGTTCCTGTAGGTCCAGAAGGTGAGTGGGTGGGGGATGGCTGTACCTCCATTCACCAAGTGGATGTGGGGTATAAGAGTAACAAGGGGAATGTCGCACCTTTCTATTCATCCAGGTCCAGAGTGTCCTTGGGGATACTGGGAAGCAGAACCTGTTCTTAAGCTCCTGGAATCTGGGAGAGCACTGTCTCTTTAAATATCCAAAGTGGTCAAGCTGCTTGTAAACATTCAAAATGGCTATGCCCGCCGGACAGGCAAAAGTCCACAGCTCAGCCCACCTTCCTCTTTGCTGCTCCTTCATCTTTATTCCCCAGCCACCAGAGCAGTCTTCCATGTAGTCCCTGGCTAGCAGGGCTGATTTTTAGGTTAATTCTTAGATCCTCCCACTACTGAGCAATCTCCAAGCTGGCTGTGCCATCAGGATCGCTCGGGATCACTGCCAGATCGCAGCTCTGTATGTCTCCTTTTTTGTTATTTTCATGCAAATTCTTCTGCTAGTTGGTGTTTATTCCACTTCTATATCCTTCCCTTCAAGGCTCAGTGGTCCAGGATTATCTATGTCTGTGTTAATTGGTTCCCCTTTTATTTGTTGAAGAGGGTCTGTGCAGTCTTTCTGCCTAGTCTGCCATCTTCCTCACTGTGTAGTAGGTTTTAAGATTGGGGAATGTGAGACCTCCTAATTTATTCTTCTGTAGTGCTTTGCTTAGGCATGATCTCTTTCTGTTCCATATAAAATTAGTGATTGCTTTTCCCATGTCCTTAAAGAATGTTAATGGGATGTTGCAAAAACGGCAAGGAGGCCACATGTTCTGACCTCCTCTAATCTCACAAGAGGAAGACAGGA
>NW_006921925.1:2220046-2296094 GCF_000298275.1 Orycteropus afer afer | reverse complement strand
ATTGTTTTGTGCCACTCCCAACAGAAATACTCCAAGTGGACACCTTCAGCAATCAGGAGCTCCTCAGTTGCTCATAGCAAATCCCACCTTGGAGTTTACAAAGACTTATGGGTAGAAAAGCCACACAAAGTAATTTACTATACCACAGATGTGCATCAACATTCTTTAAGGATATGGAAAAACCAATCACTAACTTTATATGGAAAGAAAAGAGACCTTGGATAAGCAAAGTACTATTGAAGAAGAAGAACAAAGTAGAAGGTCTCACACTCCCAGATCTCAAAACCTACTATACAACCACAGTAGTCAACATTACCTGGTATTGGTACAATGACAGACACATAGACCAATGGAATAGAACTGAGAACCCAGAAATAGATACATCAAACTATGGTCAGATGATCTTAGACAAAGGGCTGAAATCCATTAAATGGGGAAGAGATTGTTTAAAAAATGGTATGTGCAAAACTGGATATCTATTTGCAGAAAAATGAAACAAGATCTGTACCTGACATCACATACAGAAACTAATTCCAGGTGGATAAAAAATGGGCAGAAGACATGAATAGACACTTCACCAAAGAAGAAAAGTTCATGATCATTAGCCAATAGAGAGATGGAAATCAAAACAACAATGAGATATCATCTTGCCTCAGCACTAGTAGCAAAGTTCAGCAAGACAGAAAATAACAAATGCTGGTGAGGATGTGGAGAGATTGGGACTCTCATACACTGCTGGTGGGACTGTAAAATGGTACAACCACTGTGGAAAGCTTTATGGTGATTTCTTAAAAAGTGGGAATTAGGAATACCATTTGAACCAGCAATTCCATTACTAGGTATATTTCCTAAAGAAGTGAGAGGCAGGACAACAACAGATATGTGCACACCCATGTTCATCGCAGCACTATTTCCAATAGCAAAAAGATGGAAACAACCTAGGTGCCTATCAACCAAAGAATGGATAAGCAAGCTATGGTACATATACACAATGCAGGACTATGCAACCCTAAAGAAAATATGTAGAATATGCAAAACACCACATAACATCTATGAACTTGAAGGATATTTTGCTGAGTGAAACAAGTCAATCACAGAAGAACAAATATTGTATTAGTCTATTATTGTAAAAAGTCAAGGAAGGATTTACATATGGAAGGAAATTTTTTTTGTTGGCTTCCAGAGGTGGAAGGGCAGGGAAGGGAACAATGTAGATAGGTAGACACAAGTATTGATTTGGATGAAGGGAAGGACAATGTACCAAATGTGAGTGATCAACATGGTGGCATTGAGGAAGAGGAAGACATAGCGAGATGCATGGGAGGTACAGACAACAAAGATGAACCCTTTGGCACGATCCTGTGTTGTCACTGATGGCAAGCATTGGTCTACAGTGGATAGATGGGTGGACAGGCTGAACAATTAGGAATGTCTATGTGGGGGGGGGGGAGTGCGTCCATGACCATGTATAGAGTCGGCAGACAATGTTTCTACAGGTATATTTGTATGTTCTTTAAGAATTCCCAGGTATATAGTAGACCTGACAAGGGACAAAGTTGTAGGCACTTCTAAGCCACAGCCAGCTACCCAGAGAAAGCAAGTAATTGGACCTGTGGACTCAAGACCATAGTCACAGGGGACATTGAGTTCAATTGGCATAACATATTACACAAAACATTGTTCCACATCCTACTTTGGCCATTAGTGACTGAGATCTTAAAATCTTCCAAAGGGCCATCTAGATGCAATTATGGGTCTCTTCTCATCTAGAGCAAAGAATGAAGAAAACCAAAGATACATAGAAACAATCAGTCCAAAGGTCTGGTACACCATGCAATCCTCAACCTATACGACTACAAGGCCAGAAGAACTAGATGGTACCAGGCTATCACTGCCAACCACTTGGAGGGGGATCTATGTATGAGATCTTGGATACAAGGGGAGAAAATGTGGAAAAACTCAAAACTGTAAAAACAAAAGGGACAAGGTTTGCTGGTCTCATAGAGCCTGGTGACACCGCTGAGACTATGGCCCCTTGCTGCCCTTCAGGTCTGGAACTGAACCCAGTCCTGTGGCTTCTGGACAAATAAAAGACAGGCATATGAGCTGAACATTTACATTAGGTAGATACACTCTTTGGAGAGATCAATCATGGAAAAATCAAGGCCTGTGTATGTGCAGGGAAACAGCTCAGCGCACAGGAGTGCATGGGAGGGAAGGACACTGGATAGAAGTAACTCTGTGGAGGAAGTGGGAAGAGAGCTGTTGCATTGTGGGAAATTGCAGCCAATGTTGTGAGACAAAGTGTATGTGAACTGCTGTGTGGAAAATGAATTTCCTCTGTAAACTTTCACCCAAATCACATCATCATCATCAATAGAATGTTAAAGGGATCTGGACTGGGATTGCGTTGGGTAGTACTGACATTTTCAGTGTTCAGTCTTCCTATCCACAAGCATGGTCTCTTCTTTCATTTATGTAGATCGTTATGGTTTCTTGAAGTAGTGTTTTATACTTTTCTTTGTATAGGTCTTTTGTGTCCCCAGTAAAATTTATTCCTGAGTATTTCATTTGTTTATTTATTTTGGTAGCTATTGTAAATGATATTGATTTCCTTATTTCTTTTACAGCAATCTCTTTGCTGGTGTAGAGGAATCCAACTAATTTTTGTATGCTCACCTTGTATCTTGCCACTATGCTGAATCTCTTGATTAGTTCCAGTAGTTATCTTGTTGAGTATCTTGGGTTTCCTGTGTATAGGATCACATCATCAGCAAATAGGGATAGTTTGACTTCTTCCTTAACAATTTGGATACCTTTAATTTCTCTTTCTTGCCTTATTGCCTTGGCTAGGACTTCCAATACAGTATTAAATAGAAGTAGAGGTAGAGGGCATCCTTGTCTGGTTCCTGTTTGCAAGATGAATGGTCTCAGTCTCTCTTCATTGAGAACAATGTTGGCTGTTGGTTTTGCACATGCGCTCTTTCTTATGTTGAGAAATTTCCCTTCTATTCCTCTTTTTCTGGGAATTTTTATCAGGAACGGGTATTGGATTTTATCGAGTGTATTTTCTGCATCAATTGACCTGATCATGTGGTTCTTTTCCTTTATTTTACTCATGTCATGGATTACATTTATTGTTTTACTAATGTTGAACCATCCTTGCATACCTGGTATGAATCCCAGTTGGTCATAATGTATTATTTTTTTGATATGTTGTTGGAGTCTTTTAGCTAGGATTTTATTGAAGATTTTTGTGTCTATATTCATGAGGGATATTGGTCTGTAGTTTTTCATTTCAGTGGTGTTTTTGCCTACTGTTGTCAAGATTATGCTTACTTCATAAAATGTATTTAGGAGGACCTCATCCTCTACTATGTTCTGAAATAGTTTGAGTAGGATTGGTCAGTTCTTCTCTAAATGTTTGGTAGAATTCTCCAGTAAACCCATCTGGACCAGGACTTTTTTTGTTGATAATTATTTTATGACCTATTCAATGCCTTCTTTTGTTATGGGTCTGTTCAAATTTTCCTCTTCAGTCTGTTAGTTTAGGTAAGTAGTATGTTTCTAAAGATCTGTCCATTTCTTCTAGATTTTCAAATATATTGTAGTTCTTCATATTTTCCTGCTATTATCCATTTTATTTCAAGTGGTTCTGTTATGATGTCACCCAATTCATTTCTCATTCATGTTATTTGTATTATCTCCCTCTTCCTTTGTTAAATTTGCCAGTGTTTTGTCAATTTCATTAATCTTTTCAATTAACCAACTTCTAGCCTTGTTGATTTTTTTCTATTGTCTTTCCATTTTCTGTTTCATTGATTTCTGCTCAAATATTTATTATTTCTTTTTTTCTGGTGACTGTAGGCTTTTTTTGCTGCTCTTTTTCTAAATGTTGGAGATGTTATGTTAAGGTGTTGATTTTGGCTCTTTCTTCTTTTATGATGTGTGCATTTATTGTTATAACTTGCCCTCTGACTAGTGCTTTTGCTATGTCCCAAAAATTTTGGTATGTTGTGTTTTCATTCTCGTTAGAGTCAAGGAATATTTTAATTTCATTTTTTATTTCTTATATTACCCAGTCATTTTTAAGGAAGGTGTTACTCAGTTTCCATGTGTTTTCTTTTTCCATTGACCTCCCTATCATTGATTTCTAATTTTATTGCATTGTGATCTGAGAAGATGCTTTTCAGTATTTCAGTGATTTTAAATTTACTGAGGCTTGCTTTATGGCCTAACATATGGTCTATCATGGAAAATATTCCATGTGCACTGGTAAAGAATGTATATTGTGCTGTTGTTGGGTGAACTGTTCTGTAGATGTATATAAGTTCAAGTTGGTGAATTGTACTGTTTACTTCTGCATCTTTGTTGAGTTTCTTTCTAGTTGTTCTATCTTTGATTTAAAGTGGTGTATTAAAGTCTCCTACTGTTACTGTGGAGTCATGTATTTGACTTTTCAATTTTGTCATAGTCTAATTTATGTATTTTGGGGCTCTTTCTTGTGTGTGTAGATATTTATTATGGTTATGTCCTCTTGTTCAACTGATCCTTTAATCATTATATAATGTCCTTCCTTGTCTCGTATGGTGGTTTTTGTCTTAAAGTCAATTTGATCAGAAATTAATATTGCCACTCCTGCTCTCTTTTTTGATTGCCATATTTTTGATATATCTTTCACCGACCTTTGATTTTTAGTCTATTTTTGTCTTTGTTTCTATGGTGTGTCTCTTGTAGAAAGCATATTTATGGGTCATGTTTTCTTATCCAGTCTGCAACTCTCCATCTCTTGAATGGTACATTTAATCCATTGACATTCAATGTAAATGGATTAAATGTATTAATTTGTTGCTGTCATTTTGTTACATGTTTTTTCATGGTGTTGCTGATTTCTTTGTTCCATATCACTTTTTTTGTGCTGAGCTTACTCTATATGTATCATGTAATCATTTCCTTCATTGCTATTGTTTTAGCATTTGCTGAATATTTGTGCTTGTCCTCTTTTTTATTGTGATATGATGGTTTATCATTTTTTCTTTGTGGTTATGCTGTAATTTATAATTCTCTTCCCAAGTTTTGAACAGTCTGTTCTATCTCACAATTGTCTTGATTTCCTCACCATCTAGAAGTGCTGTAACTACATTTTTTTTCCATTTTTGGTTTGTAGTTGTTTTCATTTGCCAATTGATGTCTCTGGTTCCCTGTTTACAGTATTGAAAGCTTATTTTAATTTGGATACTTCCACAACTGGGTTGGTTTCATGGTTATGTCATCAGGTGTGGAATGATTGATTGATTGTTGTTTGCTGTTGTTAGTTCTCCCTTCAGCATCTTTTGTAAGGTTGGTCTAGTTTTAACAAATTCCCTTAATTTCTACTTATCTGGAAATATCATAATTTCACCATCATATTTAAAGGACATTTTGCTGGGTATATAATTCTTGTTGGAATTTTTTTTTTTTTTCTTTCAGGGTTATATATACCATCCCATTGCCTTTTCACCTGCACGGTTTTTGCCAAGAAATAAGAGCTCAGTCTTACTGGTTGCTCTTTGTAGGTAACTTTTCATTTTCACATGCTGCTTTCTGGATTCTTCCTTTGTCTTTGGTTTTGGTCAGTTTGATGATGATAAGTCTTGGTGATTTTCTTTTGGTGTCTATCCTGATTGGGGTTAGTTGAATTTCTTGAATGGATATATTTTTGTCTTTCATCATATCAGGGAAATTCTCTTCCAACAAATTTTGACAATTTTCTCTGTGGTTTTCTCTCTGCCTCTTCTGGAATTCCAGTTACTTGTACATTATTCTTCTTAATGGTATCTTACATGAATCTTAGGTTTTCTTCATTTTGTTTTGATCTTTTTTCTGATTGCTCTTACCAAAGAAGTATTGAGGCATTTGTCTTCAATCTCACTAATTCTGTCTTGCATTGATTCAGTTCTACTCCTTTGCCCATTCAATCTGTTATCTATTTCTGAAATTTTAGTATTAATTTAGTAGATTTTGTATCATTTCTAATTTTTCATTTACTTTGTCATTTTGTTCTTATACTGTCTTCCCAAATTGTTCTAGGTTTTTGTCTGTTTTCCTTAATTTTGTCAATGTTTTCCTTGATATGTGTTTAAATACATTGACAGTTCCCAAATATAATCTTTTGAATTCCTTATCAGGGAATTCTAATGCTGTTTCTTCCTAGGGATGTTTTCTGTGTCTGTATCCTGTTCCCTTTTGTCTACTGCTTTATCTTGCTTCTTTGTGTGGACTATGATGATCAGTTTTCCCCAAGACATTGTGATATTGTTGTATTTATATTTAATTCATGACTATATGTTGTTGTGATTGGCCCAAGATTTTTTTCTTTGTTTTATTTTGCTATATCTGAGTAAGCAGGGTACTGTGCTTCTCTATTCATTAGATGGCAGCACTTACCACTTGTCTCCTGGTGTATATGATAGAGAATGAGAGTGGATGCACAGATCTCTATTAGCTGTTTGTGAAGAGCAGTTAAAGGTGAGCCGGGCTTATTGCAGCTGTCATCTATCACTGACCAGTTCAGGAAAAAAATAATTTAAAAAAAAAAAAAAAAAGGAAAGGCAATAAATGAGAATAAATATTTAAAGAAATATTTTAAAAAGACAAAGGAAATATAAATAGAAAAAGATAAGAAAAAAAGTCACAATATCTGGAGAGGGAACAATAAGAGAAAAGAGCTAGAATAAAAGAATGATAAATAAAAAATGAATGAAATGAAAAACAAAAACATAGGATAGGAAGTACCAAAGAAAGAAAAAATATGGGAACCAGGCAAAAGGAAGAGGAAAAAAAAAAAAAAACCTAGAATCTGGGAAGGGAAAAATATATAATAAAAAACAATAAAAAGGAAGGAAAAAAGAATATTTAAAAACAAACAAACAAACAAAATCTGGAAAGGGGGAGGTGCACTCAGGCTCCATCAGAGCACACAGACCTGGATGGAATTCTTGCCAGTCCAGAATGTTGGTGGAGGAGGAGGATGGCCACACTTCTATTCACCAATAGGATGTGGCGTATAAGAGGAACAAGGGGAATGTTTTACCTTTCCAGTTATCAGCCTCCAGTTTTTTTGCCCTTGCTGTCCTCAGCAAGCGGTGTCTATTCTTAAGTCACTGGGATCTGAATGCTACCACGTTAAATAAGCAAAATGACCACACTGCTTGTAAATATTCAAAATGTCTGCGCCATCTGAACAGCTGAAAGTCCACAGCTCAGTTTGTCTCCTTCTTTGCGGCTTCCTTTTTCAGTCGTCAATCACCAGTGCAGTTGTCCATGCAGCCCTTGGCAAGCAGGGCTGATTTTTAGTTATTGCTCAGGTCCTAATACCACTTGTAAATATTCAAACTGTCCATGCTGTCAGGATAGCTAACAGTCTGCAGATCCATTTGTCTCCTGATTCACTGTTTTTATTAAGGTTCTTCTACTAGTTGGTATTTAATCCACTTCTGTATCCTTCCTTTCAAAGCTCAGGGCCCCAGAAATATCTTCTATTATCTGTGTCAATTGGTTTCCTCTTTTTGAAGAGGTTCTGGGTAGTTTTTCTGTCTATTCTGCCATCTTACTGGAAGTCCAGAAAAATTAGTTTCTTACTCTTCAGAATAGTAATGGATTACAGCCATTAATGGATTAATTACTACAGTTGATAAGCTAAGGATTTGGTGCCACCCAGTGATGTCCAGTGAGCTTTTATGATGCAGAAGTCATGTGGTGAGCATTGCAGATGTCATAGATGGTATAAAGGCAGTGAAACAGCCTACAGCCTTTACTGTCAGAGATCTTATAAGCCATTGGGAGAGATAAATTCACAAGAAACATTAATATATGGTAAATATAAATAAGTGCCATTCAGAATGTATTTGTATATCCAATCTATATTTAGTTTCTAGATCTACTAGGATTTAAAAATATGTTCTTGTTTTGTCAAAGAATTAATACATGCTTACACTTCTGTGGGTTCAGTTGACTCAAATATCAAGAAGCACTTATATGATCAATCATCCTGTGATACTTTATGAAAAAAGTCATGTCAGGATGTGTACCAGGCCTGCTGCTTTGCCAGTTGTGGTAGTTAAGTTGGCTAGGCCTGCTTGAGTGGCAGGGCAGCTGGATGTAGTATTCCCCATGATGAGACTGGTAATCAATTCCATGGTGGAATCTACTGTGAGCAGCTGAATAGCTGTCTTAGGGATGTGGTCTTCTTCCTATATATAAGGAGAAGCCTTGGGGAATGGTCTTTAGCTTATGGCACACTTGAACTCTGCATTTAGCCATGTCACTGTTCACCAGCCTGACATGCTCTGCCAACCTTGGGACTTTTAATGAACTTGAATTAATGGACTGCTCTGTGGTTTGGTACCATCGAGACTGTGCCTGTTTACTTGTCAATCTTGGGCTTGTCAGTCTCAGCAGCCAGCAGCTGTGTGAGTGAAGAAAAGCCTCTAACTACATTGGGCCTAGAGCAGGAGGCAGAGCTGAAGCCTAAGGTTGAGGGGCTTTCACCCAGCTCCTAGAGCCTGGCACTTTAAACTTGGACTTAAAGCCTCCAAACTGTGAAAGAATAAACTCCTGTTTGCTAAGGCCATCCCATTTGTGGTATATATTCTTGTCGGAGTGGCACTAGGTAAACAGAACACCAGTGTATGCTGCTTTGTTGTTGAAAAAGAAGTAGTGTGCATGCAGAAGACAGTGCTTGGGGCTCTGTGTCAGGTCCAGAATTCTGTAGTCTATAGGCCATAAGATCTCCCTCAAGGTCAAGCCTGGGAGCAGGTGCACTTCTCTGGACCCTCCTTGTCATGCACTTTTTTTTCCTATCACTCCATTCATATATTTGCTTAAAATTATTTATTCCTATAAATCTACAAACCCCTGGTGAAGATATCAAATATCAAATATTAAATATAAAATGACCTGGGAATATTAATTTTGCTTATTCTTATTTTAAATATACATTTAAAACAAAAATATATTAAGAAAATAAGTAACAGATTTATCGAATTTCTGTTTCTTAATATGCCCATAGTCTGCACAAGTTATTTATAATATTATCATTTAGAAATTATTATTTATATTATATATATCTCTCACCAATATTTTCAACCTCTCAGGTTTCTTGAAAAGCTACTATTCTCAATGTAGTATGTGCTACACCTGGTGGAGAACTGTATAACTGCATGAGTCTAAAGAAACGGGCCTCATCCTACCGATTCTACCACCTGAGTCCACTTGGGGCATTTATGTCCCACATAACTATATCAAAATCCTTATTACCTCCAAAAAAGCTTCTCTTGATTTCAGCATACCTTCCACTAGTGAAAATTCATGGTATCAACAGAAAATTCAAAACAGAAAATAATTTGGACATGAGAGGGTTGAATTTCATTTTGTAAATGATTTTTTAATTATTTTTTGGTTTCATTTATTTCTGCCCAAATCTTTATTATTTCTTTTCTTCTGGTGACTATAAGCTTTTATTATTATTATTAGCTTTATTGTGTTTGGGTGCAAATTTACAGAGCAAATTTGTTTTACATTCAACAGTTAATGCACATTTGATTTCACACCCTGATTACTATCTCCAACCATAAAAAACTCTCCCCCCCCTCCTGTTCCTGTGACTACCCACATAATTAAATGTTGGGCCCTTTTTAAACATGCATCTATGTCTGTCCAGCTGTCCCTCTTTGTGAATGCTGCCTCTCTGCTGTCTCATGGCTGATTGGTCTAGGGGGTGCATCTCCCTTAAGTAGATGGGTGCACCACCCTGGGGTAGGTGTTCTGCATGTATGTCTTCCTACTATTGGGCTGAGAGACAATCCATGGAAGTGAATCTATTTCTAGGCCCAAAGGGTAACCCAGGGCCATAATCTCGAGGGTTCCACCAGTCTCTATCTGACCAGTATTTCTGGTAATTTTTGCATTTTTGAGTTTTGTTCCACATTTTTCCTCCCACTCTATCTAGGATCTCCAGTTTTCATCCATTTCTGAGTGGTTGGCATTGATAGCTGGGCATCATCTTGTTCTTCTGGTCTTGAGTTCATGAAGGCTGAGTTCCTCATGGTCCATCTTATCCTTGGACTAATTGTTTCCAGATGCCTTTGATTTTCTTCACTCTTCTTTGATTCAGATGAGAGGAGACCAATAGTTGCATCTTAGATGGCCTCTCACAAGATTTTAAGACCCCAATTGCTACTCACCAAAGTAGGTTGTAGAACAAGACTTTTATGTACTATGTTGTGCCAATTGATCATCATGTCCCCAAGACTATGGTCCCAAGTTGGCAGGCCCAGTGATTCTCTTTCTCAAGGTGTTTGGCTGTCTCTGGGAAGTTACTCTGTCTTCTATTGCTTCTGTAATGTATGTGGCTAATTTTGTAGCACAAGTACATATGTAAGGTTTTCCTCAGCCATATCTATCTTTGGTCTAGGGTATATTCCTGTTTGCCTACCCCTATCTAATCATCTCACCTGTCTATACATTTATCCATCACCTCATATTTGGTGTTAGTGGTAATGCAGTATTGTGCATGTACTAGTATTTGCCTCTGTTGTCTATATCTTTTGTGTACCTTTCAGTGTCCTTCCTTTCCCCAGTGTCATCATGATGGTCACATATTCTTTCCATACTATCCCTCCCCTCACCCAAATCAACATGTGACCCCCAATTATTCCAACATTTTTCCTCCCATCCCTGATAACCAACAAAGTGAATTTCCTTCTACAAGTAAGCCTTTCCTTGACTTTTTACAATAATGGACTCATACAATATTTGTCCTTCTGCAATTGACTTATTTCACTCAGCATGTTGTTGTTGTTGTTATGTGCCGTTGAGTCGGACTCAACTCATAGCGACCCCTCCTTGGGTTTCTGAGGCAGTATCACTACGGAAGTAGATTGCCCTACTTCCTTCTGAGGAGTGGGTTTAAACCTCCAGCCTTCGGGTTAACAGTCAAGTGCTTAGGCACTACAATACCAGAGCTCCCTTCACTCAGCATTATATCCTCCAAATCATCCATGTCATGAGATGATTCATGTCTTCATCATTATTCTTTAATTTTGCATAGTATTCCATTGCATGAATATACCATTAGGTTGTTTCCATCTCTTTGCTATAGTGAAGTGTACTTCATCAAACATGGGTGTGCATATGTCTGTTCATGTCCTGTCTCTCATCTTTTTAGGATATATTCCTAGAAATGGGATGCTGGATCTATTTTCAGTTTTTTAAGGAAACGCCATACCATTTTCCATAATGGTTGTACCATTTTTCAGTTCCACTAGGAATGTATGAGAGTTCCAATCTCCCCACACCTTTGCCAGCATTGGTTATTTTCTGTCCTGTTGAACTTTGCTGTTATTGCTGGGGTGAGATGATATCTCATCATTGTTTTGATTTGCATCTCTCTAATGACTAAAGTAGTGATACTGCCTCAGAAACCCAAGTAGGGGTCACTATGAGTCAGGTCTGACTTGATGGCACATAACAACAATAACAACGACTAAAGATTGTGAGCAATTCCTCATCTGTTTGTTGGCCACCAGCATATCGTCTTTAGTGAAGTGCCCATTTTTTAATTGGATTGTTTGTCTTTTTGGTGTTGCAGTGTTGAAGTTTTCTATAGATTTTGGAGATAAGTCCTTTGTCAGATATGTCACAGGCAAATATTTTTCCCCAATCTGTAGTTTCTCTTTTTACCCTTTTGATGAAGTCTTTGGATGCACATCAGAATTTAATTTTTAAAAGGTCCCAGTCATCTAGCTTCTTTCCAACTGTCTGCACATTTTGGATTATGCTTGATAGTCTATTTTTCATTTTGTAAATAAAATTTAGAGTATATTAGCAATTACTTATGAATGTGACCATAGAGGAGCAATCAGGCAGTAAAGCTAAAGGAAATAAAGTAATTAATTTAACAAGACATGTAACTTATTCTTCCTACACTGTCATTTGTTTGTCTTGTTGGTTGATTACCATGAGATTCTGCATTTGAAAATTATCTCTTATTCTAAATATGTTGTTTCAATTTTGTGACATGTGAATAAATAGCTAGAGAATGAGTAGCTTTGGCAAACATCTAAGAAATTATACAAAACATGTATGATAGGAAGAATTTTTGTGAAGCTAATCATTTTTAGCTATTTTAGCAAGGCTAACAATAGATGCATATTTGTTTCACAAATCAGCCAGATAAAGAATTGAACTAATATTGATATTACAGTGGCAACTGAATAGAAAAAATTTATACCTGTTTTTCTACATGAAAATGTTACCAGATATAATGATGTAGATAATAAAACCTTTGAAGCAAACAAAAGAATAAATAAAATAGAATAGTATGTATAAGATGGTTTATCATGAAAAAACTAATCTCACATACCACACACATGCAAAAAATATTTGTTATGTACCTTTTAAGTGGAAATGTGACACATACAAAGAAGTTTAAGATATAGGCCTAGATCTGAAGATGCTTAAAATCTATTTGGGAGAAAAAAACAAAGCATATAAAAGGTTGAATAGAATAATTTATTTCAATAATAACTTGAAGCAGTAAAAAGGAATCTAGAAACAGTAAAAATGGGGACTATGATTAAAAATAATTATATCAATCACTCTTTGAGTTCAGATACAGCCTTTACAAAATAGAAAGGATATCCATGAACCAAAGGTAAGGCAAAATATTCAAAGATTACACTGGAATAAAAGCCTAAGAGAGAAACACTTTGGGTAGCAGTAGGAAATCCAGTTTGTTCAGGTTGGTTTTATAAGAAAGGTTTAATACCAACTTCCAGGACACCTAGGCTACAGACATAGTTTAGCTATGATCTAGTCAAGGAATCCTGACCGATATAGTTTTCTTCTCTGAACTGTTTTCCTTGTTTGAAACATGAGTGTAAGAATTTCTGAATTTCTTACCTCACAGGTTTTTTGTGAGGATCAAATAGGATGGTGTATATGAGAGCACTTTGAAAACTATCTTAAAAAAGAAAGATGGGAATTATTGGCAGTAGAGTCTAGAAATATTAATTTGAAGTACATTGTGAAATATATTTGAAGTACACTGAATAAGGTAGAGAGAATGAATGAAAGAGAGCAAGAAAGAGAGAACTGCTGTCCACTGGACTCTTGACACATGGTAACATTATGTACAATAAAACAAAACATTGCCCAGCCCTGCATTGTTCTCAGGATCTTTAATATGTTTGAGGCCATTGCTATGCTTGTTATGCCAATCCATCTCACCAAAGGTCTCCCTCACCCTTACTGGCTCTCTGTTTCACCAAACATGTGATCCTCCTCCAGTGATTGATCCCTCCCTATGATGTATCCAAACCAAGGGAGCTGGACTGTGTTCTGTTGTTATCTGTAAGCTTTCCATTGGCCAGTTTTCAGAAGTAGATCACCTGGCCTTTCTTATTAGTCTGTTTTAGTTTGGAAGTGCTACTGAAATCTGTCCACCATGCGTGACCCTGCTGGTATTTGAAAAACTGGTGTCATAGCTTCCAGCATCACAGCAATATGCAATCTACCAAAGTACAACAAACTTACAGATGGGTGGTGTGGTAGTTATATTTGTGTGTCAACTTGGCTGGGCCTGGTTGAGTGGCTGGGCAGCTGGTTGTAGTTATTTCCCATGATGAGACTGGAAATCAACTCCATGATGAGATCTACCACAAGCAGCTGAATAGCTGCCTTTGGGGATGTGATCTGCTTCCTGTATATAAGGAGAAGGTTTGAGAATGGTCTCTAGCCTTTGGCATGCTTTAACCCTGCATGTAGCCATGTCGTTGCTCAGCAGCCTGCCATGCTTTGCCGACCATGAGACTTACAATGGACTTAAGCTACTGGCCTGTCATGTGGTCTGGTAACATCAGGACTGTGCCTTTTTACTTGTCAAACTTGGGGCTTCTCAGTCTCAGTAGCCAACAGCTGTCTGAGTGAAGAAATGACTCTAGCTCCAGTGGGCTGGGAGCAGGAGGCAGAGCTGGACCCCAAAGTTGAGGGGCTTTCACCCAGCCCCTGGAGCCCGGCACTTTGAACTTGGACTTAAAGCCTCCAAATTGTAAGAATAAATCCTATTTGACAAGGCCATCCCATTTGTGGTATATTTTCTCATCAGAACGGCACCAGGTAACCAGAACAGATGGTGAAAAGGAAATAAGGAGTTGTGAATTTATTTGAAAGGGAGCACCTGAAAGTTTTTTTTGAACATGAGTGTGGAATAATCAGAGCAGAGTTTGAAGCTTATTAACTAGTTTGTCATGTAAGTGGACAGAAATTGGAATTGGAACCACAAAGAGAATGAAAGGTGAGGACTGTGAGGCTGGGAAGAAAACAACCCACAGCTGAGAAAAACTGATAAGACTCTGACCTGATTTAGGGAGGAAGGAGAAGGGGAATTTTAAAAATATGTATCTAAAGAATGTATGCCTTAATGTTTCAAAGAATGGAGGTACCATTATAGGAAGTAAGGAGAGGGACCCAGTCTAAGGAAAGGAAGTTGGAATAACATGAGAAATTCTGTTTAAACATGTTCAGTTGAAGTTAACCTGTAAGACGTGCAAGTGAAACTAAGGGTACAAGCCTCCATAAATATGAAGCTAACTAAAATGGAGGAGGGACCAGTCCCTGGAGAAGGACATCATGATTGGTAAAGTAGAGGGTCAGCGAAAAAGAGAAAGACTTTCAATGAGATGGATTGACACAGTGGCTGCAACAATGAACTCCAACATGGCAATGATTGTGAGGAGGGTGCAGGATCAGACAATGTTTTGTTCTGTGGTGCATGGGTTGCTTTGAGTCAGAACTGATTCAAGGGAACCTAACAACAATAACAACTAAACTGGAGTTGTGAGGGCAGCAGTGGTTCAGGGGTAGAATTCTTGCCTTCCATGTTGGAGACTCAGTTCAACTGCCAGCCAATTGCACCTCTTGAGCAGCTGTAGACCATCTGCCAGTGGAGGCGTGCGTGTTGCTGTGATGCTGAACAGGTTCCAGCAGAGCTTCCAGGCTAAGACAAACGAGGGAAAAAAGGCCTGGTGATCTACTTCTGAAAATCAGTGAATGAAAACAACACAGAGCACAAAAGTCCGATCCTGTTGCATGAAGTTGTGATGAATTAGGGGACTGACTCAACAGCAGCTAACAACAATCAGGAGTTAGAGACTCGTGAGTCACACCCCTGCCAATGATAGTTGAAATTGGGAAGGAAGATGACAGCTATAAGACCGTATAAGGTTTACTGTTCATACATATTTGTAATAACTTGAGTATGTAAAAGTGGAAAAATGAAAGGCTATTAGAATATATTTGTGCTGGATATTTATACACAGATTTAGCCTTCAACAAAATGAATTGATACAGTGGCTGCAATGATGGGCTCAGGTATAGCAAGAATTGTGACGCTGACGCAGGACCAGGCAGTGTTTCATTCATTGTACACAATGAGCTAGAGTTGGCTCAATGGTGCCTAACAACATATTCAACTGTTAATTGCAAATGTTGTTGTGTACCATCAAGTCAATTCCAACTTATAGTGACCGCATGTGATAGACTAGAACTGCCCCACAGGATTTCCTAGGCTGTAAGCTTTAGTGAAAAAGGAGCTCTGATGGCACAGTGGTTAAACCATTTGGCTGCTAATCAAGAGGTTGGTGGTTTAAACCAACCAGTTTCTCCACAGGAAAAAGATGAGACAGTCTGATTCTGAAAAGACTTATGCTATGAGTCCTGGTTGGGGTTTAATCTTTACCAAAGAAGATCTTTTCTCCCACAGAGCCATGATAAGTTCAAACCACCACTATTTTGGTCAAGCACTTAACTATTGTGCCACCAGGGTTAATTGAAAATACTAATTAAGTATTATTTGTTATATAACAAGAAAAGTGTGGAAATGTGATAAACTCAGTACATGACTAAAAACCAAATTCACTGCCATCTAGTCAATTCTGACTCACAGTGAACCTCACTGGGTTTCTAAGGCTGTAAATCTTTGCAAAAGTAGATTGACTCATCTTCTTCCCATAGAGCTGCTTGGTGAGTTTGAACTGCTGACTTTGGGGTTAGCAGCCAAAGCCTTACCCAGTATGCTAGCAGAGCTCCTTCAGTACATTATCAGAATTGTCAAATAATAAGCATACCTTTAGGCCTTTCAGATAAACTGATTTTAAATGTTTCCTCTTAAAAATATTAGAAACTAAATTAGTGTGGATTAGTTAGTTCCCTTTGTAAGTTCCTTCATTTAAATTTAATCATTTATGACTAAAAAAAGAGCCCCTCTATATCATTTTATATATATATATATATATATATATATATATATATATATATATACACACACACACACACACATACATATAATTGTAATGGTTTCAGAAGAAGGGTTGTAAAATTGTAGGATTAACTCATTTATGACAAACACATGAGTGGGAGAGAGTAGAAAGAGAGCATTTATGAGTGGAAGTCATTTACTAGATATGAGTGGAGGGCCCAAAGAAATGAGCCTGCCCCAGGCTTAGCTTTTGGGGAGACCCTGCTGACACAGGGTCCAAATTTCCAGCCCCCTCTACCCAGTACCAGATCTAAATGAGAGCCCAGCAGGCCAGCTGTTAACTGGCAACAACTCCACAAGGGGAAAGCGGGAACACATATTAAAATAAAGGCAAATGGCCAAGGGTCAGAGACTACTAGAGTATATTCATTAACAATTTGGACTCAGCCTATGGTCAGTAGCTCCAAAGGACCCTGCTGCTTTGCTGCTATGCACTCCCTGGTCTTTTTTTAAACTCTTGATACAATCCACTGCTCACAGCAAGGAAGGCATTCAAGAAGCTTTGTTCCAGTGCACACACATGAGATTTGCAAGCAGCCACTTGAATATCTCCTTCTAGATGCATGAAAGCAGCTCAGCATCATTACCAGGAAAGGCAAAGGCTCCAGAGCTCTTTGTGAGAACAGCTAACTATTTTGTATAACTTGTACAGTGGAGTGGTCTTATTACCCTCAAGAAAATTAGTACAGGAAATTGTGCCAGGACATAGGTCCAGTTCACCCAGAAATAAGCTCTACATGAGTGTAAGGGGACTGATTTAGTCTGTAGGTTTATTGTCTACTAAGGTAATCCTAGGATATTAAGGTTGAGATATTGAATGGGATCATGCTGTTCACAGTATTAAATTAATTTGTGTGTTTTTCTGGGTTTCACAGATATCACATATTTTGTATAATGATAATAGCTAATATTCAGTGACCATTGGTGGTTCAGTGGTAGGATTCTCACCTTCCATGTGGGAGACTTAAGTTCAGTTTCCACCCAACGCACCTCATGCACAGCCACCACCCACCCATCTGTCAGTGGAAGTTTGGATGTGGCTATTATGACAAATAGGTCTCATTAGAACTTCCAGACATGGAAGAAAGGCCTGGAGATCTAATTCCGAAAATTAGCCAATGAAAAACCTATGGCTTACAATAGTCCTGTCCTCAATTGACCATAAGGATGGCACTGGACCAGACAGCTTTTTAATCTGTTTCACATGAGATTGTCACGAGTCAGGGGGCAACTCAAAGATAGCTATTAACAATATTCATTGAACACCTTTTTAGTTGACAAGAACTGTGCTAAGGTTTCTCTCTCTCTCTCTCTCTCTCTTTTTTTTTTTTCAAATTTTTATTGTGATTTGGGTGAAAGTTTACAAAGCAAATTCATTTTTCATACAGCAGTTCACACACATTTTCTCATGACATTGACTGCAATTTTCCACAATGGAACAGTTCCCACTTCCTCCCTGTGGTTACCTCTTCCCTTGGCCTTTCTTGAATTACTTCATTTACAACCCCACCACACACCCCACACACACATATACACACAAATAGACACAAATTATATGGAAGGAAGAAGTGTGCTTCAGTTACATCACTTGTAAAATGGTAGGTTCATAACTTTTCCAAGGTCAAACAGCTGGTAACCAGATGGCAATGTATTAACCAATATCCTGTCCACATCATATTGTACTGGTGGTATGTATTTTAATATACCCAGCCACATTCTGACTCTACACTGTAATACTCAAAAAGACTGTATCCTAATAGAAAACTCACAAGATGAGAGAGTTAAATATTTTTATATACATACAGCCCATGAGGAGCTTAGAATAATTAAAATGTTAATAGTTAAAGTTATTAGGATAGATTGTACTTGAACAATTCTAGTTCACCTTTAACCAATTATAATTCCTCATGGGTCATTGGGAAAACATATTAATTCATTTCATACATCAATTGGGCAAGGGAGAGCATTGCTTTTTCTGCACCATTTAGCAGACAGCCCAGTGGAAGGGGTTGTCTTTTGGAAAGGTTGGGTTTTGGTTCTCTTCTCAAGGTCTTATGGGCAATGCTGGCTGTGTTTGTTTTGTCTTGTTCATGGTAACACTATCTGCCTGACTCTCAGCTCTTCCAAACAGGAGAGTGAATGCCAGCCATGTAATACCACCTTGTTGACTTCAAAGGATACTGTTGATTTATTATCACTAAAACCCTAGATGCAGATCACTAAACATTTACAGGAACCTCAAGAGCTCAGTGACAAATTCCATTATAGTACTAAAAATCACATAAATTAAAAATGCTGATTGAATTTATATTATCATAAATTTGTTCTACAGATGCATATATACACACACATATTTTTGTAAGCAACTCCTTAGATACTACTCACTGCCATCCAGTCGGATCTGACACATAGCAACTCCTTCTTGGATTTCCGAGGCAATATCACTATGGAAATAGATTGCCTACCTTCCTTCTGAGGAGTTACTGGTGGGTTTAAACTGCCAGACTTCTGGTTAGTAGTCAAATGCCTTAGACATTACACCACTTCAAACTTTGAAAGCTTAAAAGGATTAAAAGAAATATTACTATAAAAATCAACAAAATACATAAAAGTTTGGATAATTACAACCTCTTAAACGAAAACTCACTTGCCTGTCAATTCCAACTCATAGAGACCTATAGGACAGAGTAGAAGTGCCTCATAGAGTTTCCAAGACTATAATATTTATGGAAGCAGACTGCCACATCTTTCTCCCATGGAGCAGCTGGTTCGTTCGAACAACCAACCTTTTGCTTAGCAGTCAAGTGTGTTAACCACTGTACCACCAGGACTCCTGGTGGGATGTGTATGAACTTTTAGTAATTATTGTTAGTTTAAGAAATTCTAAATTATTCACCAGCAACAGAGTTCTGGTGCATCCTATTGTTAAAATTAAAACACACCAAGAAAATACATATACACCCAGTTAGTTGACTACTACAATAATTAAGCTTAAGGAAAGAAAACTATTTCACAATCTTTACCTGCATGCCACAGTGATGAACATAGAGGACAGAGTCTCTGAAATGGGACAGTGAATCTGGGCTTCCAAAGGTTTCATTCCATTTGACCTCCTGCTGAGAAGTTGTTTTTCCACCCCACTTAAACTGAGTCAGAATCTACAATTCAACAAGATCTCCAGGTGATCCTTTTAGATCCCCAGGTGATTCTTAAATATACATAAGAATCACCTGGGATCTTGTTAAAATGTAGATTCTGATTCAGTATATCTGGGGTGGAAAGGCATTAAATGCTCCAGGGTGGTTCGAAAGGCATGAACCCGTTTGAAGCCCTGCAATGAACCTACAGAGGTAGGATGATTTATCTATTTTACTTAGTGGTCTGTTTTTGAAAATATATATGTCATAAAAATCTATTACAAAACATGTAAAAGCATCTCCATTTATGGTATTAGAATGAAATATTAATTTCTAAATGGGAATATTTGTGCAATTATCTACATTTGTTGATATGGCAATTGGCCTCTGTAGAGATGTGAAACAGTTTGCTTCCTCAGAAGACCTGTCACTATCCAAAAGTAGTTCTAATTAGGGGTTCTTACAGTAACTCGATGGCACATAATAACAACAACAACAACAACAACAACAACAGCAGTGTCCCTAGGGACTCTGGTAACATAGTGCCTAAGACACTTGACTGCTAACCAGAAGGTTAGCAGTTCAAACACACCAGCCACTCCTTAGAAGGAAAGTTGGGCAATCTAGTTCCATAGTGATACCGCCTCGGAAACCCAAGGAGGGGTCTCTATGAGTTGGGTCTGACTCAAGTGTCCATAACATGTTTTAAACACTTCTCTCTCTCTCTCTCTAAGTGCACATAACAACAACAGTCTCCCTAGCTTCTCTGTGTACCTTCTTTGTCCACACAATTCTTACTTTTAACAGGATACAGATTGCTCTTACTCTTTCCATAAGAAACATTCAGATCCCTTTTTTTTGTCTCTCTTTATTCCTACTTTATAAATCTTATACCTACGTTTTTTTTTTGTAATTGACTTTAAATAAATCTTCATGCAGTAGTAAAGATTGTTGTCAACTTGGTTGGGCCTGATTGAGTGGCTGGACAGCTGGATGTAGTTATTCCCAGTGGTGAGAATGGCAATCAATTCCATGGTGGAATCCATGGAGCAGCTGAGTAGCAGCTTTAGAAATGCGGTATGCTTGCAGAATTTAAGTACTCTTATGGGTAGGCCAAGCCACAGTACAGGTCAGTAGTCATTGGATTTAAACACATTCTTGTCAAAAGAATTAAAATAGCTGGTAGAGTTTTTTAGTGCTTTTTTAAAAAAAAAAAGAAGTAGTAGTAAGAATATAAGCATTGTGAGAGGAAAAAATCACTTTCTTTTTACACCTCATAGAACTGAAATACATCTCAGCTTCAATTTCCCTGAGGGTGTTTCACAAACACTGTTTCACAGTCGCAGGAAGTACAGCACAAAGCTGAAGCTCTGTGGTCAAAACACCAACAAGGAGTTCATTATTTTATTCTCTCTCTCCCTTTTTTAAGTTCACACTTATTCATAGGGATAATTTTCAGTATCACAGTCACTGCCAGGGAAAGTTTTCAACAGCCAAAGCCATAGGATCCTCCATAGTCCCAGTGCTGCAATATGATCCCATATGTACAAGATAAAATTCCAAATGTGCTGAGTGTTGGCTTTATATCTTGTGGTTCTAGTATGCATGGTTTATATCTTCAGTAAACTGGTGAAATTCTATCTAGACGATACAACAGGGAAGAAAGTGGTACAGAATTTTATTACACCCACTTTGCAAGAGATCGCAACCTTATCTACAAATATAGCTTGCACATTTTAACTGACACTGGCTTTAAAATGTTTCCTCAGTATATCGAAATAGTAATACATAGTAGCTATAGTTCAATATACCGAGAGGACAAATAAACAATTAGAGAAGAAAATGTTTGATTAACTCTCAAGGGAAAATTACATTACCTTGTTCAAAACATTAATTCCCTTGATATTTCTGTGACAAAGGAAACTCCATCAAACTCTTTTGTTACAATTAGGGAAGACCCAATAATTTAGTTGTCCATGGAATCTGTTTTTTTCTTTTCCTTTTTAAATAGTGAAAGAAAAGGAACATAGTTACACAAGTTATCATGGGCCTAAAGCCTTAGATTCTCAAAGAAATCAAAGTAAATCAAGAAAAAAACAAGGCAGAATAGTCAATACTTGCTATAATTCGATTTTTCTCCTGTATTCCTAAGCTTGGTTAATGGTTCTATCAGTATTAACTCTTTCTTCTCACCCCTACCTCAAGACTTGATTCTACCTCCCTTGTGTCTCCAGATATTATATCTTTACTATCTCCCTCCTGTCTGAACAGCCACTGCCTCACCTGAGACAGCTCTTTATACATGTAATTACCATCTAACTAGAGACTGTCTGCTTCCAGCTGGTGCTGTCCTTCCACCTCCATCCATCCATTCCTGCTTCAGTCCTCTAAATACATGTCTCATCACATCCTTCCATGTTTTAAAATGGAGCATACCTGCATCTGATAACTTCTAGGACAAGGTCCCAACTCCTTATCTTAATACATACAGTTTTTCACAGGCTGACCATGGCTTCCTGTTTTCCTCATTCTCCAAATCCCCCACACCAAGCAACACACCATACTATTGCTAAACTTAATACAGTCCCCATGGTAGTTAAGGTTGTGTGTCAACTTGGCTGGGCTGTGATTTTGAGTGTCTTGACAGTTGTGATGTAATTATTCCCACAATGATATTGGATGCAGTGTAATCAACTTCATGGTGGAATCTGTTGTGAGAAGTTAATCAGCTGAAAGGGAGTTGCCTGTGGGTTGTGGCCTACTTCCCATATATATGGAAAAACTTTGGGAAAGATCTCTGGTTTTTTGTTCATTTTGGATCCTGCATTTGGCCCATCATCATCTCCACTTCCTGGACTTGAACAGTGGCATGCTATGTTGCTTTCTGATCTTGGGATTGCTGCCTCACAGTCTGTGAGCCAACAATTTGCCATTTTACCTGCCAATCTTGGATTCATCAGCCTCAGCAGCCAACAGCCTGCTATACTGCCTGCCTATCTTGACTTCATCAACTCCTACGGCTGTGGAGTTAGGAGATACTTCCAATTTGATGTTTTATCCATGGACTTGGGACCTGTCAGCCTCTACAACTGCATTAATCATTTCCTTAAGACAAATCTCTCTCTCTCTCTCTCTCTTTCTCTCTCTCTCTCTCTCTGTGTGTGTGTGTGTGTGTGTGTGAGCTTCACTGGTTCTACTTCTCTAAAAAAGCTTAAGACACTTAGTACCAAGAGTGGGGTCCTTCCCCAAAGGGACCCGGCCTCTCCTTCATTCAAGGACTTGTGGGTCTATAAACTGGCTCAAGTCTGGGAATTTATTGAGGGCAATATGTAAGCACAACTCAAAAAAGGACAGCAGCAGCACTGCAGTTCCTTTCTGGGACCTCCTTGAAGGACAATTGAGAAGGGAGATCCTCCCAATGCTCAGAACTACAAGCAGTGAATCTGGTTGTTTACTTTGCTTGGAAGGAGCAATGGCCAGATGAGCAATTGTTACTGATTCATTGGCTATGGCCAATGATTTGGTTGGATGATCAGGGACTTGGTGGAACATGATTGGGAAATTGATGACAAAGAGGAATGGAAAAAGATATGTGGGTATACCTCTGTGAATGGGCCATAAAAGTGGATATTTCTGTCTTATATGAATGCTCAGGAGCTCTGGTAGCATAATGGCTAAGGCACTTGACTGCTAACCAGAAGGCTGGCAGTTCAAACCCACCAGCCACTCCTTGGAAGAAAGGTTGGGCAATCCTACTTCCGTAGTGATACTGCCTCGGAAACCCGAGAAGGGGTCGCTATGAGTTGGGGCCGACTCGACGGCACATAACAACAACAACAACGTGAATGCTTACCAAAGGATGACCTCAGCAGAGGAGGATTTTAATAATCAAGAGGATAGAATGACACATTCTGTGGAAACCGGTCTTCCTGTTTCCCCAGCCAATCCTGTCACTGCCCAATGGGCTCATGAACAAAGTCACTATGGTGGCAGAGATGAAGGTTATGCATGGGTTCAGCATTGTGTACTTCCACTCACCAAGGCCAACATGGCTACAGCCATTGCTGAGTGCCAGTCTGCCAGCAGTAGAAACTGCAATATGGAAACATCCCTCAAGGTGATCAACCAGCAACCTGCTTGCAGGTGGAGTACATTGGACGACTTACATCATGGAAGAGGCAGCATTTTGTTCTTACTGGAATAAACCCTGACTCTGCATATGGATTTGCCATCATTGCACACAATTCTTTTGTATAACTACTCTCCATGGACTTACAGAATGCCTTATCCATCATCATGATATCTCAATAGCATCACCACAGATCAAGGGACTCACTTCACAACACATGAAGTGCAGCAATGGGCCTGTGATCCTGGAATTCACTGGTCTTACCATGCTCCCCAACATCCTGAAGGTGTAATTAAGTTGCATGAGGAAGGGGCCCAAATGTTTGTAGTCTCCACTCCAGTCATATTACCTTTCCTCTCCCAGTCTGCACCTGTAGTATCAAGGGGAGTTCCTTATGATTGGGTGCCTGAGGAAAAGAAAACTTGTGCCTGGTTTACAGATACAATGACCTTCTAAAAACATCTGCATGGTGGCAATACCTTGCAGGGTTGGGTCAATGTTCTCCAGGAGACTGTATATGCTCTAAACAACATCCAGTATATGGTGCTGTTTCCCCAATAGCTGGGATTCACAAGCCCAGGAACCAAGGAGTGGAAATGGGAGTGGTAACCACTCACTATTATGTTTAATGACCCACTCAATAAATTTTTGCTTCCTGTGTCTATGACCCTATGCTCTGAGTGCCTGGAAGTCTTAGTCCCAAAGGGAGGAACACTCTCACCGGGAGATACTATACTGATTCCATTGAACTGGAAATTAAGAATGCCACCTGGCTATTTTGGGCTCCTCATGTCTCTGGATCAACAGGCAAAGAAGAGAGTTGCTGTATTATCTGGTGTGATTGATCCTGATTACCAATGGGAAATCAGATTGATAATGCATAATAGAAATCAAGAATAATTTGTCTGGAATACAGGAGATTCATTAGGATGTCTCTTAGTGCTACCATTCCTTGTGGTTAAAGTCAATGGGAACAGCCTAATTCTGATTTGACTACTAAGGGCCCAGACCCTTCAAGAGTGAAGATTTGGGTCACCCCACTAGGCAAAGAACCATGACCTGCTGAGGTGCTTTCTAAGAGCAAAAGGAATATGGAATGGGTGGTGAAGAAGGTAGTTCTAAACACCAGCTATGACCACATAACCAGTTGCATAAATGAAGACTGTGATTGGTATGTGTATTTCTCCCTTGTATATGTACATCAAATATTTTTGTTTTCTTCATTTATAAAATATAAGTTTTAAATGGAGCTAATGCATTTTGGTTGTAAGTGTGTCAGTTATATCAATGTTAGGTGCAAGTAAGACTTTATCATTATCTTTATTTAGATATTGCAGTATAATAAATTACCTGGCATGGCTTTCTAGCCATAAGTCTTTGTAAACTCCATGGTGGAATTTACCGTGAGCAACTGAGGAGCTTCTGATTGTTAAAGTTACCCATCTGGGGTATTTCTGTCAAGAGTGGCACAAAGCAATGTTCTGGGAAGTTCACTCTCTCTCAGGTGCTTAGAATTGTGATGTTATGATTGGTTAGTTTGGCCACTCCACCAGGCTCAAAAGGAGGCTTCCTAGAGGCAGAAGAAGTCTCTCTGACTGCTGGCTGTGGAAGACATGTTGCTCAGAGAAACACACTCCTAAGAGACACGAACTGATAAGAAACAAACACCGAGAGATATGTGCTGCTGAGAAAGAGACACTGAGAGACATGTGCTGCTGGAAGAGAGACTGAGAGAGACTGTTGGCTGAGAGACAGTGGGCTGAGAGAGACTGAACATTGTTCTTGAACTTGAATTGTAGCCTGGTGCTTCCATAATAAACCCCATAATATGTGAGTTCTGTGTGGCCACTGCAGTGAATTATCAAACTCAGCCAAAAGGAGGTGGGTGCTGTGGGAGGAATGGTTGGTGCCAGGTTGATGAAAGGGCTAGATGGAGGCAGTATGTCTGACCTCACAGGAATAGGCCTTAGGCTATTGATGGTGATTCTGTCTTCCTCTTGTACAATTAGAGGAGGTCAGAAGATGCAGCCTCACTGCCCCTTTGGTAGATATATAAATAAGTACTCTATAAATATGTACTAAATGGTTTAAGGAGATGTACCCAAATGCCAAGTTGACAAAGGGTGGAGTGTGGTAGTTAAGAGTGTGGGTCAACTTGGCTGGGCTGTGATTTTGAACAGCTTGGTAGTTGTGATGCAGTTACTCCCCATGATGAGATTGGACATGGTGTAATCACTTCTGTAGTGAAATCTGCTATGAGCAGCTAATCAGATGAAGGGAGTTTGCCTTTAGGGGTGGCCTGCTTCCAGTATGTATGGAAAAGTTTTAAGAAAGGTCTGTGGCATTTTGTTCAACTTGAGCTTGTGTTTGACCTATCATCATCTCTGTTCCTAGACTTGAACCAGTGGCCTGCCATGTTACCTGCTGATCTTGAGAGTGTTGCCTTCATAGCTTGTAGGACAACAACCTGCCATTTTACCTGCTGATCTTAGGTTCTTCAGCCTCAGCAGCCAGCAGCCTGCTATATTGCCTGCTGGTGTTGACATTGTCATTCCCTACAGCTGCATGAATCAGGGGAAGCCTCCAGCTTGACCTTTGATCTATAGACTTGGGATGTGCCAGCCTCTACAACTGTGTGAACCATTGCCTTGAGATAACTTTCTATATATACATATACATATATACATAGACATACCTAGACATAGACATATAGATATACATATGCATATGTATCTGCATTTACATATGCATATATATGCATGTGTGTGTGTGTGTGTGTGTTTATACTTTACTGATTTTGCTTCTATAGAGAACTCACCCTAAGACAGTCCACAAACATGTTGGGCTGTCCTTTAATTCTCTGTTTCTAGGTCTGTTCTGCTTACTTTGCTTGGAATGTCTTTTCACTCCCTCCAATCCCCTGTACATCATCTAGCTAGCTCTGATTAATACCTGACATTGCCACCAATCATAATAATAACAGCTTATACTCACTGAGCACTTACTATATGGACTTAGTGTTCTAAGCACTTCATGGTCATCTTCTCATTGTATCCTTTAACAATAAAATCCACAATTAAGAGATGAGGATGAAATGATGGAGATGAGAGGTGAACCAGGGGAGGGTGATATCCCAGAAGAAAAAGGATAAAGCTATTTAAAAAAAAAAAATTAAAAAGTATGGTCCACAGTATTAAAATCTGTAAAGAACAAGAAAAATCAAGAATCATAATATGCACTTGGATTTTGCAAGGAGCAAAACCCACTACCATTGAATTGATTCCTACTCATAGTGACCCTCACTGGGTTTCCAAGGCAGTAAATGTTTATGGAAGCAGATTGCCCCATCTTCCTTCCACAGAATGGCTGGTGGGTTTGAACCACCGATCTTCTAGTTAGCTGTCAAATGCCTTAGGCACTGCGCCATCAGATCTCCTTGCAAGGAATAAGTCACTGGTCAATTTAGAGGAAATTTTTCTAGAGTTTTTTGAAGAATGATGTCATATATTAATGAGTTTCAAAGTTAATGGGGGATGAGAAAGCAAAGATAGTCTTTCAAGCTATGAAAGGAAGGAAGGAAAGGAGGGAGGGATGGAGAGGGGAGGGGAGGGAAGGGGAGGGAAAACAAGGGAGGGAAGGAAGGCAGGAAGAGAGTGAGGGGGGAGGGAGAACAGGAGGGGAGGGAAGGAGGGAGGGAGGAAGGAAGGAAAAGGAGGGAGCGAGATGAGGGAGGGAGAGAAGGAGGAAAGGAAGGAGGGAAGGAAGGAAAGCAAGGAAGAAAGAAGGTAGACAGGTAGGTAAGTAGGTGGAGGGAGAATTAGAAACTTGGAAACAAATAGTGATGCGTGTGGTGATGGACTAAGGGAAAGATGTTTTGTGAGGACTATAAGTAAAGGAGAAACATACAGTTTTGTAATAGATAATGTAGCACACAGTGCAGACAATTAAAATTACTTAACATATGGAGAGGCACGATATGGTTAGGAAGTCATATTACCTGGTTTCTTATCCTGCTTGTCTTAAAAGATGTGTGATCTTGGGACAATTATTTAAGCTTTCTGTGCCCAGTTTCCTCATAATATAGCCTACCTCATAGGGTTATTGTGAAGAATAAATAAATTAATATATGTAATGTACATTGTTATGGATTGAATTGTGTCCCCAAAATATATTATTGAATTAAAATCCTGGCCCCTGTACCTATAAGTAAGGAGCCATGGTTAAGCACTCAGCTGCTACCAAAGATTGGCTGTTTCAACCCATCCAGTGGCTCTGCAGGAAAAGGACCTGGCCATCTGCTCCCTTAAAGATTGCAGCCAAAACAACCCTACTAGGCAGTTCTACTCTATCACATGGGATCAATTTGAGTTGAAATGGGCTCGATAGCACACAACAATGTAACTATAAATATGATCCTGTTTGGAAACAGGGTTTTCTTCCTTATCTTATTTAGGTCATACATGAATATGGTGGATTCTAAGCTTAATCATGCCTGAGTTATAAAAAGAGCAGAATAGACACAGAGTCACACACAGGGGGAGGAGGAAGGTAAACAATGGAGGCAGATATATCTATAAGGATTGCTGGTTGCTACTAGAAGCTGAAATAGATAGGGAAGCACCTCCTCCTAGAGCCACGGACAGAATTCAGACTTTTAAGCCACCTGAACTGTGAGAAAATTAGTTTCTATTTTGTAAAGCCACCCACGTGTTGTGTTTATGTTTTGGCAGCATGAGGAACTAAGACACACATATCAGAATCTGTCACATAGTGCCAAGCAGTTTAGCTGTCATTATTATTCTTTTGTGTTCTGTCTCAACTACTAGATCAGGACTTTTCAAAGACAGAGATTGTGTCTCTATTGGTAACCCCTGTACTATAACAATGCCTGATCTGTCATCATAGGTGCTCTATAACTATGTACTAAATGGGTAGATCCACCACCCCTCTGTCAGTTTGTCATACATACTGTGGTGACTTATGAGTTACTATGATGGTAGAAGTTATGCCACTGGCATTTCAA
The DNA here is from genome assembly GCF_000298275.1 of Orycteropus afer afer. NCBI lineage: Eukaryota > Metazoa > Chordata > Mammalia > Tubulidentata > Orycteropodidae > Orycteropus > Orycteropus afer. The sequence continues at coordinate 2,267,448 of NW_006921925.1, read as the reverse complement.
ATACCAGCAGGGTCACCCATAGTGAACAGGTTTCAATGGAAGCTTCCAGACTAAGGCAGACTAGGAAGAAAGGCTTGGCAATCTACTTCCAAAACTTAGCCAATGAAAACCCTATAGATCACAACAGAATGTCATCTGATATAGTGCTAAACAATGAGCCTCCCAGGTTGGAAGGCATCAAAATACACATTGTAACAATGGACACTAGAGTACCATGATCGTAAAGATGGTGCAGGATCAAGCGGCATTTTGTTCTGTGATATATGGAGTCCCATGAGTCAGAGCTGACTCACTGGCAACTAACAACAACAAATGGATGGATGAATGCTCAAAGACACACCAGCTGGCCAGGTCTGCCTTTCTTAATATCTTACTCTTACTGTTTTTATAATACTAAAAAAAAATTTTAAAAAAATCAGACAAAAAGTGTAAAGCTCTACTTGTGAAAAAATACGAGATACAGTGTTTTTTATAAAATGCCAAAACTTTTAAGAACAAAATATATGCCTTGCAACTTACGTGAATTTTCCTTAGGTTTTTCTCTGAAAATTGATACTTAGTCTCCCACTGTAAGGCCTCAGTGAAGCATTGTCATTGCTTCTGGAAAGCTCTACCCTGCAAGAGATGTTAGAGAATAGATGCAAAGCATCTTCCTAGTGATTCTGAATTTCTCTGAACACTGATAGCCTTGGTTGGCCTTTAATTTTCCCTATATAAATCATCTGTTTACTATCCAATTTCAGTATCTGGCTTCCTCTGTAGCTGCTTCTTAAGAACGCAGCTTGTGAGGCTCTGCCATGCCCGCCCCTCACGCCCTAACTCATGGTTGCTCCTTTCACCTTAGAAGGTGATACAGCTTTACTTTATTTATTTTTTATTTCTTTCAAGTATTAAACAATTAGTCATTTTCTATAAATTAAACCAAACATAAATTTAAATGGTTAAATGAGGTGTTAAGGGACATGCCTGTTAGTGAAAAAACTTTGTGAGTCAAATGAAAATTAGCCTACGTTTTTGTCAGAGGAAAGACCTGGTAATCTACTTTCCAAAACCAGCCAATGAAAGTCTTATGGGTCACAATGATCTGACCCAAACCCATCGTGGAAACTGTGCACAGCATTTTGTTCCATTGTGTATTGGGTCACCATGAGTCAAAGGCTGACTGGACAAGAGCTGACATGTTTTGTCATCTTGGTTTATTGTTGATCCTAAGAAAACCACTTGTAGCAAAGAATGGTATTCCAACTCTTATTTCTTCTTTAAAGGAAGCAGCTATTCTATCAATAAAGAATGCAGAAGGCTGCCAGAATGCTGAATAGAAGAAATAGCTCCAAACTAATGTCAGGTAGACAGGAAGAATGTAGCTCAACCTTAAACTTAGTGATTTTGGCTCCACAGAGATATAACTGGATTATCCTCTTACTAAACTGGTTGCCCTTGAGTCAGTTCTGACTCGTGGTGACCCCATGTATGTCAGAAGAGAACTGTGCTCCACAGAATTCTCAATGCTGACTTTTCAGAAGCAGATCACCAGGACATTCTTCTGAGGTGCCTCTGGCTGGACTGCAAACTCTAACCTACTGGTTAGCAGCCAAACATGTTACCTTTTGCACTGCTCAATGACTCAATCCCCATAATACAGATCAGAAATCCAAGAACGCAAGAAGCTGGTTTCCCCAATGTCAGACATCCCCAGGTGCCTGAGAGGAGATTATTGTTGTTGTTGTTGTTGTTATGTGCCGTCGAGTCGAACCCGACTCATAGTGACCCCTCCTTGGGTTTCTGAGGTGGTATCACTACGGAAGTGGATTTCCCAACCTTCCTTCTGAAGAGTGGCTGAAGGGTTTGAACCGCCAGACTTGACTAGCACCCATGTTTGTAGAGCAGTGAATTTTTTCCCACCACCCCACAGGGTGACAGCAAACGCCAGTAAATCTTTTTTCATGTATTACACAAGATAGTAATATCACAGAGCTGAGGGCTATGACCGAGTAACCTTCACAAGGAGAACCAAGAACGAAAGATTATTACCATAAAGAAGCACATTCCTGTTGGTGTAAAATTTAGCAGTTTTCACTGTTTATTCACACACTCCCTTTGCAGCTTGCAGACATGTTTGATGTGTCAATTGTTGAGCAGTCCATGGTCAAGATGATTTATTTTTCTATTGTCAACCACATGCTTTTATTCCGGAGACCTCACAGTCACATTTAACACCGTGTTAGTCATAGTCTTTCTTGGTTCAGCTGTTGGGATTCCCAAATAAATCACCCTGAGGTCAAAGTCTTGTCACCTCTGGAATAAAAACATTGATTCCAAAATCTTATTTATAGAACTCACTTTAGTCAACAAGAGTAAAAATGTACATAGAGACCTTTCTGAAGGAATAACAGCATTAAATGTAATGCAGAGTTTAAGTGTAAAGTGACATCTCATTGCCTTGTCTTCTTCCTATTGTGGCATTGTCTTATTTTTTAAAATAAGAAATTTATCTTCACAACTGAGGAATATTGATCAATAACATATTTTAGTTTTCCTATTACATACAATATTACGTCCTTCCCTTGTCAGTTAAGTACAACTCTTACTACCACCATTGTCATCAAGTTGGTTTGGAATCGTAGTGACCCTATACAACACAGGAACAATGTCCCATAAGGTTTCCAATACTGTTCAGACAGAATAAGAGTTATTGTGTGGTTTAAAATCAGGAAGGGTGTGTGTCAGGATTGTGTTCTTTCACCATACTTATTCAATCTGTATGCTGAGCAAATAATGTGAGAAGCTAGACTGTCTGAAGAGGAACACAGTATCAAGATTGAAGAAAGATTCATTAACAACCTGTGATATGGAGATGACACAACCTGGCTTGCTAAAAGTGAAGAAGGCTTGAAGCACTTATTGGAGAAGATTGAAGACTACATCCTTCAGTATGGATTACATCTCAACATAAAGAAAACAAAATTCCTCACATCTAAACCAACAAGCAACATCATGATAAGGAGAAAATGTTGAAGTTGTCAAGGATTTCATTTACTTGGTTCCACAGCCAACACCCATGGAAGCAGCAGTCAAGAAAATCAAGGGATGTATTGCATTGGGAAAAATCTGCAACAAATGAACTCTTTAAGTGAAATCAGTCAATCACAGAAGGACAGTTATATGAGTCCTTTATTATAAAAAGTCAAGAAAAGGTTTACGCAGGGAAGGAAATTTATTTTGTCAGTTACCAGGAATAGAAGGGGTTGTTTTGTTGTTGTTAGGTGCCATTGCAATGTCTCCAACTCATAATGACCCTATGCACAACAGAACGAAACACTGCCCTGTTCTAAGCCAGCCCAATGATTTGTGCTATACTTGAGCCCTTCACCACTGCCACCATGTCAATCCATCTCATTGAGGGCCTTCCCCTCTTTCATTGACCCTCCAACTTTCCAAGCATGACGTCCTTATCCAGTGAGTGGTCCCTTCTGACAATATGACCAAAGTAGGTGACATGAAGTCTGGACATTCTCACCTCCAAGGAGCATTCTGGCTGCCCTTCCTCCAGGACAGACCTGTTAGTTCTTTTAGCAGTCCACAGTAATTTCAGCATTCTTCACCAGCACCAAACTCAAATGCTTCAATTCTTCATCAGTCTTCCTTATTCATTGTCCAGCTCTCACACCTTGTGAGGTGATTGAAAATACTATAGCTTGTGTCAGGCACACCTTAGTCCTCAAGGAGACATCTTTGCTCTTCAACACTTGAAAGAGGTCCTTTGCAGCCTATTTGCCAGTGCTATATGCCATCTCTGGTAGCATAGTGGCTAAAGCACTTGCCTGCTAACCAGATGGCTGGCGGTTCAAACCCACCAGCCACTCCTCGGAAGGAAGGTTGGGCAATCCTACTTCCGTAGTGATACTGCCTCGGAAACCCAAGGAGGGGTCTCTATGAGTCAGGGCCGACTCGACGGCACATAACAACAACAACAACATATGCCATCTGATGTCCTGACTGCTGCTCCCATTGGCGTCAATTGTAGAACCAAGTAATGTGAAGTCTTTGACAATTTCAATCTTTTCTCCATTTATTGTAATGCTGCTTATAGGTCCAGTTGTGAGGATTTTTGTTTTTTTATATTGAGATGAAATCCATACTGCAGACTGTATTCTTCAATCTTCATCAGTAACAAATTCAAGTCATCCTCACTTTCAGCAAGCAAAGTTGTGTCATGAGTTATTAATGATTCTTCCTCCAAACCTGATGCCATGTTCTTCTTCATATAGTCCAGCTTCTCAGATTATTTGCTCAGGATACAGATTGAATAAGTATGGTGAAAGGATACAACCCTGAAGAACTCCCTTCTTGATTTTAAACCATGTAGTGTTCCCTTTTTCTGTTTCAACAACAGCCTCCCAGTCTATGCACAGTTCCTCATGAGTACAAGTAAGTATTCTGGAATTCCCATTCTTCTCAATGTTATCCACAATTTGTTATGATCCACACAATCAAATGTTTTTGCATAGTCAATAAAACACAAGTAAACATCTTTTTGGTATTCTTTGCTTTGAGCCAATATCCATCTGACATCAGCAATGATATCCCTCATTCCGTGTCCTCTTCTGAATCCAGCTTGTATTTCTGGAGGTTCTCAGTCAATATACTGGTGCAATACTTTTTGAATTATCTTCAGTAAGATTTTACTTTTTTGCGATATTAGTGATATTGTTAGATAATTTCCGCATTGTGTGGATCACCTTTCTTTGGAATGGATACAAATATGGATCTCTTCCAGTCAGTTGGCCAGGTAGCTGTCTTCCAAATCTCTTGGCATAACTGAGTGAGTGCCTCCAGTGCTGCATCCATTTGTTGAAGTACCTCAGTGGGTATTCTGTCAATTCCTGGAGCCTTGTTCTTTGCCAATTCTTTCAGTGCAGATTTGACTTCTTCCTTCAATACCATTGGTTCTTGAGCATATGCCACCTCCTGAAATGGATGAAGATCGACCAGATCTTTTTGGTACATTGACTCTGTGTATTCCTTCCATCTTCTTTCCTGCATCATTCAATATTTTGCCCACAGAATCATTCACTATTGCAACTCGAGGCTTAAATGTTTTCCTCAGTCCTTTCTGCTTGAGAAATACTGAGTGTGTTCTTCCCTTTTGTTTTTCTAACTCCAGGTCTTTTCACATTTCATTGTAGTAATTGGCTTTGTGTATTCAAGCTGCTCTTTGAAATCTTCTGTTCAGCTCTTTCATCTTGTCATTTCTTCCATTTGCTTTAGGTACTTTTTGCTCAAATTCAAGTTTCAGAGTCTTTTCTAATATCCATTTTGGTCTTTTCTTTCTTTCTCATTTTATTAATTACCTCTTGCTTTCTTCATGGATGATGCTCTTGACGTCATCCCACAATTCTGGTTTTTGGTCATTGGTATTCAGTTCATCAAATCTATTCTTTAGATGGTCTCTAAATCCAAGAGGGATATAATCAAGGTCATAGTTTTGCTCTTGTGCACTTGTTTTAATTGTCTTCAACTTCAAGTTGAACTTGTATACAAGCAGCAGTTGATGGTCTATTCCACAATCAGTTCCTGGCTTTGTTTTGGCTGAACATATGGAGCTTTTCCATCTCCTCTTGCCACCAATGTAGTCAATATGATTTCTGTGTACTCCATCTGGTGAAGTCCACATGTATAGCTGCCATTTGTGTTGTTGAAAAAGGGTATCTGTTGGTCTTGCAAAATTCTATCATGCAATCTCCAGCATTATTTCTGTCACCAAGACCAAATTTTCCAACTACCAGTGATTCTTCTTTGTTTCCAACTTTTGTATTCCAATCAGCAGTGATAGGCAACACATCTTTAACACAATTAAAAAGAAAAAGAAAAAGAAATAGAAAAAACACTACTGCAATAAACTAAAAGCGATCTACATAAATGGAAAAACATTACAGGCTCATGGATTAGAAGACTTAATATTATACAACTGTCCATATTACCAAAAGTGATCTAGAGGTATAATTCAATACAAATACAAATCCCAATCATATTCTTAAATGAAGTGGAAAATGTCATCTACAACTTTAATGGAAAAGAAAGAGACCCTGAGTAGCTAACTAAGGCAATACTGAAGAAAAAGAACAAAGTAGAATTCCTCTCATTCCCTAATCTCAAAACTTATATACAGCCAAGGTGATTCAAAAACCTGGTACTGGTACAATGACAGACGCCAAGACCAATGGAATAGAATTGAGAACCCAGAAGTAAATCCATCCATCTATGGGCAGCAGACCTCAGAAATCCAAGGACAGGTTGCTATGAGTTGAGTCTGACTTGACAACACATAACAACAACAACAATGGGCAGCAGAAATTTGATGGTGGGTCAAAGTGCATTCAATGGGGAAGAAACAGTGTTTTTAACAAATAATGCTGGCAAAACTAAATATCTGTAGGCAGAAAAATAAATCAGGATTCATATCTCACACTAAACACAAAAACTAACACAAAATAGTTCAAAGACCATTTTAACTTTGAAAATGTTACAGCTAAAACTGTTAAGTTCCTGGAAGACAACGTAGTGTCATAATTAAGGGAATTAATTTTTGGCATAAGTGTTCTATTGAATAAAACTAAAAATACATAGTTGACAGCAGAAAATATATTTGATAACTAAGACCTCCTAAAAATTAAATATTTATACTTATCAAAATACTTTACAAGATAATAAAAAGAGAACATACAGACTGGGGAAAAAATCTTTAATAACAACATATTGGAAAAGGCTCTAATTTCTAAAATATATAGAAAACTTCAACACCTTGTCAAAAAAAGACAGACAATCCAACAGAAAAAAAATGGACAAAGGATATGAACAGACATTTCTCCAAAGAGGACATTTAGAAGGCCAATAAATACATGAAAAGATTCTCACAATATTCAGCTATCAGAGAGGTGCAAATCAAAACTACAATGAGATACCATGTCACTCCTGCAAAAATGGCAATGATGAAAAAAACATTAAACAGAAAATGCTGGCAAGGTTGTGGGAATATTGGAAATCTTATACATTGCTGGTGGGATTGTAAAATGGTACAATCACTATGAAAAACAGTATAGTGCTTCCTCAAAAAGCTAGAAATAGAATACCTTATGATCCAGCATTCCTACTCCTAAGCATATATCCTAGAGATAAAACAGCAGTGACATGAATAGTCATATGCACATCTATGTTAATTGCAACATTATTCACAATGGGAAAAAAATGGAAACAACCTAAGTGTCTATCAATAGATGAATGGATAAAAAAAATTGTGCTACATACATACAATGGAATATTAAGCAACTGTAAAGAATAGTGAGTTCATGAAACATCTGATAACATGGATGAATCTGGAGGACATTTTGCTGAGTGAAATAAGTTGATCACAAAAGGACAAATATTTTATGGTCTCATTTTTATAGAAAGTCAAAAATATGTATACATATGGAAACAAAAGTTCTTTTGTGGTTACCAGGGATGGGAGAAGGAGAAATGGAGCATTAGTTTCTAGATAGTTGTTATTTTTGTTGTTAGGTGCTGTTGAGTCAGCTCCAACTCATAAAGACTCTATGTACAAGAGAATGAAACACCACCTGGTCCTGCACCACCCTTACAATCCTTGCTATACTTGAGCCCATCATTGCAGCCATTGTGTCAGTTCATCTTGTTGAAAGTCTTCCTCTTCTTCACTGACCTTCTACTTTACCATGAATGATATCCTTCTCCAGGAAAAGCATTCTGACCAGGTGACCAAATTAGGTGAGATGAAGTCTGGCCATTCTTACTTCCAAGGAGCATTCTGGCTGCACTTTGTCAGGACAGATTTGTCAGTTTTTCTGGCAGTCCGTGATATTTTCAGCATTCTTGGCCAACAAAACAATTCAAAGGCATCTACTCTTCTTGGTCTTCCTTATTCATTGTCTAGCTTTCACATGCATATGAGACAATTGAAAATGCCATGTCTTGGGATAAGCACACTTTAGTCTTCAAAGTGACATCTGTGCTCCTTAACACTTTAAAGAGGTCTTTTGCAGCAGATTTTCCCAGAACAACATGATGCCTGATTTCTTGACTGCTGCTTCCAGAGGTGTTGATTGTGGATTCAAGTAAAATGATATCCCTGACAGCATCAATCTGTTCTCAATTTATCATTACTTTGCTTATTGGTACAGTTGTGAGGATTTCATTTTCTTTATATTGAGGTATAATCCATACTGGAGACTGTAGTCTTTGATCCTTATCACTAGGTACTTCAAGTCATCTTCATTTCAGCAAGCAAGGTTGAATCATCAGCATATCATAGGTTGTTAATAGTTCTTTGTCCAATTCTGAAGTCATGTTCTTCATACAGTCCAGCATCACAGATTATTTGCTCAGCAAACAGATTGAATAAGTATAGTAAAAGAATATAACCCTGATGTACACTCCTGATTTTAAACCATCTAGTATCTCCTTGTTCTGAACAAAGAACAGCCTCTTGGTCTATGTATAGGTTCCTAATGAGAACAATTAAGTGTTCTGGAATTCCCTTTCTTTGCGATGTTGTCCATAATTTGTTATGATCCACACAGTCAGATGACTTTGCACAGTCAATAAAAGATAGATAGACATCTTTCTGGTATTCTTTGCTTTCAGCTAAGATCCATCTGACATCAGCAATGAATTCCTTTGTTCAACATCCTTTTCTGAATTCACCTTGCATTTCTGGAATTTCCCTGTTAGTACACTGCTGCAACTGTTTTTGTATTATTTTCAGCAAAATTTTATTTGCATGTGATATTAATGACATTGTTTGATAATTTCTCCAGTCTATTGGGTCACATTTCTTTGTAATGGGCACAAATATTGACCTCTTCCTGTCAATTGGCCAAGTAGCTATCTTCCAAATTTCTTGGCATAAATGAGTAAGTGCCTCCATCACTGCATCTGTTTCTTGAAACAGCTTAATGGGTATTCTATCCATTTCTGGAGGCTTGTTTTTCACCAGTAACTTCATTGCAGCTTGGACTTTTTTCTTCGATACCATTGGTTCTTGATCATATGCTACCTCATGAAATAGCTGGACATCAACCAATTATTTTTGATATAGTGACTCTATGTGTTCCTTCCATTTTCTTTAGATGGTTCCTGCATTGACCAGTATTTTGCCCACAGAATCCTTCAATATTGCAACTCATTGCTTGCATTTTTCTTTAGTTCTTTCAGCTTGAGAAATGTCAAGTGTGTTCTTCTCTTTCGATTTTCTAAGTCTTTTCACATTTCATTATAATACTTTACTATGTCTTCTTGAGCTGCCCTTTGAAATCTTCTGTTCAGTTCTTTTATTTCAGCATTTCTTCCATTCACTTTAGCTACTCTCCATTCAAGAGCAAGTTTCAAAGTCTCTTCTGGCATCCATTTTGGTCTTTTCTTCCTTTCCTATCTTTTGAATGACCATTTGCTTTCTTCATGTATGATGTTCTTGATGTCATCCCAAAACTCATCTAGTCTTTAGTCATTGGTGTTCAGTGTATCAAATCTATTCTTCAGATGGTCTCTAAATTCAGATGGGATATAATCAAGGTCATATTTTGGCTCTCATTGACTTGTTTTAATTTTCTGTAGCTTCAACTTGAACTTGCATATGAACAATTGCTGGTCTGTTCCACAGTCAGCTCCTGGCCTTGTTTTGATGGATGATATTGTGCTTCTCCATCACCTCTTTCCATAGATGTAGTTGATCTGATTTCTGCATATTCCATCTAGTGAGGTCCACATGTATGGCCACCATTTACATTGTTGTGGTTGTTGTTGTTATGTGCCATCGAGTCGACCCTGACTCATAGCGACCCCTCCTTGGATTTCTGAGGCAGTATCACTACAGAAGTAGGATTGCCCAACCTTCCTTCTGAGGAGTGGCTGGTGGGTTTGAACCGCCAGCCTTCTGGTTAGCAGTCAAGTGCCTTAGGCACTATGCTACCAGAGTTAGGAAAAAAAAAAAAGTGTTTGCGATGAATAAGTCCGTCTTGGCAAAATTCTGTCATGCAATCTCCAGCATCATTTCTATCACCAAAGCCAATGATGATTTTTCTTTGTTTCCAGCATTTGCATTCCAATCACCAATAATTATCAATACATCTTGATTGCATATTTGGGCAATTTCATACTCTAGAAGTTGGTAAAAATCTTCAGTTCTTAGTTTGGCTTTAAAAGTTGGTCTGTACATTTGAATAAAAGCAGTATTAACTGGTCTTACTTGTAGGTATATGGATATTATCCTATCACTGACAGCGTTGTGCTTCAGGATAGTTTGTCATATTGTGATAGTTCTAGATATTATACATTAGTTATTTTTGGTGAGAGGAAAAGCAATACCCAATATGAGTGAAGTCTTCACAACTTGTCTAATGTAAATGAAGACATTTATGCAATAATAAGGAATAATTTCAATAAATTCTATAACATGCAATTTTGCAACAATAACATCCACAAAAATATGTGCTTTGTCACATAGGTAGACATGTATGCATATGTACATATAGGAAGTCACGTCTGAGTAGATGGGTGTGCATGCAAAGCTATATCTGTAGACATATGAATATACATGTTTATATATACCACATATGTATTCATATATGTACTATACCACATAGGGGAAACAATAGTGGCTACTACCTAGATGCAAATATTTCATGGGATAGGTTTACTGAGTTTAAATGCTTGGGGCCATAGTCTCTTAGGACAGTTCATTCAATTGGCATAATATCATTCATAAAGACAATGTTCTACATCCTAGTTTGGTGAGTAGCATCTGGCGTCCAAAAAGCTTATGAGTGGCCATCTAAGATGCAACTGTTTGTCTCTATTCATCTAGAACAAAAGAGAATGAAGGAAACTGAAGGCTCGAAGAAGAAACCAGTTCACAGGACTACAAGCCCACATGAACCACAACCTAGAACTAGATCGTGCCCTAATGCTACTACCAATAGTTCTGACCAGGGATATGATAGAAGATCTCAGAAAGAAAGGGAGAAAACATGCAACAAAACTCAAATTCTTTAAAAAGTCCAGATTTACTGGACCAATAGAGACTAGAGGAAGCCCAGAGACTATCAACGTAAAATAACATTTAAACTTGAAATAAAAGCCACTCCTAGTTGTAAGCTTTCATCCAAATAGTAGATTGGATTATAAAATAAATATTATAACCCATGAATACTGTGCTCCCTTAAATAATCAACTATATGAGACCAAACAGTGAATATTTATCCTAAATCAAAGATGAGAAACTAAGGATGGGCAGGGAAGCTACATTTAATGAAAACAGAACAAAAAAGAATGGAAATTACAAGAATGTTGGCATTATGAAAAATGTAACCAGTATCATGGAACAAATTATGTAGAAATTGTTAAATAAGAACTTAATATGCTATGTAAACTTTTACTCAAAATACAATAAGATGTTTAAAAAAAAAAAGTTGAACACTGGGAAAGATAGCAAATAGAATTAGGGAGCTTGTGTAACAAAGAAATCAGTTGGCTATGGCTCAGTGAACAATATAAATATCCTTTCACAAGGAAATAGCTGCCCCATTGACCAGGTTGGATATCATCTAAACTTCCCAGTTTAATTTTGTCCTCTGGTAGCATAGTGGCTAAGACACTTGCCTGCTAACCAGACGGCTGGCGGTTCAAACCCACCAGCCACTCCTCGGAAGGAAGGTTGGGCAATCCTACTTCCGTAGTGATACTGCCTCGGAAACCCAAGGAGGGGTCGCTATGAGTCGGGGCCGACTCGACGGCACATAACAACAACAACAACAACAACAACATTTAATTGATAACAAAAATTGTCACTAGGTTTCTGAACCTCTTCTTGAATATGAATTCTCAGTCTTTCCATTTTGATTGCCCTATATTCTGACCGCACTGTTTCCCTGATTTTTCTTTCCTCTTAACAATTCCTCCACCTTTCATGTCTCCCTGCATCGATCTAACCATGTGCTGCTAAAGTTACCTTCTTAAAAACCAAGTTCTGATTGTGTCACTTTCCAGCTTAAAAATCAGCAGTGACTCCTCATTTTCTGTAGAGCTGAGTATGAAGCTCTACACAACTTGCACAACCTGGCTTTAACCCTTAACTTTCTCCTTCTCCTGTGAGTTCCCTTCCCTCCAGACATACTACTTACCATGCTTATCGTAAGCATAAAACAGTATGCCTTCCCCCATACTCTTCTTTCTACTTGAGATGCCCTTTTCTTTCACTCAGTCTGTGAAGCCCAGCTAACATTTTTCTTCTTCAATAAGCTAACCTGAAGCCTCCACCCACCATTCCCTGGACCTCAGCACTACAGCACCTGTCACATCATGTAATTGCTCTGCTCTCATACCGTTTGCAGACTAGCTGCTAGAGGAGGAACGTGAGGACCATGATTATCAGACTCTAATATGCCTGTGGTTCATCTAAAAACAGGGTCTAAAATCTTTGACTACCATAGATTTTTATTTTATTGATTTGGGCAAGGGTACTAGAATCTGCATTTTAAAAGCACCCTGGGGACAATGCAAAAGATCTGTGCCCACCTTTGGGAAAGATTGCCATAGAGAATTGTGGTTGTACCAAATGTGAGTGACCAATATGGCACCATTGAGGATGAGAAAGACATAGATAGGTACGTGGGAGGTACAGACAATAAATATGAACCCTTTTGCACATACAGTACTGTGTTGTCAGTGAAGGCAAAAATGGGTATATGGATGGATAGATGGGCAGACAGGCTAAATGATTAGGTATGTCTATGAAATGGGGAGTGTATCCAAGAACATATATAGGGTTGGCATATAATGGTCCTATAAGTTTATGTGAATGATCAAAATTCCTAGGTGTATAGTAGAGCTGACAAGGAACAAGGTTGTGGTCACTGCTTGGTCACAGCCAGCTACCCAGAGGGACTGAGTAGTTGAACCTGAAGGCCTGGGACCATAGTCACAGGGGACATCAAGCTCAATTGGCATAACATACTATACAAAACATTGTTCCACCTCCTACTTTGGTGAGTAGCGACTAGGATCTTAAAAGCTACCAAGCTGCCATCTAGATGCAACAATGGGTCTCTCCTTGTCCAGAGCAAAGAAGAATGAAGAAAACCAAAATTCATGGAAAAAATTAGTCCTAGCCACTGGTACACCATCCGATCTGCAGCCTATACAACTATGAGACCAGAAGAACTAGATGGTGCCCAGCTACCACTGTCATCCACTTGGAAGGGGATCTATATAAGAGATCCTTGATAGAGAGGGAGAACAATGTGGAACAAAACTCAAAATCATTTGGAGGAAATAAATAAATAAATAAATAAATAAAAGGGGGGGGGACCAGGTTTGCTAGTCTAACAGAGCCTGGTGGAACCACTGAGACTATGGCCCCTAGCTGCCCTTCAGGTCTTGAATTGAACTCACACCTGTGGTTTCCAGCCAAACAAAATACAGGCATATGAGTTGAACATTTGCCTCAAGTAGATACACTCCTTGGAGAGAACAATCATGGGAGAAAGAAGGGCTGCTTATGCACAGCTCAGAGGGCAGGAGTGTATGGAGGGACGGACGCTGGGAAGAGGTAACTATGGGGAGGAAGCTCCCTTCTGGGAGCTGTTGCAATGTGGTAAACTGTGGTCAATGACATGAGACAAAGTATATGTGAACTGTTGTATGGAAAGTAAATCTTCACCCAAATCACAATGAAAAAAAAAGAATTGTTGTTAGTTTCTGTCAAGTTGACTGACTCATGATGACCTTAGGTATAACAGAATGAAAGCTGGTTCATAGCCATCTTCACAATAGTTGCTATGTTTGTGTTCATTGTTGCAGCTATTATATAAGTCCATATTATTGAGAGTTTCCCCATTTTGTCTCTCTACTCTTCCAAACATAATGTCATAAATCTATAAGAATAGTGTCTTGGAAACCATAAATTTCATCCCATTGAGTTGATTCATGTACAATGGAAAAAGATGTGTTTTTGTTGGGTAGAGTGTTCTGTATATATGTCTGAGGTCAGATTGATGGATTGTGCTGTTTAGATCATCTGTATCTTTGTTGAGTTTCTTCCTAGTTGTTCTGTATTTCTTTAAAAGTGGTATGTTAAAGTTCTTACTGTTATTATGGAGTTGTCTGTTTCTTTTTTCAATTTTGTTAGTGTTTGATTTATTTATTCTGGGGCTTGTTCATTGCATTCATAGATATTTATGATGGTTATATCCTCTTGCTGGATTGTCTCTTTAATACTCTTCCTTGTCCCTTATGTTAGTTTCTGCCTTGAAGTCCATTTTATCAGAAATTAATATTGCTACTTATGCTCTTTTTTGGTTGCTATTTGATTGATATTTTTCCCCCATTCTTTGATTCTTAGCTTATTGTTGTTATCTTTGTGTCTAAAATCTCTTGTAGGCAGTATTGATGGGTTATGTTTTATTATCCATTCTACTTCTGTTTCTTGACTGGTTCATTTAATCCATTTACATTCAGTGCAATTATCGATAGGTATGCATTTGCTGCTGTCATTCTGTTGTGCTGTGAGTGTGTATGTGTGTGGTGTTGATTATTTCTTTGTTCCACATGTTTTTCTGTGCTGAGTTCATTTTGGTTTTAGATTTTCTTTTCATTTCCTTCATTGCTATTGATTTTGTATTTACTGAGTCCTTATGATTTTCTTCTTTTTTATTGGTTAGAAGGTTTATTAAATTTCTTTGTGATTATTCTTCTTAAATTTAAAACAGTCTGTTCTATCTTGACATCATCTTGACTGCATCTCCATTTGTCAGTTCTGTAATTATATAATTTATTTCCTCTTTTTGCTTTGTAGTTGTTTGCTTTGTACTTGTTATTTATAGATTGGTATCTCTGATTCCCATTTTCAGCCTTGTAAGTTATATTATTTATTTTATTTTTGAAAATTCTTTATCTAGGTTCTTTTCCTGATGATATTGCCATATGTCTTAATCTAGTTTGTTGCCTGATGTTGCTGGTTCTCTGTCTGAAAGAATTTCTTTAGCATTTCTTGTAAGGTTGCTCTGGTTTTTTCATATTCCCTTAATTTTTGTTTATTGGGAAGTGTCCTAGTTTTGCCATAATATTTGAGGGATAATTTTGCTAGGTTTATAATTCTTGGTTGGCAATTTTTGTTTTTAAGAGTTTTATATATGTCATTCCATTGTCTTCTTGCTTGAATAATTTCTGCTAAGAAATCAGAGCTGAGTCTCATTGGTTCCCCTTTTTAGGTAACATTTCATTTATCCCAAGATACTCTCAGGATTCTTTCTTTCTCATTCTAGAAAGTTTTGTTATGATATATGTCTGATGACTTTCTTTTGGGATTTACCCATTTACCAATGGGGTTCATTGAACATCTTTACATCTTTCATGATATTAGGGAAGTTTTCTGCTGGTAATTAAGAAATTACCAGTTCTTGCTGTTGTGTGTGTCTCTGTGTGTGTGTGTGTGTGTTTATGTTGTTCTTCTTGCTTTGTTTTCTTTTCTTTTTGCTTCCTCCTGTTCTGGAATTCAAATCACACATATTTTTTTCCTTTTCATAGTTTCCCACATAATTTCATTTTTCTTCATCTTTGTTTTTCTGACTTTTTCTCATACAAATTGATATCAAAAGATTTGTCCTCTAATTTGCTGACCTGGTGTTCCATTGGTTCATTTCTACTCTTTTGTCCTTCGAATGAGTTATATATTTCCAAAATTGTTGTATTAATCTTCTAGATTTCTTGTTGTTATTTTTGTATGGTTTCTAATTATCTATTTATTTTGTCGTTTTACCTTGTATTGTTTTTCTAAATTATACTGTGGTACTGTCTGTGTTTTCTTGGATTTTGTTTTCAGTTTCTTTGATCTCTTGGAGGCTCCTATGTATAAGTCTTTTGAATTCCTTCTCAGAGAATTCCATTACCATTTCCTGCTTAGGGAGATTTCCTAGTTCTTTATTTTGGTCACTTGCTTGCTCCATCTTATCTTGTTTGTTGTTTGATTTGCAGTTGTCTGTTGTCTCCAAGACATTGTAGTGTAATTGTAATTATTTGTTGATTTTATGTTGGTTTGTTTTACCCTGGTTTTGTTTGTTTGTTTGTTTGATATATCCAAACAGACATGGCAGGTATGAGTTAGCTGTCTTTCACTGTTCAGGTACAGGAACAGGTGATAGCACTTGCCCATTGCATAGGGTTGTAGAAGACAGGTGTGGTAGGTGTGGCTGACAAATGGGGACACAATGTGCAACTCCCACTGGGTGGGACAGAAAAAGAAAACAGAAGAAATGATTTTTAAAAAAGAGTGAAAATGAAGAAGAAGAGGTAAATAAAAAGGAAGAAGCAGCAGCAAAAGAGAAAAGAAAAAAATTGACACAGCAGCAGACTTGCACACTTCCAGCTGTTAGGGTGGTGTATACACAGCACCTATCCACAGCGATGCATGCCACCAACTGTGAGGGTGGTGGACATGTAGCATGCAATCCATGTGAGCATGCACCCACCCCCAAGTCACCGGGGAAATAGCATGGTGCATGATTTGTTGAAGTGTGTGCCACTGACCTTGGATGCATCCAGCTTGTGGTGTGCACCATGCATTCCACAAGAGTGCACCAAGTTTATTGTGTGAATAGTGAGTGTGTGATGTGTGGTCTTCAGGAGCAGACCACAATCCACTGAAGGCACAGAGTGGCAGGGGGCCATAGAAGAGGCGGCATTCTTGGCAAACTAGGTAGAGGAGGACCTGCAAGGAAGGCATCACAGGCCTCTGGGCAGGTGTGGGTAGTGGACTTTTACCCCTGGTGTGGATGAAAACAGAAGAGCTCACTTCTCTTGTCACTATTCACTGGCATGGGCACTGGTGCACCCCTGGCAAGTGCAGCTGGTTATTTGGTCCCTGCTGTGATTCCAGCAAGGGGCGGGGGGATGTGCAGAGTCCAGTGTCTCCAGATGCCACCTCACAGTCCTTTCCCCCTCAAGGAGGCCCCCAAACCAAACAACTAGGGACCACTAAAGATAAGTGGTTTTATCCCTATTTACTGGCTCAATCTCTGTTTTGTGGTCACCTGTGTTACTGGTGTTACTGGGGTTCTCACTGCTTTCCTGCACTTTCCTTTCTTAGATTTGGCTCAGGTTCTGCTTACCTTGTTTCACTCTGAATTGGTTTCCACTGTGTCTCTGGCTTATTAGGAATTCTGTGAAGTTGGGTTTTCCTCACTCATGTATGTTGCCTACTATGTCTCAAAATGGCCATTCTGTGCCCTTGCCAGCTGGCAGAGTACCTGTATTCTGTTTCTCTCCTCAGTCATTTTTTCATTCAGTTTCTTTTTCCAATCAGTATTTAATCTAATTATTTATCCTTTCCTTTGATGCTCAGAGTTCCATGAATATCATCTTTATCTGTTTCACTTGGTTTATCAGGTCTTTGTTGTAGAGGAACTGGGTGGAGAGTGTCTCCACAGGACACTATTTTGTCCCCAATCTTCCTATCCCATTGAGATAAGAAATGAATTATTGCATGACTACTAATTTTTCCTTCCTCTCCTTCTTTGGCATATGATATGGTATTTTAAAAAACAAAACAAAGCACAGTTCCCATCAAGTTGGTTCCCAACCATGGTGACCCAGGTACATCAGACTAGAACTGTGCTCCACCAGATTTTCAAGGCTGTTCAGAAGTAGATCTCTAGGTCTTCCTTTAAAGCCTCTGGGTGAACCTCTAACCTTCTGGCTAACCACCAAATGTTAACTATTTGTGACACTCAAGGACTCTCATGATAAAATATATAATAGGAAAAAAAAAAAGTGAGTCTGAAAACATTTTTCCAGAAGGCAAGAAGCTCAACAATATTTGTTGAATAAAACTTAAGAAGCCTTTGTATGCTACTGGATGGTGGAAAACAAATGCCTATTACATTGTTGTTGTTGTTATGTGCTGTCAAGTCGGACGACTCATAGCGACCCCTCCTTGGGTTGCTGAGGCAGTATCACTATGGAAGTAGATTGCCCAACCTTCTTTCCAAGGAGTGGCTGATGGGTTTGAACCACCAGCCTTCTGGCTAGCAGTCAAGTGCCTTAAGTACTATGCTACCATTACATTAAATTTTAAAAAAATTTGTGTTGACCCTTAGAAAGACAATCAGAGTTTTAGAGTAAAACTAGATTGACCATAAAATCTCTGATGACATTATCTTTTTGGAGAAAGGCCCACTGTATGTTCTCAGCTGAAATCTTGGGAAGATTCAGTCCTTAAATTATCAGCATTCTAGACATATACTGATCTGTATTTATTCTCTCTGAGTTGACAAGAATAAGGAATGTCAAAATATGCTTTTAAACGGATGTCTAAATTTAAATGTTCCCCTTAAACATAAATTTTGAACTTTATTTTTCCAACACAAAAAAATTTTTAAAAATTAACTTTTCAAAAACTAGATTGGAGGTTATCCCTAAGAATGTATGTTTATGTATTTAAGCTATTTCATAAAAGATAAGTAAGAAAAGGTATAGTTAAGATTATTTGAAGCTGATTTTTTTTAATGTTACCTATAAGATGCAGTACATAAGGTTTTTTTTTTTCATTTTGTTTTACTTATTTACAAAAGTAATAGCCGTCACTTGAAAAATAAAATAAAAAGTTAAATGCTACAGAAGTATATCCCAAAGGAGATGAAATTTTCTCATAATCTTATCCCTGTGAAATTATCAGTTAGTAGTTTGACGTATATTCTTATTTTTTAAAACACACATACAATAACATTTTAATAAAATAGAACCATTTTATTTATCTTTCTATAGTTTTTATGTAAAAATGTTTCATTATATAAAAAAAAACAGCCAATAGTCATTTGTACACATTCCATAATTAACATTTGTCATAGTTGCTTCAGATCTTTTAAAAGAATCAAACATTACCCATAAAGTATAAGTCCTTACCTCTCCCCTGTGAGTACCTTAGGCCCAAGGGCAACAACAATCATTAAGTGAATGTGTGCCTATCTCAAGTTGCTTTTTTTCTTTTTGTATCAGCATATGTTTTCAAGATCTGGTCTTTTAATACATTTAGGTGAATTTTAGTTATCCATTCCCCTACTGATAGACATTTGTATTTTCCCCATATTTGTTACTGTAAATAATGTTGTATTGAACATCTGTGTAAATGTTTCTGAGTATATATATATATATATATATATATATGTATGTGTATATATATATATATATATGTTGTTGTTGTTATGTGCCGTCAAGTCAGCCCCGACTCATAGCGACCCCTCCTTGGGTTTCCGAGGCAGTATCACTATGGAAGTAGATTGCCCAACCTTCCTTCCGAGGAGTGGCTGGTGGGTTTGAACCGCCAGCCGTCTGGTTAGCAGGCAAGTGTCTTAGCCACTATGCTACCAGAGCTCATATATATATATGCAACAATTTTCTAGGCTATATACTTAAAGTTAGAGTTTATGGATTGTACTGTATGTACAACTGCAATTTTACCAAATATTGCTAAATTCTCTACAAGGTGATTGAGTCAGTATACATTCCCACTGGAAGTATCTCAGAATTTTTTTCTCATGTTCTTGCCAACACTTGTTATTTCTGATTTTTTTTAGGTTTTAGCAGTCTTATGAGTGTTAATATCTCATTGCTGTGCTGCTCCATGGAAAGAAGACTGGGTGATCTACTTCCATAAAGATTTACAGCCTCAGAAACTGAGTGGGGGTTGCTATGAGTCAGAAATGACTTGATGGCAGTGAATCTGGTTTGGTTTTTTGGTTGAGTACCAGTGAGATGAAAAAAAAAAAAAAAAAAAAACAAGCCACTGCCATCAAGTCGATTCCGACTCTTAGCAAGTCCCATTGGGTTTCCAAGGCTTTAAGTCTTGATGGAAGTATATTGCCCCATCTTCCTTTTATGGAGCAGCTGGTAGATTTGAACTGCCAGTCTTTTGGTTAGGTATCAAATGCCTTAGGCACTGCACAACCAGAGCTCCTTCCAATGAGATTAATCATGTCTTTATATAACAATTCAAGTTTTTACTTCAGAGACTTGCACATTTCTATCATTTCCCAAATTTTCCATGTGCCATTACACTTTTTGTTATTGACTGATGGGAGATTTTATTTATTTTGAATACAAATCTTTTGTTTCGCATGGCAAGTTTACATACACATGTGAGATAAAGTTTGTTATATTTTTTTCTGTATTCCTACTGCTTCATATATCACTTTCTGAGAGAATACAATTAAACACCACTATAACTATGGATCAAAGTTTTCTTTCTTGCTTTATAGATCTCAGATAAGTTCAAGATTATTATATAATCTTGGTGAGTGTCTTTTACTGAATGTAGATTTTCTCTTTTTCTTTTATAAGGATTTTACTTTATATTTGGATTGACATTAATATTGCCATACCACTTTTCTTTCATTTGTTTTGGTCTAATATATGCTTTTTCTGTTCCTGTATTTTTCACATTTCCATATAGTTTTGTGAGACAAAGACATTAAAGTACTTAGTTACCACTGAAATCCTCCATTTCTAACATTTTGCTTTTGCATCAAGTTTTAGTTCCAATGTTTCAAAATTGAAAAATATCAATTATAATAATTATTTATGCTTACAGTCAATAACTATTTGGGTTAACCAGCATATTTTATTGATTTCTTTGCTCAACATAGTTTTTTGCATCCATGGTTCTTCTGTTTCATTCTACTTTTCTATGTGCTTTTAGTAGTTTCTCAATGTTCATCTCTAGATGGGTGAAACCTCTGAATCTTTGATACCTGAAAATATCTGTATCTTGCCCCTACTCCTTGAATTGTGTTTTACTTGGATCCTATGACTCCCTAACAGTTGATTCATTGTCCATCTCCAGACTTAAGACTAGAGGCCTGCAGAACTACACACCTCTGGCTTCCACTTACCACTCTTTTTCTGTTCCATATTTAGTCTACAGATATGTTTATCTTGTTTTGAGCAAACGTTCTCTTTCCTTACTAAAAAGAAAAAAAAAATCAGTTGCCATAGAGTCAGTTCTGACTCATGGAGACACCATGTCTGTCAGAGTAGAACTTTGGCCCATAGAGTTTACAATGGCTGATTTTTGGGAAGTTCATCACAAGGCTTTTCTTCTGAGGTGCCTTAGATGGACACAAATCTCCAGTTTTCAGTTAGCGACTGAGCATGTTAACTGTTTGTACCACCTGAGACCTCCTTTCCTTTTTAATATACAATAAAGGGGAAAATCTTCAAAGCTACCAAAGAGAAATGATGTATTATTTTTAATTTTTGATCTATTTTTACTGCTTATGAAGCCATGTGGAGAATGTAAGTTATAAAATCACTTGAATCATCTGTAACCAAACATCAGTATCTCAACTGGAGGTTTTCCTTAAGAAATATCAACTTTAATGCCTGATATTCCTTTTTTTTTTTTTTTTTTTTTTGTGGACTCTAATTTAACCAACACCCTTCTGATAGATTTTAGGCTAGTTTCCAGGTGCTCCCTATTAAAAATCATGTACAGTGAACATTGTTGTGCATGTATCTTTGTACACTTACCCTAGTATTTCCAGATGATAAATCCTCATATATTGAATTTCTGGGTAAGAATGTGGTTTATTAAAATTTCTGAAAAGCTTCTATATTTGTGACTCCTTTCCTGTCTTAGTAGTAGTTAACAGTCAGGTTTTATCTAGGTATGAATACTGTTGCCACCATTTCCTGACACCTGACTTAAGCAAGTTCTTAATTTCTCTAAACAGTGTTGTTATTTGTGAAAACAGGGCTAATATAGCACAAACCTCATAGATCTGTACTGAAGATATAATGAGGATGAAGTGAACTATTGGAATTAATTAGTGCATATCTAGTAATAATAGGGAGCTTTGGTGGTATAGTGTCTAAGGCATATGACTACTAACCAGAAGGCTGGGAGTTCAAACCAACTAGCCACTCCTCGGAAGGAAGTCTGGGCAATCTACTTCTGTAGAGATACCACCTCAGAATCCCAAGAAGGGGTTGCTATGAGTCACAATCCACTTGATGGCAGTGAGTTTGGGTTTTTTGGCTCTAGTAATTAGTTTCTATTTGCTGGGGGGGAAAAAAAAAAAAAAAAAACACCAATATGAGCTAAAACAATATGTTGAATGTGAATGCCAATTTGGTTGCTTGATGGAACTTTTATAAACATGGTGCCTGGAGTCAACCTCTGGAGTCTGGCCCTGTCAGTTGTACTTAAGGCCCTAGTATCTGCATTTTAAGTTTCTGTGGATGATTCCAATGCACATCCAGCTTGGGAACCACTGGAGTTAATTATTTTCTAAAAAAAAGTCCTTCTCTTTAACTTCTTTCTGATTCACTGTTTTCCTTGTTTACTTCTTCCAGACTCAAAGGACAGCCTTAAAAATATATTTCACTTGGTCCTACTTCTGAGGCATGTTAACTTTCACTGCCTGGTGTAAAGAGTATTCTTTTCTAACTCACCCATCCCCAAGACATACTGATTCGTTTACTCTGATAAATAAATAGCTCTCTTACACTTAATGTTAATATGGAAATTCACTCTACAAATGTTTCTTGAGCACAAACTACCAGGCATTGATTAAGTTAAGTCTTGGGGAGTGTTAGAGAGCTCAGAGACAACAGAAGATACAGGTATGCTATGACAGGAGGGATGAGTGAAGGTTTTTCAGGGGAGCCAAGGGTGCTTCCCAGCAAAGTGACTTCTAAACTGAGGCCTGAAACATGAAGAGGAATTTTCCAAATGAGAAGAAGTGGAGGAGTGTTCAAAGTAGATTCAATGGCATAGCAAAGACTGGGCATGGCACGTTTAAGACATTCAAGCTACAGGATCACACATCAGAAAAAGGTCTAAAAATGAGGTTCAAAAGGTAAATTGAGAGTAGATGTTTCAGTCTTTAAACCATGTTAAAGAGTTTGGGCACAATCCCAAGAGCAATGACATGCATTGAAGGCAAAGAGATTATGTGATGAGATTAGCTTTGGATAAAGCCACTTTGGTTTAGAGCCTAGTTAAGTATCTAATGGGGAAATTCAAATGGCTGGTGATGCTGGCCAGATCTAGGGTAGTAGCAGGGAGATAGAGAGATACCAGCGGTGGGGATGGAGGTTGGGGTGGGGGCTTTGGACTCTTGTGTGGACTATACTATGAAATACCCCACAGAAGAGGCTGAGCAGGCAGTTAGTTATCAAGGTCTAAAGCTCAGGAGAGGAGCTCTGGTGGTGTAGTGCCTAAGGCACTTGATTGCTAACCAGAAGGCTGGCGGTTCAAACCCACCAGCCACTCCTCAGAAGGAAGGTTGGGCAATCTACTTCCCTAGTGATACCCCCTTGGAAACCTAAGTAGGTTTGAGATGGGTCCGACTCCATGGCACATAACAACAACAAAGCTCAGGAGAGAGACTGAGTTGAAAATAATTTGAGAAAGATCCTTTGTACTAGTTTCCAGCACTGAAGCAAAAGACAGCATAAAAGTTTTTATTTCATTCACTTCTGAGCAAACATATGAGGTAGATCTACAAAGCTTGACTGACAGTCCATGTACATGGAAGTAAATAAGATTTGGCTCCAGATAGCAATTACCACTGGCACCTCTTCCCTTCATCTCAAGAGACACAGTGCAATTGTAAACATCAATCTAGACACTACACACTTAACAAAAAAAAAAAAAAGTTATTTTCCTCTGGGAAAAGAAGTTAAATTGTCATCCTTTCATCTTTTTTTTTGCAGGTGTGCTGCATGGCTTGCCAAGCCTCCTCTTCTCCTCCATCCCTAGGAAACAAGTGTGTTCCTATCTCTGCTGTTTGTAGTAAAAATATTCTCAACCTTGGAAAGCATATTAATGTTTAATGAGCTACTCTTCAGTAGTCACTGCCTTGATCTGTGCCCTTCACTTGAAAGTTTAATGCCACAAAGGATACAGACAGTAGGGTTTGGCTTCCCTTATGAATGTCACACTGTTTCACTAGACCAACTTAAAGCCTTCCTTAAATTTCTCACACACTCTTTGGCTATAACTTATCTTTACTCTTCAGAGGGAATAAACATGCATTCTTGAGTGGCATCTGTGGGTGGTGGGGCCATGAGGATTGCCTGTTTTGTGTTATGTGTGTGTATGCTGGAGGATATGTAGCTTGGTTTGATCATTCTCTCATTCCAGTTAATATTAGCCACTGAGTATTTTCTCCATGAAGTCTGTGAGCTTAAATACATACAAGTCACCATGTGTATTTCAGGTCTGAATTACAAAACTACACAGGCTTTTTTTCAAATATAAGTTGTAATGTATTTCTAAAATTGATCTATAAAGATAGATGATTTACTAAATTTTTAAAAGAAACCAAGCTTCTAGGGGGGGAAAAAAGCAATTAAAAAATGTTACTAGAGAGCCAGAGAGAGATGAGTTAAAATCATACTCATAATTAATAATAGCTTGCCAGAACAAGCAATTTTTCTGGATTTTGCATAGGAATCCTTCAGTTGGTGATAGTTTGCATCCACTATTGTTTTCTTTTTACATGCTTAACCCAAAAATCCACTGTCATCAAGTTTATTCCAACTCCTAGTGACCCTATAGGGCAGAGCAGAACTTCCCCATTTCAAGGCTGTAAATATTTATGGAAGCAGACAGCCTTATCTTTCTCTCACAGAGTGTCTGGTGGGTTCAAACTGCCAGTGTTCTGATTAACAGCTGAATGCTTTAACCACTGCACCACCAGAGCTCCTCTTTTATTTGCTTACTACCCATTAAAATGTTTCAGGAAAATCTAGCCATTTTTCTTAAGTGATATGCATAATTCAGTTAGCTGTTGGGAGGATTTTTTAACTTATTCATATTAACTAAGGTTCTTTCCAAATGGTAACAGTTATAAACAACTTTCAAATTTTTCAGTTTTTGTAAAGATTTTGAGAAATTGCAATATAAACAATTACAGCATCAATGTTTTCAGTTCTCATTCAGCTACAATGAGAAGGTAGAAAGGTGCTGAGGCCCAATTGTATCTTTTTATTCATGCCATAGGAAACTAGGCAGTTAATAACTTCCATTGTTTGCTTATAAAACAACTGAATTGTGTTTTAATTTCACCATAGTGAACCACTTCATCCCTTAACTTCAATGATAGCAATGGATCATTTGACCAATTTTCAGCCATCATGATTGGAGCACAGGAAAGGAGAGAACCTACATAAGTAATGCTAATCTACTGATAACCAAAGATTCGTGTTAGGGAAAGTGCTTAAATACTTTTCTAATACTTTATATCAGTGGCTATAGTAAAATTGAGGGAGTTGGGGTTAAAAAAAACCTCTTATTCTCCCACCTTTCTGCTGGAGGAAGCAATGTATTATAAAACAGGTAAGATGGTACTATTGTTTGTGTCATTCATGTAACATTATTCACTGCATTGTTATATGTTCCATATCCCCTTCTCTCTTTCACGCACTTATACAAACAGGTACATGAATCACATATGTCTGACACATAATGGATGTTCTGTATTTGATAACTATGATCATTATTCTTTATCTAAATGACAGCTTGGAAACAAATTTCTAGAGACTACACAAGACTCCCGATTTTTCTTATATGCACTGCACATTGAGCTACAAAGTGAAGAGTACTTGCTATATAGTTTAAGGAATTAGTATGAAAACATACAAAACACAATTTTGCCCCTGATGTGTAAATCATTTAAGGCGCTCTGGTGGTGTAATGGTTAAGGCATTTAGGTGCTAACCAAAAGATCAGTGGTTCAAACCCACCAGCTGCTCACTGAAGAAAGATGGGGTAGCCTGCTTCCAGGAAGATTTACAGCCTTAGAAACCCATCGAGGGTCCTATGAGTCAAAATTAACTCAATGGCAGGGAGTTTGGGTTTTGGTTTGTGTAGATGATTTGGTGATTATCAGTTGTACTTGCTCACATGACTTTGTCCTGCTCCTCTACTTTTTATCTATAAGGAGTAAAGAGGTGGGAAGAAGGAGGTGTCATTATCAAATAGTAGATCCTCCCTTACGACATTTCACAGCGCTCTATCACGGAACTTAGAAACATAATTTGTATGATGATATAGTTTGCCAGGAATGTGAAAAGATATTTACAGAATCACTTGTTGAATTCAGGTGATGAAGTTTGAATGATAATTACAAAAGCTTTGTTTAAAAAAAACAGTCAGATGTGCCTGCTTTGGCCATCTGGTCAGATCTGCCTTTTGAAGACTTTCTATCTGTCTTCACCTTTGCCTCCTACTTTGGAGTGAGAAATGTAAGGAATTTATTGGCACGTATTTGAGGTCTGCCTTGACTGTGGTGAATAAGATAACACCTTTCTCTGTGCACACACTCAAGTGCTCTAGCACCCGTCCAAGTTGAAAGGATAAGGAGTTGAATTATGCTGTTAGCAGATTTATCTCCCCCAAAACCAAAATGTGCAAACAAAATCTCCAAGGCTGGTTTTGTATTATGTAAGAATTTTGGAAAGCTATTCTCATATTCCCCCATATGAAGCAATAAAGAAAGCACAGATTTCCATTTTCATAAAGATTATTTATTTTGGTCAGAAAACTAAACTAAACTTGAGCAGGGAATTTCCTTTGGATATGAACTCTTGTTGTAGGGTTTTCTTTGTTTCATGTGGTTGATAATTCAATTAGATGCTCTGAAACATGGCATCCATCTTTTGTAAACACTCTTGTTGCATTACTTAATCCTTTAAGTCTTGTAAAACCAAAATGGCTGTTTGCCTTATTATGTGTGGACACACAATTAATGTGTCTCTGTCAGTGATTGTTTATAAAGTAATTTCATAATGGGTAAGGGGTTTACAGGACTCTATATGTTATTTTTGCAACTTCTTCTGAGTCTATAAATATTTCACAATAAGTGGGTTTTTTTTAAAGTAAGCTCACAAATTGTCTCTCATCAGCCAACTGCTATACCCCAGACTTCTGTCATCATAAGGTATATCATAAAGTAAATTGTTGGTCACAAATGAAAACAGATAGGAATTAATGGTTAGATCATTTAAATATATCACCACTGCTCTAATGGTGTAGTGCCTAAGGCATTTGAGACTAGCAGTTTAAACCCACCAGCCACTCCTCGGAAGGAAGGTTGGGCAATCTATTTCCGTAGTGATACCGCCTTGGAAACCCAAGGAGGGGTCGCTATGAGTTGGATCTAACTCAACGGCAGTGAGTTTGAGTTTCAGTCATTGTGTTTAGTTGTCATCTGACAGTAAGCATTTCCCTGTCCTGCACTGTTTTTGTGATCATTGGTACATTTGAGTCCATTGCTGTGGCTATTGTGTCAAACCATCTCATTGAGGATTTTCCTCATTTTTCCTGATCCTATACTTTGCCAAACATGGTGTCCCTTTCTAGTATTTTTGTCTTCCTTGATAATGTGTCCAAAATAAGTGAGCTGACGTTTCACCATTTTCACTTCTAAGGAGCATTCTGGTTGTATTTCTTCAAAGACTGATTTGTTTGTCCTTTTGGCAGCCCACAGCATATAAAAAAATCTTCAACAACGTGGATCATAACAGAATACTATCACTAATACTTGGGGAAAATGCAGTCCTCAAAGCACATGCCCTATTTGAATGGCCTAAGTCACATAATTTCCATACATATTTAAAACAAATGTAAACTCTTTGGTATGATATTATTTCTCTAGTGACATCTTGGTTGGTATTGTTGTTGTTGTTGTTATGTGCCGTCAAGTCGGACCCGACTCATAGCGACCCCTCCTTGGGTTTCCGAGGCAGTATCACTATGGAAGTAGAATGCCCAACCTTCCTTCCGAGTGGTTGGTATTGAGCACCTCCAAGTCCTACAGGTAGCATACAATCAGGCCCTGATTTCCTTAAATCCTCAGGACTGGTGATCCTACACATTTAGTATATTTATGCCAGTAGTTGCTAACCCTAGTGGTTATAGGGAGCTCTTGTGGTTTGGTGGTGAAAGGCTTTGGCTGCTAACTGGAACATCAGAGGTTTGAACCCATCAGCTGCTCCAGGAAAGAAAGATGGGGCATTCTGCTTCTGTAAGGATTTATAGCCTTGTAAACTCAGTGGGGATTTCTATGAGTAATGATCAACTCCCTAGCAATTGTTTGGTTTGTTTTCTTTAGTGGTTATAACAGACCCAAATCCACTGGGTTAAGTTAAAGTCTAAAGGAATAAAAGTTGTTGTAAGGGAAGTAGCTGTATCTCTGCTACAGTGGAAACTCAGGAGGAGATGGTAAAATGAGTGGCCGAGAGTAATCATAAACCTTAGCCTGAAGTGTTTTGTTGCGGCTATCTTACCAGCTAAACTTCTCAGAAGTGCATCCAGAATCCATTTATAACCCACACGTGGGACAAACTAACTCTTTTGCCTCATATGTAACTTTACCATATGTGTTTTTTATTTTTCAGCAGAAGCATTTTGATCCAACAGCTTTATCAATCTGTGTTGTTGTTGTTGTTTTTATGTGCCATCAAGTCGGACCCGACTCATAGCGACCCCTCCTTGGGTTTCCAAGGCAGTATCACTACGGAAGTAGATTGCCCCATCTTCCTTCCAAGGAGTGGCTGGTGGGTTTGAACCACCAGCCTTCTGTTAGCAGTCAAGTGCCTTAGCCACTATGCTACCAGAGCTCCTTATCAATCTATAGAGTAAAGAAATATTAACTTACTAAAGGAGGCAGTGGTCATTCAGTGGTAGAATTCTTACCTTCTCTGCAGGAGACCCAAGTTTGATTCCTGGCCATACACCTCATGCACAACCACAACTCGTCTGTCATCAGAGGCTTGTGTGTTGATATGATGCCAAACAGGTTTCACTGGTGTGTCTAAGATGAACTAGGAAGAAAGGCCTGGTGATTTTCTTCTGAAAACCAGCAATGAAAACCCCAGGGATCACAACAGTTTGATCCCAAACTGATAGTGGGGATAGTGCAGGACCAGGCAATATTCCAGTCCACTGTGTGTGAGTTCCTATAAGCCACTGACTCCACAAAACCAAAAACCAAACACACTGCGGTCAAGTCAAATCTGACTCAAAGCGACCCCTCCTTGGATTTCCAAGACAGTATCACTATGGAAGTAGATTGCCCAACCTTCCTTCCGAGGAGTGGCTGGTGGGTTTGAACCGCCAGCCTTCTAGTTAGCAGTCAAATGTCTTAGGCACTATGCTAGCAGAGCTCCCAAACCATAACAGGTTACAATAACAACATCTTACCCAAAGGAAAAAATATGACAAAGAAGTCCATAAAGACGAATAATCTAAGATTAACCGGTCTTTGGAATTTGCCATTAGAGTTGAGTGTGGAAAAGTAAAAAATGACAGAAATGGATCTTGCTTCGCTGTTAACAGAACCAACCTTTTACTTTGGCGACATGGAGTACTCCGTGGAGGAGCACACTGGCTCTGTGGAGGTGCGCGTGTGGAGAACTGGCACCGACCTGTCGAGGCCATCCAGCGTCACAGTGCGGTCACGGAAGATGGACCCTCCCTCTGCTGATGGTGAGCATTTTCTTACAGCAGATCTTTTTTCCCTTTTGAGACTTTTGATCATTCCACAAGTTCCACCTTAGCATGACACAAAGTACTTAAAAGCTGAAATATTTGACTTCTATTAAAGCAGCTCCACTGAAAAGATTTTTTTTTTAATTACATAGTTTAGTAACCCTAGACTCTATTTACTCCTATATAAGAAAAAACAACCAGTTGCCGTGAGTCAGCCCTGTCTCATGGTGCTCCTATGCGTGTCAAAGTGGACTGTGTTCCATAGTGTTTCCAGGGACTGATTTTATAGAAGTAGATTGCTAATTCTTTTTTCCAAGGTACCTCTGGGTAAATTCAAGCCTCCAACTTTTTGGTTAGAAACCAAGAATGTAAGTTGCTTGTACCACCCAGGGACACTGCTTATTACTATAACTAACAACCAGCCAACCCACTGCCATCAAGTTGATTCCAACTCATAGGGACCCTATAGGCTAGAGTAGAACTGCCCTCCACAGGGTTTCCACGGCTGTAAACCTTTACAGAATTAGCCATAAAGATTTCCTCCTGCTCATCTTTCTCCCACTGAGTGGCTTCTGACCTTTAGATTAGCAGCCAAGCACTTTAACTACGACACCAAGACTCCTATTTACTACTATAGGAAAATACACTTAAGGAGTAGGAGACAGAAGCTAAAATAAAAACAGATGACTGAAAAACTACATTCTAATGCCCATCTTTGCATTAAATAGTTCTTTAAACTTGGGAAGTCTAAACATTCCTGAATTTTCTGGCATGGTATGCATAACTAGAGGAACCATACTGGTGGCCCTGGAAGAGATCTAATAACACTTTAGTATCATGCAGCTAGGCATCTTGAATGAGCCTCCTTCCTTGTTTTCACCAAGTGCCCTCATAAAAACTTCAGATTCCAAATCCTTTTCATTCTTCACCATACAAACTATCCTATCTGCCAGATTCCTACCTTTTATTCTGGAATCTACTCTCTAAACAAGTTAATCTTAATGTTTAGGGCAGTCTAGAGTTAGAAGTTGTTTCTTCACTCCCCCCTCCAATGGCCAATGGGAGCTCTGGTAGCATAGTGCCAAAGACATTTGACAGAAGGCTGGCAGTTCAAACCCATCAGCCACTCCTCAGAATGAAGACTAGGTAATCTGCTTTGGTGGAGATACTGCCTTGGAAACCTAAGGAAAGGTCTCTATGAGTCGGAAAGTAGATTGCCTCATCTTCCTCCTATGGAACAGCTGATGGGTTTGAACCGCCAACCTGGTTAGCAGCTAAGTGTGTTACCCACTATGCCACCAGACCTTCTTAGTCAAGATAACAGTGGAGGATATTTGCATTTATAATTATAGCTGTGTTTAGTGTGTTTGTGCACACAAATGCACATTGGAATAAGGCTTCACTCTATTTATTCTCTGTATTTATATATTCAGATTTCATGCTGATCACATGAAATATGACCTAATCATTCAAAAGTATAGAAAGATCAGTTTATCCATGGCACAATATATTCTCTTGTAATACAAAGATCTGGACTGAAGTTAGTTCAGCTCCTAGTTTGCTGATAATTCTCCACTACAGATTTAAGCCTCTTTTTTTTTTTTTTTTCCCCATTCTTAACTGTTATTTTTTAAATTCATTGGGTTTCTCATTTGCATTAGCCCTTAAGTGACTGATAATCTACCTAAATTTGTCTTTATTTTTGTTTTGTAATGCCTTAAATAGCCAAAATATGTCCATCCATGCACTGGAGATTTATTCTTATTACTGTCCTTATCAGAGTTCTCATGGCACAGTGCCTAAGGCATTTGACTGCTAATCAAAAGGTTGGTGACTCAAACCCACCAGCTGCTCCATGGAAGGAAGATGGGGCATTCTATTTCGGTAAAGATTTATCAACTCAGGAACCCAGTGGGGGTCACCATGAGTCAGAATCAACTTGATGGCAGTGAATTTGTTTTTTTTTTTTTTTATAGTCCTTATCACTTCCTTATAATGGTTTATATCAGTGATTCCCAAAGAAGAAGGAAGATGAAGGGGTCATCTGGGAGAAGAAAATATCAAATAGCACACTCTGAAATTGTCAGGTAGAAAACTATGATATTGTAATAACTATGATGTGTTTTAGGAGTTCTGGTGGCACAGTGGTTAAAGCTTTCAGCTGTTAACCAGAAGTTTGGTGGTTTGAACCCACCAGCCATTCCATGGAAGAAAAATGAAGTAATCTGTTTCTATAAAGATTCATAGTTATGGTAACCCTATAAGCCAGTTCTACTCTGTTCTAAATTGTTGCTATGGGTTGGAATTGACTCAATGACAGTGAGTTTTTAGGACTTGTTTTTGATCATAATACTTATTTTAAAATTTCAAATAACAAGGGCATAACATTTTTGTAATTATGAAAAGGATACATGGGGTTGAAAAGAATTGAGAAACCCCAGATAGAAGAACAATAAGGTAGAACCTAAAATAATGAATCCAAAGTCATACAATAGAGTTACCACAGACAGAATAAATTTTGGAAATTTATCTTTGATCTACCATCTCAGTAACCATGTAGATGCTAATCTTTTGCATTTCCTTAAATGTACTTTTCTGCAGTGTTATGCTGGCTTTTACTTTTTCAAAAAAAAAAAAAAAATATATATATATATATATATATATATATATATATATATATTATACCACTATAAACATAATAATTATATATATAATTTTGCTCTCATCTCTCATATTTTGTTTTTAATTTAGTGACTGATTGAATAATTGTCTTGTTATTGTCATAGCTGGAACAGACTATGTGGGAATCAGCCATAATTTGGATTTTGCACCAGGAGTCAACATGCAGACTGTTCGTGTTATCATTCTGGATGATCTTGGACAACCAATGCTGGAAGGAATTGAGAAATTTGAACTGGTGCTTCGTATGCCTATGAATGCTGCCCTTGGAGAGCCCAGCAAAGCCACTGTGTCCATAAATGACTCTGTTTCAGATTGTAAGTATTTATTAACTTGACAATAATAAGTAAAATAACCTAGGGTCTGTATAAATGACAAGTAAAATGATAAATTAAGGCTTCTCTACTTTTCTGCCATTGGAAGGAAGATGGGGCAATCTACTTCCGTAGTGATACTGCCTTGGAAACCCAAGGAGGGGTCGATATGAGTCGGGTCCGACTCGATGGCACATAACAACAACAACAACTTTTCTCCCACTGTTATTTTGGTAGAATTAGTCTAAAAAGAAATGTTTTAGTTTTTTTTCTTAATTTAAAAAAGGGTAAGGGGCAGGATTGTGGCTTGTGGTTACGTTAGTCATTTTTCTCTTGTCTGTGTCTCAAGAAATCTCTCACCATGGATGGCTGGAACCACATGGAGTTTTACAGACCCTTGAATGCCAATGGCTTCTTCCACTTCCTAGCAGGAGAATCTTTCTGTTGTCTCCTTACACACACACATTCCTGAAATTTCTCTAATAAGGTAGGAAGATCATTGTTCTGAGAACAGTGACTGCTCAACAAATGGCAGGTCTCTTGGATATGTCAACAAGAGCAGATTCTGAATACTTCTTTCCATGATAATCCTGGCAATATTTGTCAGTAAAGCCAATATGTAATTGACCCAGCACAAGTGTATCAAAAAATGAACAGTAACATACTTTTTGTCAACAATCCCAACATTGTCTGGATGAACTATATTTATAATTGTCATTGTTTTTGTTAGGTACTGTGGAGTTGATTCTGACTCATGGTGACCTTACGTACAACAGAACGAAACATTGCCCAGTCCTGTGTCATCCTCCCAATCTTTTTGCTATGTTTGAGGCCACCATTCTAGCCATTGTGTCAATCTATTTTGTTGAGGGTTTTCTCCTTTTTCGTTGACTCTCTACTTTACAAAGCATGATAGATATTCTTCTCAAGAGATGCATGCCTTCTAACAATATGATCAAAGTAGGTGAGACAAAGTTGGCCATTGTCACTTCCAAGGTATATTCCACCTGTACTTCTTCCAGAACAGATTTGTTTTTTCTTCTGTCAGCCCATAGTTTTTTCAGTATCTTTGCCAACAACAAAATTCAAAGGCATCAATTATTCTTCATTCTTCCTTATTCATTGTTCAGCTTTCACATGCATATAAGGTGATTGAAAATTCCATGGCTTGGGTTAGGTGCACTTTATTCTTCAAAGTGACATCTTTGCTCTTCAGAACTTTAAAGAGGTCTTTTGCAGCAGATTTGCCCAGTACATACATCATGTGATTTCTTTTTTTTTAATGCATTTTATTGAAATATAATTTATGTACAGTGAAATACACAAAACTAAAGTGACATGGGTCAATGCATTTTTTTTTTTTTTTTTTTTTTTTGCAGTGTTCCCTCTCCTCCCCTCCAGCCCCTGGCAACCAACAAAGAGAATTTTCCTCCATATGTAAAGCTTTCCTTGACCCTCCACAACAATGAACTAATACTATATTTGTCCTTCTATGATTGGCTTATTTCACTCAGCATAATGTCCTCCAAGTTCATCCATATTATGCAGTGTTTTGCAGACTCTATATTATTCTTTAGTGCTGCATAGAATTCCATTATGTGCGTGTACCTTAGTTTGGTCATCCACTCTTCCACTGATGGACACATAGGTTGTTTCCATCTTTTTGCTATTGTAAATAGTGCTGCAATGAACATGAGTGTGCCTATATCTGTTCTTGTCCTGGCTCTCACCTCTGTAGGATATATACCTAGTAATGGGATTGTTGGGTCAAATGGTGTCTCCAATTCCAGCTTTCTAAAGAATCGCTATATTGCTTCCCACAGTGGTTGTATCACTTCACAGTCCCACCAGCAGTGTAATTGAGTCCCAATCTCCCCACTTCCCCACCAGCATTTGTTATTTTTTGTCTCATTGAACCTTGACATCAGTGCTGGAGGGAGACAGTATCTCATTGTTATTTTGATTTGCATCTCTCTGATGGCCAATGATTGTGAGCATCTCTTCATGTATTAGCTAGCCTCCTGAATACCTTCCTTAGTGCAATGCTATTCATGTCTTCTGCCCATTTTTCAATTGGATTGTTAATTCCTTTGGTGTTAAGGCATTGGAGTTTTCTATAAATGTTAGAGATAAGTCCCTTGACAGATATGTAATTATCAACAAATACTAAGTCATTGCTGTCATTTTTGTTATGTGCTTTTTCGTGGTGTTGATTTCTTTGTTCCATATAATTTTCTATGCTGAGCTCATTTTCTTTATGAATTATGTTATCACTTCCTTCATTCCTATTGTTTTAGTATTTGCTAAATATTTGTGCTGGTCCTGTTTTTCACTTTGATGTGAAGGTTTATCATTTTTCTTTGAGGTTACCCTGTGATTTTTAGTTTTCTTCCCAAGTTTACAGCAGTCTGTTCTATCTTGTAGTTGTCATGACTTCTCTACCATCCAGTTCTGTAATGGCACAGTTTTCTTGACTGCTGCTTCCATGGGTGTTGTTTGGGACCCAAGTAAAATGAAATCTTTGAAAATTTCAATCTTTTCTCCATGTATTGTGATGTTGATTATTGGTCCAGTTAAAAGTATTTTTGTTTCTTTATGTTGAGGAGTAATCTATACTGAAGATTATAGTCTTTAATATTCATCAGTAAGTGCTCCAAGCCATCTACACTTTCAGCAAGAAAGGTTGTGTCATCTGCGTATTGCAGGTTGTGAGTCAGTCTTCCTCTAATCCTGATGCCAAGTTCTTCACGAAGTCCAGCTTCCCAGGCTTTGATCAGCATACAGATTGAGTAGGTATAGTGAAAGGATACAATCCTGATGCATGACTTTCCTGA
The DNA here is from genome assembly GCF_000298275.1 of Orycteropus afer afer. Taxonomy (NCBI): domain Eukaryota; kingdom Metazoa; phylum Chordata; class Mammalia; order Tubulidentata; family Orycteropodidae; genus Orycteropus; species Orycteropus afer. Next base: position 2,232,061 of record NW_006921925.1, on the reverse strand, counting down.
TTTTAACCAGGCAGTACGCTCTTGTGTTCTAATGACCTCTTGATCTACATACAGCTTCACCATGAGCATGATTAAGTGTTCTGGAATCCCCATCCTTCACAATGTTATTCATAATTAGTTATTATCCACACAGTTGAATGCCTTTGCATAGTCAATAAAACACAGGTAAATATCTTTATAGTATTATTTGCTTTCAGCTAAGATCCATCAGACATCAGCAATGATATCCCTCATTCCACATCTTCTGAATCCAGTTTGCACTTCTGAAAATTCCCTGTCAATATAGTGAGTGCTGCAACCATTTTATTATTATTATTATCTGTTCTGGTTACCTAGTGCCATTCTGACAGGAATATACCACAAATGTGATGGCCTTAACAAACAGGACTTTATTCTTAAAATTTGCAGGCTTTAAGTACAAGTTCAAGTGCCAGGGTCTAGGGGCTGGGTGAAAGCCCCTCAACCTTGGGGTCCAGCTCTGCTTCCTGCTCCCAGCCCACTGGAGCTAGAGGTGTTCTTCACTCAGACAGCTGCTGGCTGCTAAGGCTGAAAAACCCAAGGTTGACAAATAAAAAGGCACAGTCATGATGTTACCAAAACACACGACAGGCCATTATTCAAGTCCATTGTAAGTCCCAAGGTCTGCAGAGCATGGCAGGCTGCTCAACAAACACATGGGTACATGCAGGGTCCAAGCATGCCATAAACCAGAGACCATTCCCCAAGGCTTCTGCTTATATACAGGAAGCAGACCCCATTCCCTAAGGCAGCTACTCAGCTGTTCACAATAGATTCCACCATGGTGTTCATTACCAGTCTCATCACCACCAGCTGCCCAGCCACTCAGGCAGGCCCAGCCAATTTGACACACAAACATAACTACCACATCATCTTCAGCAAAATTTTACTTACATGTGATATTAATGATATTGTTCCATAATGTCCACAATCTGTTGGATCATCTTTCTTTGGAATGGATACAAATGTAGATCTCTTCCAGTCAGTTGAAAAGGGAGCTCTCTTCCAAATTTCCTGGCATAAACAAGTAAGCACTTCCAGTTGGCATCCTTTTGTTGAAACATCTCAATGATATTCTGCCAATTCCTGGAATTTCACCAATTCTTTCATTATAGCTTGGAGTTCTTCCTTCGATACCACTGATCATCTGCTACCTCCTGAAATGGTTGAATGTCAACCAATTCTTTTGGGTACAGTGACTCTGTGTATTTCCTTCCTTCTTCTTTTGATGTTTCCTGCATCATTCAATATTTTGCCCTTTAGTGTCCTTCAATATTGCAACTCAAGGCTTGAATTTTTCTTCAGTTCTTTTAACTTAAGAAATGTCAAATGTGTTCTTGCCTTTTGGCTTTCTAATTCCCAGTCTTTGCACATTTCGTTATAATACTTAGTCTCCTTGACACACCCTTTGAAATCTTCTGTTCAACTCTTATATTTCAATATTTCTTCCTTTTGCATTAGCTACTCTTTGTTCAAGAGCAAGTTTCAGAGTCTCTCCTGACATCCTCTTCTGGTCTTTTCTTCCTTTCCTCTCTTTCTAATGACCTTTTGCTTTCTTCATGTATGCTGTTACTGATGGCAACCCATAACTCCTCTGGTCTTTGGTTATTGGTTTTAATGCGTCAAATATGTTCTTCAGGTGGTCTCTAAATTTAGGTGGGATATAATCAATTTTATATTTCAGCTCTAATGGACTTATTTTAATTTTATTCAGCTACAATTTGATTTGCATATGAGCAATTGGTGATCTGCTTCACAATCAGCTCCTACGTTGTTTTGACTGGTGATATTGAGATTCTACATTGTCTTTTTCAACATGATTTCTGTGCATTCCGTCTGGTGCAGTCCACATGTATAGCTGCCATTTATGTTGTTGAAAAATGATATTTGTAATGAATAAGTCATTGGTCTTGCAAAATTCTATCATATGGTTTCCTGTGTCATTTCTATCACCAAGGCTATATTTTCCAACTATCTATGCTTCTTCTTTGTTTCCAACTTTTCCATTCCAATTGTGAGTAATGATCAAACATCTTGATTGCATATTTGGTCAATTTCAAACTGCAGAAGTTGGAAAAAATCTTCAATTTTGTCATCTTTCACTTTGGTGGGTGGTGCATAAATTTGAAGATTAGTTATATTAATTGGTCTTCCATTTTTCTAATTAAGTATACAATATTTAGTATTTTTTGTAATATCAAGAAATTCTGAAAAACTCATAACTGAGATATATAGAGAGATACATAGTTATCTATAAAAGCCAAACCCATTGCCATTAAGTCAATTCCAACTCATAGTGACCCTATAGGACAGAGTAGAACTTTCCCATACAGTTTCCAAGGCTACAAATCTTTACGGAAACAGATTCCCATATTTCTCTTCAGAGCACCTGATGAGTTCAAACTGACATTTTGGTTAGCAGGTGAGTGCTTAACCATTGGGCCTAGATCTATTTTGTGCAAGATGTGCTTCATCTCTCTGTTTTCATGAATCCTGAATCTTATCAAGGATATTGAAATATAAGTAACACCTAATTATGACTTTAGGAGGTCTAGTGGTACAGTGAAGGAGCTCTGGTGGCATGGTGCCTAAGGCTTTTGATTGCTAACCAGAAGGTTGGTGGTACAAACCCAGCAGAAACTCCACAAAAGGAAGATGGTGCAATCTGTAAAAATTTACCACTTCAGAGGTTCACTGTGAGTTGGAATCAACCTGAAGACACTGAGTTTGGTTTCTTGTTTTGAGTGATATAGTGGTTAAAGTATTTGGCTGCTAACCAAAAGGTTAATGATTTGAACCCACAAGCTGCTCTTTGGGAGAAAGATGAGGCTGTGACTTTTGTAAAGATTTACAGCCTTGGAAACCCTATGGGGCAGTTCTACTCTGCCTTATAAGGTTACTATATGTCAGAATCCACTTGGTAGCAGTGGCTTTGGTTGGAGATATACATATATACATCCATCCTTTATCTTTTATATACTGAAGTCTCTGGTTTTATCCACTGTGAACATTTAACTGGATGTCCATACTCCACAAAACTGAAGAAATAATTACCATTGAGTGAACTCTAACTAATGGCAATCCTATGTGTATCAAAGGAGATCTGTGTCTCATAAGGTTTTCAAATGGTGATTTTTGGAAATAGATCTCCAGGCTTTTCTTCTGAGGTGCCTCTGGATGGACTCAAACCTTCAACTTTTTGTTTAGCTGATAAGCATGTTAACTGTTTGCACCACCCAGGGACTCCACAGAATAAGGAAAGCACATTTTTAAAGATAAGGAAACCAAAACTCTTAAAATTAAGTAATTTTCTTAAGGGTGAAACAATAACAAGTGACTAAGAAAAAACTAGAACCCTCTTCTTCTCATTTCTGTTCCATTATTCTTTCCACTAAGCTTGTTGTTGTTGTTATGTGCCATCAAGCTGGACCCAACTCATAGTGACCCCTCCTTGAGTTTCCGAGGGGGTATCACTATGGAAGTAGACTGCCCAATCTTCCTTCTGAGGAGTGTCTGGTTGGTTTGAACCACCAGCCTTCTGCTTAACAGTCAAGTACCTTAGGCACTATGCTACCAGAGCTCCTAAACTACATATTCTGAAATGCCATTCTTCTTTAAAAAATCTCTGTTGGCTTTCCTATATATGTTTATTCATTTTGACAGTGCCTAAGATGCAATTTAAAGAACGAGTGTATACTGGCAGTGAAAATGATGGGCGGATAATTGCAGTGGTCCACAGGAGTGGAGACATCCAGTTCAGATCATCAGTGAGGTGCTATACGCGACAGGGATCAGCACAAGTGATGATGGACTTTGAAGAACGCCCGAACACTGATATTTCCACCATTACATTCCTCCCTGGTAAGTTGGAACTTGAAATTTTTATTGGAATTTAAGGAAGCCAAGTTTTTGGTGTGAAATATGTATCAGGGAGTAGAAGCTCATTGACTTCAACAAACTTGTGACATTGTTTTATGGCCACCAGATGACAATAATGTGAAGTAGAGTGTAACAGATTGAATGTACTTTTGGCTCTTGATCTATATCAACTTTCTGATTAGTTTCCTGTGTTTCATTATAGTATCTATTCAAATATTATTCAATGAATAGATGATAGATAGATAGATAGATATAGATAGATAGATATAGAGACAGAGATAGAGATAGAAATAAAGATAGATAGATTAGACAGATGCCATTAAGTAAGTACTGACTGGTCCTGTGTCATCCTCATGATAACCAGCGTGTTCAAGTCCACCTTATGACTATAATGTCACTCTAACTCATTGAAGGTGCCCTTGCCCATGCTGAGAAATATGACATCCTCCTCAGGAGATTAATCCCTTCTGATCATGTGCCCACAGCCAACATGTAGGACAATGTTCTGATGTGATTCATAAGGCTTCCAATGGCTAATTTCCAGAAGTATATCACTAGGCTTTTTTTCCTAGTCTGTCTTAGTCTGGAAGCTCTACTGAAGCCTGTCCACTATGGGTGACCGTCTTAGTTATCTAGTGCTGCTATAACAGAAATGCCACAAGTGGATGGCTTTAACAAACAGAAATTTATTCTCTCACAGTTTAGAAGGCTAAAAGTCAGAATTCAGGGTACCAGCTCTAGAAGAAGGCTTTGTCTCTCTGTCAGCTCTGGGGAAAGGTCATTGTCTCCTTTCAACATCTGTGGGCTTAGCATTCCTTGGATATCTCTATATGTCTTGGCATTAATCTTCCCTTGGGTCTAGAAGGTTCACAGCAAAGGAACCCTGGGTCCAAAGGATGTGTTCCATTCCTGGATCTTCTTTCTTGGTGGTACTGAGGTCCCTCTGATTTCTACTCACTTGTTTAATCTCTTTTATATCTCCAGAGAGATTGACTCAAAATATAACCTAATCCTGTAGATTTTATCCTGTCTCATAAATATCATAGAGGTTAGGATTTAAAACACATAAGATAATTACATCAGATCACAAACTGGAGGGTAATTAGAGAATACTGAGAATCATGGCCTCACTAAGTTGGCACGTATTTTTGGAGGACATAATTCAGTCCATAACAGTGATGTTTCTGGTATTTGAAATACCAGTGACATTATTTACAGCATCAAAGGAACATACAAGGAACCACAGACTATACATGGACAGAGGAGTGCTACATTCAGTGAATAGGGCCTAGATTTCATACTACTGAGTAATATGTATTATATTAAATGACAGAAATGAAAGTAAAATAGTTCTCATAGTTTTAATACATATCCAGAGCCTTAAAATGATTGATCACTTTGATTCAATAATTGTACTTACAGGAATATATTCTAAGAAAAAAAAATTATAAATGTTCAGAAAGGTTTCCTTACGTGAATGTTTATCACAGTTATATATAGTGATAGATGATTGCAAACAATTTAAATGACCAACAATTAAAAAGTGATTTATTTAAACATGCATATAATAGTATCATTTGTATCCATTAAAAATGCATTAAGAATTATTAATGAGATTGGAGATAGCTAAGGATATAAGGATTTAATATTGGTCCCATTCATTAGAGGCAGGAACCTTATTATTCATGACTCACTGATTTGTTTAATAAGTCAAAATTTAATAATACTAAAGATGTATCAATTTGTCTCTACTCATCCAGAGCAAAAGAGAAAGAGGTAAAAAGACTCAAAGAAGCATCTAGTCTAGAGGATTAATAGTCTACATGAATCATGGCCTCATTTACCCTGAAACCAGAAGAACTAGAGTGACCACTACTGACAGTTCTAATCCAGGCCACAATAGATAGACACTGATAGAATGGTGGGGGGAGGGAATGGCATAAAACCTCCAATTCCTTAAAAAAATAAATAAACAATAGACCTACTGAACTGGTTGAGTTTGGAGAACTTCCTGATACTACTACCCTGAGATACTCTTCAAATCTTGAACCAAAAATAACCCTTGAGGTTACCTTGTAGCTAAGTAATAAATTAGCTCAAAAAATAATGAATATCACCTGTAAGTACTGTGCTCCTTTTTTAAAAAATCACCTATATAAGACAAAACAGTCAACAATTACTTTAAAATACATATATGAGAATGTAAGAGTGCAAAGAAACTAGATTAATGGAAATAGAACAACCAGAATGGAAATAATGAGCATGTTTACACGTTGTAATGAATGTAACCAATGTCACTGAACAACTTGTGCAGAAATTGTTGAATAGGAACCTAAACTACTATGTAAACCTTCACTGAAAACACAATATTTTTAAGTTAATAATATTGGAAACTAGTATTGCAATCAAGTTAACAATACTCAGCCAGTATAAGGCTGCTAAGTTGCTTCCTTATAATATAAGAAGCTCATAAGCAAAAGTGGCACTTCTTTTCTTCCCTGTTCCCTAAGATGAGTGGCATAAAATTACTTTTCCTTGTGTATGTTCAAACATGTATCAGATATTTACTGAAAACTTATCGCATGCCAGACACTGTTCTCTGTTCTGAGGATTTATCAGATAATAAAGCAGCATCTTAACCCTTGTGGTGCTTACCTTCTCATGGGGAAGAAAGCAAATAGTCCAGTGGCATACATGTAGGCAGTGAAGAAGTATGACTCTCTGTCACGACTGTCATGGGGGATTTTTTTTTTATGGAAAAATGTATTCAATGAGTTTTAAAGTCCTTTCTAACCCTAAATATCTTTGGCTGTAGTATCCTTTTTCCTCTCATACTGTGATTCTTTCTCTAACATTACTCTATAGTTATCTTAGTAATATATACTTAAATAAGGGAAAGCAAGGCAAAAAAAGAGTAAGTGGTATTTCCAAGGCAACAAGACAGTGACTGTCTTTTAAATTGTGAATTAATATAATTTCTCCATTAAGGCTCCATAAAGCTTAATAAGCAGAACAAAGATCAAAGTCATGTAGACATTAAACTAATCCTTATTTTATATAATTCAAGCAATACATTAAAAAGTAGACACTGTTGAGCATATGCTGTGTACAAAATCTTGTCTGGGCTTCAGTGGAGCAGCTGGCTGATGCAGGTGGTTTGCAATCAACTACTAACTGGAAAGTTGATAGTTCGAGCCCACCCAGCATTGCCACAGAAGAAAAGCCTGACAATCTGCTTCTGCAAAGATTGCTTCCAAAAAAACCCTAGGGAACAGTTCTACCCTATAACACATGAGCTCATCATGAGTGAGCTTGACTCAATGGCAACACATTTTGTTTTTTGGGTTTGGAGCAACAAAGGAAACAAAGACATGATCCAGGCCAAGGCCAACACAAAGGCTTCATATCCTGTGCTGCCTCAGATCAGTTGGTGATGGTTAATTCAGGTACTGCACAGAGGATTTTGAGATCTGTCCAAGCTCATCAGAGTATTATAATTAATTATCAATATGTTCCGTGAGTAAAGGCAGAATAAATAGAAGCATTAAAAAAAAAAACCTCACTGCCATTGAGTCGATTTGACTCATAGTGACCCCTCCTTGGGTTTCCGAGGCAGTATCTCTATGGAAGTCGATTGCCCAATGTTCCTTCCAAGCAGTGGCTGGTGGGTTTGTACCATCAGTCTGCTCATTATCTGTCAAATGCCTTAGGCACTACATCACCAGAGCTCCTAGAAGCATGAAGGTAGGTGTTAAAATGTTTATACTAGTTTCCTGAGAATAAATCTTCAAAGGAAGCCAAAACACACAGCAACAAAAAATGAACTGAGAGGGGAAATTGCTCAATAGGTAAGAGACATGCATTGATTTGTGTGACGGGAAAGGAAATATACCAAAAGCACATGAATAGCACAATAACGTGAAGAAAAAGGAAGACACGGAGAGGTACACAAGAGGTACAGACAGCAAAGGTCAATACTTTTACATATATAATACTGCATTATTAGTAGTAATAAACATTAGTCTACAAGAGGATACATAGATAGACAGGCAAAATGATCAGGTATGAGTAAGCAAAGGGGGATATATAAATTTGACAGATGATATTTCAACATATGTATTTGTATGTGCTAAGAGAATGTCCATATATACAGTAGAGCTAATGGGGAAAACTTAATGATAACTTCTTAGCCACAGGCAAACACCTTGAGGGAATGAGTCACTGGTCCTACGGGTTTGGACTGTGGTTGCGGTAACATCAAATTCAACTGGCATTACATACTACACAAAAACATTGTTCTACATCCTATTAGGTGAGTAGCAGCTGGGGTCTTGAAAGCTTGCAAGCAGCTATCTAAGATGCAATGATTGGTCTTTCCTTCTCTGGAACAAAGAAGAGTGAAAAAAATCAAAGATTCTTGGAGAAACAACTAACCCAAGGGACTCGTGGGCAATAGGAACCTCAGCCTACATGACCCTGAGACAAGAAGAACTAGATGGTGCCCAGCTACTACTGCCAGTCACTGGGAAATGGATCAAAATTGGAGACCCTGGATAGAGTGGGAGAAAAATGTAGAACAGAACTCAAAATCATAAAAACCACCAGGCTTACTGTACTGATAGCGACTGGTGAAGACCCCAAGATTATGGCCCCTAGTTATCCTTCTGCTTGGAAATGAACTCACTTCTGTGGCTTATCCTTTATCCAAACAATAGACAAGCAAGCCTACAAGGTGAACATTTACACCAGGTAGGGACTGTCCAGAATAACCATAGGAGATCATAAGGGCAGCATTTGCACAGGGACATAGCTCAGAGGGCAGGTATGCATAGGAAAGAAAGGCACAGGAAAAAGGTAACTATAGGGTGGAGGTGAGAAGAGAGCTGTTATATTACAGGGATTGCAATCAATGTCACAACTCAAAATGCATATGAAATGTTGAATGGAAAATGAATTTACTCTGCAAAGTTCACCCAAATCACAGTTTTAAAAAGAAAGAAAGAAAGAACTAATGGTTAAAAAAAAAAAAAAAGAGACACTTAAGAAAAATATATGTGATAAATTACCATGCAGTACGTGCTCTCAAGAAGAGTAAATGGGTGTCATAAATGGTAAAATGCTCAACTACTAACCAAAAGGTTGGACTTTCACATCCAGAAATGCAGAAGCACCTCAGAAGAAAGGCCTACCCATCTACCTCCAAAAGGTCAGAGCCGTGGAAACCTATGGAGGGCAGTTCAACTCTGAAGCATATCAGGTCACCATGAGTCAGAATTAACTCTAAAGAGTTCAAAGAATTGAGAAACACTCTGAACTAGAGAAATTGGGAAGATTCTTGAGAGAGAGAAGCCTGGATATGTGAGGAGGAATAAGGTGAATAAAAGTACATGAGCAGGAAAGTACAAGATTTATTTCTCCTTTTATTTTTCTTCTATGGGAAAAATTCAAACATTATCATGAAAGAGAGATTAATCTTTTTTTACTCTCAGATACTCACATGTATTTAGGAGGTATTTTTTTCCTGTGGGTTTTGCTTGTACCCTTTCTGTAGCATAATGCTAATTAATTTTTTTTTCAATATTACATAATATGAAACTTCAACTAAGGACTATCTTTTAGCAGCACAATCTAGTGAACTCATCAGTAAACTTTGATTGGGAACAATGACATGTGCATTTGGCTATGAATAGTACCATTGAATGGTTGATGTTAGGTGCCATCAAGTTGTCTCTGAGGCATAGCAACCCTATGTACAAAGTATGAAACTCTTTCCAGTCCTGTGCCATCCCCATAATCCTTGGTATGCTTGAGCGCATCATTGCAGCCACTGTATCAATCCATCTTGTTGATGGCCTTCCGCTTCGTCACTAACCCTCTACTGTACTAAGCATGATATCCTTCTCCAGGGACTGGTCCCTTCTGACAACATTACCAAAGTAGGTGAGACAAATTCTGGCCATTCTCACTTCTAAGGAGCATTCCAGCTGCACTTTTCCAGCACAGATTTGTTTGTTCTTCTGGTGTTGTTGTTATGTGCCATCAAGTCGGACCCGACTCATAGCTACCCCTCCTTGGGTTTCTAAGGCGGTATCACTACGTAAGTAGATTGCCCAACCTTCCTTCTGAGGAGTGACTGGTGGGTTTGAACCACTATCCTTCTGGTTAGCAGTCAAATGCCTTAGACACTACACTACCAGAGCTCAGTATTCTTCAACACAGTTCAAAGGCATCAGTTTTTCTTTGGTCTATGTTATTCATTGTCTACCTATCACATGCATGTGAGGTGATTAAAAATACCATGGCTTAGGTCAGGCATATCTTAGTCTTCAAAGTGAAATCTTTGCTACTTAATAGTTTAAAGAGGTCCTTTGCAGCAGATATTTCCTGTACAGTACGTCATCTGATATTCTGACTGCTACTTCCTTGGGTGTTGACTGTGGGTCCAAGTAAAATGAAATCCCTGACAACTTCAAACTTTTCTCCATTTATCATGATGTTCCTTATTGTCTAGTTGTGAGAATTTTTGTTTTCTTTATGTTGATGTGTAATCCATACTGCAGAGGCTTTAATCTTCATCAGTAAGTGCTTCAAGTCATCTTCACTTTCAGCAAGCAAAGTTGTGTCATCTGCATATCGCAGGTTGTTAATGACCCTTCCTCCAATCCTGATGCCATGTTTTTCCTTCATTTAGTCCAGCTTCTCAGATTATTTTCTCAGCATACAAATTGAATAAGTATGGTGAAAGGATATAACCCTGATGCACTCCCTTCTTGATTTTAAACCATGCAATATCCCCTGTTTGAATGACGGCCTCTTGGTCTGAATGGTGGTAATATTGAAATTAGTTCTTAGTGTAACAAATGCACGATTTATGTGACAGGACTTGTGCCAATAACCCAGTGCTTTAGTTTCTATAAATTAGGGAAAATATATATTTTCAGTCTGTCTGCTTATCTGGCATAATGTGCTTGAATCAAATGTTCTGCTGTTATAAAAAATTATTTGTAAATTTTGATAAGTCATACTGGAACCCAAATAAATGCCATTTTGCAGTTACATATCAAAGATTTCCAGCATTTGGAAGAATGTTAATTTTATTCTTCCTACTTTTCTTTGATTTAACTATATATTTTCTTAATTTAAAAAGCAATCAATATAATGTATTCATAAAGAAAAATAGGAATTCAGTGGAATACTAAGAAATTTGTACATATTCATCCTAATTTCCTAAACGTTGTCCTTATCTTGCCTATAATTGTAATCATTTAACTCCTTCAGTTTAGGGGGGATGTTTTGTAGAACTCAGTTGGAAATATTGGTAAGTTTCTATAAATTGTCAATGTACAGGGTGACTTGAAAATATAAATATAGAAATAAAAAGCTTAAAATATTAAAAAAAGGTCATCAATTTTGGTGGAGTAATTTGAAAAAGCATAGCAGTAAGAGTCATACAACATGAAGAATATAATCAATGTTTCTAAAATATTTAATCATTTAATTGTAAAAGTATTTATTTGCTTGCAATAAAGTTCACTCATTTAGAGGACAGCTTGCTGAATTTGGACAGTTGCATACAATCTTGTAATCAATATAGCAATCACAATGTAGAAATTTTTCTTTGACATAAAAAATTTCCTCTTTCTAGAGAACAAATTAGGCAGTCTCACACTCCCAGATCTCAAAACATACTATACAGCCACAGTAGTCAAAATAGCCTGGTATTGGTATAATGACAGACACATAGACCAGTGGAACAGAACTGAGAATTCAGAAATAGATCAAATGACCTATGGTCAGCTGATTTTGACAAAGGGCCTAAATCCATTAAATGAGGAAGAGATTGTCTGTTTAACAAATGGTGCTAACAAAATTGGATATCCATTTGCAGAAAAATGAAACAAGATGCTTACCTCACACAATACACAAAAACTAACTCCAGATGAATAAAAGACTTAAATGTGAAACCTAAAACTATAAAGTTCCTCAAGGAAAAACTAGGGACAAATTAGGAGCCCTAGGAGCTTAGTTAGCATAGTGCCTAAGGCCCTTGACTGCTAACCAGAAGGCTGGCAGTTCAAACCCACCAGCCACTCCTTGGAAGGAAGGTTGGGCAATCAA
>NW_006921925.1:2215436-2219516 GCF_000298275.1 Orycteropus afer afer | reverse complement strand
GCCCAACCTTCCTTCTGAGGAGTGGCTGGTGGGTTTGAACCACCAGCTTTCTGGTTAGCAGTCAAATGCCTTAGGCACTATGCTACCAGAGCTCCTTATTAGCCATCAGAGAAATGCAAATTAAAACAACAATGAGATACCATCTCACCCCAGCACTAATAGCAAAGGTCAACAAGGCAGAAAATAAATACTGATGAGGATGTGGAGAGATTGGGACACTCATATGCTGCTGGTAGGACTGTCAAATGATACAACCACTGTAGAAAGCAGTAGGTTGTTGTTAAGTTCTGTCGAGTCATCTCCAACTCATAGCAACCCCTGTGCACAACAGAACAAAACACTTCCTGGTCCTGCACCAGCTCTGCAATCCTTGCTATACTTGAGCCCATCGCCACAGCCACTGTATCAATCCATCTCATTGAGGGCCTTCTCTCTTTCATCAATCCTCCGCCTTACCAAACATGACATCTTTCTCCAGGGAATGGTCCCTTCTGACAACATGACCAAAGTAGGTGAGATGAAGTCTGGCCATTCCCACTTCCAAGGAACATTCCAGCTGTACTTCCTCTGGGACAGATTTGTTAGTTCTTTTAACAGTCTTTGGTACTTTCAGCGTTCTTTGCCAGCACCATGACTCAAAAGCTTCAATTCTTCTTTGGACTTCCTTATTCATTGTCCAGCTCTCACATGCACATGAGGCGATTGAAAATATCATGGCTTGTATCAGGCACACCTCAGTCCCAGGAGACACCTTTGCTCCTCAGCACTGAAAAGAGGTCCTTTGCAGCCGACTTGCCCAGTGCTGTACATTATCTGTTATCCTAACTGCTACTTCCATTGGTGTCAATTGTAGAACCAAGTAATGTGAAGTCTTTGACAACTTCAATCTTTTCTCCATTTATTGTGATGCTGCTTATAGGTCCAATTGTGAGGATTTATGTTTTCTATATTGAGATGTAATCCATATTGCAGACTGTATTCTTCATTCTCCATCAGTAAATGCTTCAAGTCATCCTTACTTTCAGTAAGCAAAGTTGTGTCATCAGTGTATTGCAGGTTGTTAATGATACTTCCTCCAATCCTGATACCATGTTCTTTGTCATATAGTCCAGCTTCTCAGATTATTTGCTCAGCATATAGAATGAATAAGTATGGTGAAAGGATACAACCCTGATGCACCGCCTTCTTGATTTTTAACCATGCAGTGTCCCCTTGTTCTGTTTAAATGATAGCCTTCTGGTCAAGGTACAGGTTCCTCATGAGTACAATGAAATGTTCTGGAATTCCCATTCTTCTCAATGTTATCCACAATTTGTTATGATCCACACAATCAAATGCTCTTGCATAGTCAATAAGACACAAGTAAATATCTTTCTAGTATTCTTTGCTTTGAGCCATGATCCATCTGACATCAGCAATGATATCCTTTGTTCCACATCCTCTTCTGAATCCAGCTTGCACCTCTGAAGTTCTCTGTCAATATACTGCTGCAACCATTTTTTAATTATCTTCAGTAAGATTTTACTGGCATGCAATATTAAGGATATTGTTCAATAATTTCCACATTCTGTGGGATCACCTTTCTTTGGAATGGGTACAAATATGGATTTCTTCCAGTCAATTGGCCAGGTAGCTGTCTTCCAAATCTCTTGGCATAGCTGAGTGAGTGCCTCCAGTGGGACATCCATAGTTGAAACATCTCAATGGGTATTCCATCAATTCCTGGGGCCTTGTTCTTTAGCAATTCCTTCAGTGAAGCTTTGACTTCTTCCTTCAGTACCATTGGTTCTTGATCATATGGCACCTCTTGAAATGGATGAAGATCTACCAGTTGTTTTTGGTACGGTGACTCTGTATATTCCTTCCATCTTCTTTTGATGTTTCCTGCATCATTCAATATTTCTCCCATAGAATCTTTCAATATTGCAACTTGAGGCTTAATTTCTTTCCTCAGTTCTTTCAGCTTGAGAAATGCCAAGCATGCTCTTCCCTATTGGTTTTCTAACTCCAAGTTTTTGCACATTTCATTATAGTAATTGCCTTTGCTCAAACTGCTCTTTGAAATCTTTTGTTCAGCTCTTTTATCTTGTCATTTCTTCCATTTGCTTTAGCTCCTCTCCAATCAAGGTTAAGTTTCAGAATCACTTCTTTCATCCATTTTGATCTTTTCTTTCTTTCTCGTCTTTTTAATAACCTCTTGCTTTCTCCATGGATGATGTTCTTGATGTCATCCCACAATTCCTCTGGTTTTTGGTCATTGGTGTTCAATGCATCAAATCTGTTCTTTGTATGGTCTCTAAATTCAGAAAGGATATATTCAAGATCATCTTTGGCTTTGTGGTTGGTTTATAAATTTGAATAATAGTCATATTAAATGGTCTTCCTTGTAGAAGTATGGATATTATCCTATCACTGACAACATTTTACTTAAGGACAGATCTTGCAACATCCTTTGTGATGATGAATGCCATGTCATTCCTCTTCAAATTAGCATTCCCAGCATACTAGATCATGTGGTTGTCTGATTCAGAATGGCCAAAAACAGTCCATTTCAGCTCACTAATGCTTAGGATATCAATCTTTATGTGTTCCATTTCATTTTTGACAACTTCCAATTTTCCTAGATTCATCCTTCTTACACTCCATGTTCCATTTATTAATGGATGTTTGCAGCTGTTTCTGCTCAATTTGAGTCATGCCACATGAGCAAATGAAGGTCTCAAAAGCTTTACTTTATCCATATCAGTAAGTTTGGTTTTACTCTGATGATGCAGCTTTTTCCCACTCATATTTTGAGAGCCTTCTAACATAGGTGGCTCATCTTCCTGCACTGTATCAGACAATGTTTCTGGGCTATTCATAAAGTTGCACAGTAATGTAACAGACAGTGTCTCTCTGATATTCATAGGTTTTCCCTGGCCAATTCTTTGAGAAATGGATAGCTTCATCCTTCTTCCTAGTCTGTCTTGGTCTTCAAGTTACGCTGAAACCTGTGCATCATTTGCAATCCCACTGCCATTTGAAACACTGGTAGCACAGCCTCAAGCCTCACAGCAACATGCAAGCCACCACAGTACAAATAGACAAGTTTGTCTCCCTTAGCTGTTTGAAACATCTCCATCCTCCCCTTACCTGGATCCCTGCTGCTTTCCTGCTACTTGGGGGTGACCTGGGTCCTTCCCCTTACCTGGATCCCTGCCCTGCTTGTTCTGTCATTGTCCCCCTGGCTTTTCTTTCCTTTCCCCCACTTTCCTGCTGTTTGGGGGTGGGGCCTGGGTCCCTCCCCTTACCTGGATCCTTGCCACTGCTTGCTCTGTTGTGGTCTCCCTGGCTTTTTTTCCCTTGCCCCTGCTTTCCTGCCTCTTGGGGGTGGGCCTGGGTCCCTCCCCTTACCTGGATCTCTGCCACTTCTCTCTCTGTTGTGCTTACCCTGACTTTTCTTTCCTTTCCCATGCTTTCCTGCCACTTTGGGGTGGGGCCTTGGTCCCTTCCCTTATCTGGATCTCTGCCACTGCTCATTCTGTTGTGATCACCCTGGCTTTTCTTTCCTTTCTCATGCTTTCCTGCCACTTTTTAATGGGGTCTGGGTCCCTCCTCTTACCTGGATCCCTGCCACTGCTTGCTTTCTTGTGGACCCCTGGCTTTTCTTGTCATGGTCCCCCCTGGCAGTATGGTGATTCCTTAAAAACTGCAATTAGAAATACCATTTGACCCAGCAATCTCATTATTAAGTATTTATCCTTAAAAAAGTGAGAGCCAGGACAAGAACAGATATATGCATACCCATGTTCATTGCAGTACTATTGACAATAGCAAAAAGATGTAAATAACCTAGGTGCCCATCAACAGAAGAATGGGTAAGCAAATTGTGGTACATACACACAATGGAATACCATGCAACAATAAAGAATAATGTAGAATCTGTGAAACACTGCATGACATGGATGAACTTGGAGTACATTATGCTGAGTGAAATAACTCAATTACAGAAGGACAAGTGTAGTATTAGTTCATTATTGTAAAAAGTCAAGGAAAGGTTTATATATGGAAGGAAACTTTCTTTGTTGGTTACCAGGAGTG
>NW_006921925.1:2210455-2214831 GCF_000298275.1 Orycteropus afer afer | reverse complement strand
ATGTCATGAGACAAAATGTGTATGAACTGCTATATGGAAAACAAATTTGGTCTGTAAACTTTCACCCAAATCACAATAAAAATTAAAAAAAAAAAAAATGCCTCCTTCTTTACAGTTGATCCTGTCACCTCACCCATGGTGCCATGAATCTACTGATCTACTTTTTGTCACTTTAGTAAAGCATTTAATTTCTATATTTCTTTGTAGTTTTAATCAAACTTAACAAAATATTGGTCCCACTTTATATAAATAACTTTAAAACTTACAACAGAACTTTTTAAAACCCACCATTCCTCCACTTAAAGTTGACCATAGCAACTCACTGTAACACCCTGAACCCATTTAGCTATGTTTAAATGGAAATAATAATACCTTACCTACCTCAGCTACAGGATAGTTTGCACATCAGGCAGTGATGTATGCCAAATGCTTTGTTGTCATTAATGCTACCACAGAATGAAAATGGATTCTGTATCTCCTATGCTTATTGGATAAAAGAGCCCATGTAGACTAAAACTCATATTGAAATCTGCAAAGTACTTAATTGCTTCTAGGAACATGTATCCTTGGAGATATCATGATAGGGATGGAGACAGAGATAGCAACATAGACGTAGATAAAGATAAAAGTATAAATAAGATACTCCCCTGGGTATCTCCAAATTCACAGTTGTCAGTTGTTACATATATATTGTTTTGTACTATGGAATGTGATTGGCTATTGTCATTATTATTGTTCCAGGTGAGACTGAAAAGCCCTGTATCCTGGAGCTGATGGATGATGAGTTCTATGAGGAAGTAGAAGAACTCCGCCTGGTTCTTGGCACTCCACAAAGCAACTCTCCTTTTGGGGCTGCAATTGGTGAACAAAATGAAACTCTGATAAGGATCCGAGATGATGCTGATAGTAAGAAGTCATTTCTTGTGCTCAACTATAAATTGGGAACTAAAATCAATTTGTATTAATGTTTGAGGGGGTTCAGAAAATAACCCACTTTCTCTGAATTGGGGTTTTAAAGCAACTGAGAAATACAAAAAGGTAAGACAAATTAGGAAGAAGATATCATTATGAAAGCCAACGAAGTTTATATTGAAGAATGTGGCTTAGTCCAAAGACTAAAACCCAAACATTCTTACATCCTTGTCTTTCCTCATCCCAAGATCAGTAGAGTTTTGTCCTTTCCCTTCTACCTCTACTTTCAGTGGTCTGCTTTTGCAAAATATTTAACATGTTTAGCTCTTTGAATAGCGCACATGCTCCCTGGGGGCTGGTCACTTCCCAAGGAAGTTGCTGCACTACTTATGCCTGGTTTCCCCTAACATACTCATCAAGAATCTTGAGTCATGGAATAGAGAGAAACCAACAATGAACACTAATTAAACTCTGTCCACACAGAAGGAAACATCAGAAATTGGGGGAAAATATTCCCCTTACTCAGATTTTAATTTTTCTGTGTTTCCTACAATTTTAGAGACTATTATTAAATTTGGAGAAACCAAATTTAGTGTCAGTGAACCCCAAGAACCAGGACAATCGGTGGTTGTAAAAATTCCAGTGGTTCGCCAAGGAGACACTTCAAAAGTTTCCATCGTGAGAGTCCACACCAAGGATGGTTCAGCGACATCTGGAGAAGACTATCACCCTGTGTCAGAAGGTAATTGGGCCCCAAGGACTTTCTCCATGTTGATCATACTAACACTGTGTATTAGTGCTCATGCCCTTGAGAAAAAAGTAGAGAAATATCAAACTAAATGTAGACATAAACCTACCCACTGACATCAAGTTGATTCTGACTCATAGCAACCCTTTAGGACAGAGTAGAACTGCCCCATAGGGTTTCCAAGGCTGTAAATCTTTACAGAAGCAAACTGCCTCATCTTTCCTCCATGGAACAGATGGTGGATTCAAACCACCAACATTTTGGTAGGCAGCCAAATGCTTTAACCACTATGCTACCAGAGCTCCGAATGTGGACATACTTCTTTAAATAAATGTTCACTGGAAAAACAAAATCAAAGGAATTTATTTCCCAAATTTAATTTTTTTAGAGGGTATGTGTTAATCTTTAGAGAAATTTTAAGTAGATGTGTATAGTGAAATGACTTTCTTTATTTGGCGTTTTGCCTTGGCTCTCTGAGATATTTTCTCTCCAAGCCCTGAGAAGTTATTTTTGCCCTAGTTCTTTGGAGGAAAACGTTGCAGGTAAGGGGGGCGGGGAGGACAAGGGCTTCCAGGTTACTTTCTACCCCAGAAAGTTTGTGACTTTTGCCCAAAGGATTCCCCAGATTATTAACATTTCCTGGTAATTAACAAGACCTGAGTTGATTGATATCTCATGAGTATTTAAGGATTGGTTGAACTCAGGTCTGGTGAGGGAAGCCACTCCTTGTAACTGATAAGGATTGGGATATATAAACAGCTAAACTGCAGAGGTTTTTATAGCAGACTCCTGGAAGTGAGACTGATGCTGTCTGAGAGCTGGACTGGCAGAACATAGCCAGTGGGAACTGAGTGGTTCCAAAACTGCAACACTGGATATGAGCTATAAACTGGGCCAGTTAGCCAATTAGCAGCAGAGAGACTGACATCAGAGAGACCTGATGGCAAAGAGGCCTGACAGCAGAACACAGCTAAGAAAACTGAGCAAGGTGCTACGATGACTTCAAGTTAGTAGCAGAGAGGCCGACTGCAGAGTTCTGGTGGCCATTGCAACAAACCCTAAAGAGAAGTAGAGAGTGCTGTGGGGAGTGGCTAGTGTCAGAAATTATGGAGAAGTGGGAAGCCAAAGATATAACTGACCTCCACTTCATAGGCATCAGCTTTGTGCTAATCTTGATTCTTATCTCTCATGAGTTTAGACAGTTCCTTGCACTACAGCAATGTGCCACATGGCTTTCTATTTTGAGTCTACTTTAACTTTCAACTACTGTACCTTCATTATGGTTGTTGTTGTTGTTGTTGTTATGTGCCGTTGAGTCAGACCTGACCCATAGCGACCCCTCCTTGGGTTTCCAGGGCAGTATCACTACGGAAGTAGATTGCCCCATCTTCCTTCCGGGGAGTGGCTGGTGGGTTTGAACCGCCGCCTTCTGGTTAGCAGTCAAGTGCCTTAGCCACTACGCTACCAGAGCTATTAAATTCAAATTTTGATTTAATTTCCAGTTACATTGAAAACATGCATGATAGCCATGATGATTTTTTAATGTTTAGTACACCAGCAGTCTGAAACTTCCAGCTATAACCTTTTGGGTTAAGATAAGATAGTAAAATGGTGTGAAAATAACAACCACAGAGACCATAAATTTTATGAGACTTGTGTTCTTAGTTGTCAACAAATTGGCTCCAACTCATAGGAATTCCATGTGTGACAGGGCAAAACATTGCCCAGTCCTATGTCAACTTTATGATTGTTAGTTTGTTTGAGTCCATTGTTGTGGCCACTGTGTATTTTGACTGCCTTCCAAAGTAAGGGTCTCACCTTCCAGAGCTATATCAGAAAATATTCTGCTATGATCCATAGCAACATGCAAGCCACCACCATATGACATACTGACAGATGAATGGTAGTTCTAGGACATAGGAGCCAATTATGGAGACTTTCATCTATCTTTCATCCCTTCAATGCTGTATTTTTTTTTTTAAATAATTTCACTGCTTACTATGAATAAATAAAAGAAAACCAACCACCCATTTGTCAGTTTGTATTATTGTGGCAGATTGTGTGTTGCTGTGATTCTAGAAACTATGCCACTGGTATTTCAAATATGAGCAGAGTCACCCATGGTGGACAGGTTTCAGTGGAGCTTCCAGACTAAGACAGACTAAGAAGAAGGACATGGCCATCCACTTCTTAAAGAATTGGCCACTGAAAATTTTATGAATAGCAGTGAAATATTGTCTGATATAGTGCCAAAGGATGAGCCCCTCAGGTTGTAAGGCACTGAAAATACAGCTGAGGAAGAGCTGCCTCCTCGAAGTAGACTTGACCTTAATGATGTAGATTGAGCTTTCAGGATCTTCATTTGCTGATGTGCCACAACTCAAAATGAGAAGAAACAGCTGCAAACATCCATTAATAATTGGAATGTCAAGTGTACAAAATATTAATCTAGGAATACTGGAAGTTGTTAATGAAATGAAACACAAAAAGATTCATAACCTAAGCATTAGTGAGCTGAAATGGACTAGTATTGGCCATTTTGAATCAGATAATCATAAGGTCTATGCCAGAAATGAAAATTGAAGATGAATGGTGTTATATTCATCATCAAAAAGAATGTTTCAGAGGTGGGGCAAGATGGCGGACTAGGCAGAAGGATTGCACAGACCCTCTTCAACAAAGAAAAGGGAAACCAATTAACACAGACACAGAAGAT